>NW_020954930.1:1441644-1534289 GCF_900497805.2 Vombatus ursinus | reverse complement strand
GTGTGTGTGTGTGTGTGTGTGTGTGTGTGTGTGTGTGTGTGTGTGTGAGTCACCACAGGGAGGGAACATGCCCACGTAGCACACACTCTTGAGTTGCTTGAGCCCTAAGGTATCCGTGCCCTTGGACAAAGCACCATTTGCCTCACCCCATGCCAGTTACAACTCTAATAGCTGCAGAGTTATGAGAAACCCCTCTCCACGTTTCCATCTATGGCTAAAAAGAAGTCCCCCCCTTCCAAAAGAAGCTCTATTTTCAGATGTGCTCATGCAGAGACAAGATTGCCAAGAGGCCAGGCCAAGATTAATGACTGAATCCCTCAGATTCTTCTTCTAATTAGGACCAGGGTTTGTCCTCGAGATTGTGTCAGGAAAATCTCTCTCTCCTCTGCCCCCAACTCCACCACACTCTGCCCCATTGTGAAGGGGGGGGATTCACAAAAGCTAAACCCAGGACTGAATAAAATATGACAAACCAGTATCTCAGAAAGCGTTAGCCCTACAGGCCATCAGGACGACTCATTAAAAGCAAGGCTATTATTCTGACATAATAAAGCCCCAAAACAGCTCATTCCATTGGAAACCCATTTCCAGCCAGGCAGTGTCATTTGGCTTTCAGGGGCAGGACCTTGTCATGATTTACTTCCTTTACTGCTGGGCAGAAATGGTTCCCACTATTCTGAATCCCCAATTATGGCTGTAAAAAGCTGATGAACAAAATTACGCAGAATTACCATGAGAGACAAGGAACATGTGAAAAAGAAAAAGAAAGCATGACAGGCTGTAGCCACAGACCATATTAAACATGAACCACACCCAGTTTTTCAAATCACCTTTCTATGTTTTGTTCTGTTATTTTTTTTTCCACAAAGATGCACCATTAATGTTTGTAATTGTAAACAGCTTAATGACTATCAAATGTTAGTCCATCTTGCTTTTATGTACATTGAAAAGAGAAAAAGACTCCAAGAGAGATGCCCTGCAGTAAACATTATACCAAATCTGATGTCCATTATTATCATTAATAGTATTATTAGATAGATTAGGTGCTAATCATCCTGTTGGACACCTTGGTAATATAGGAGGCATCGTAACACATGGAAAAGAACACTGGACGAGATGTCAGATGAGCTGAGGTCTCATTCTGGCCCCAGGACTCACTATCTATATGACTGTGTGCCAGTTGCTTTACTCTTCTAAGCCTCAGTTTTCCCCTTGTGAATTGGGATGATATTACCTGTCCTACCCACATCACTGCCATTATGCAGTTTACATGAGACAAAGCCCATTAAAATGCTTTACAAAATGCCAAGCCCTCTACAAATGTAAGGATCATTATTAAATAATCATCATGGAAGGGGTCAGAAGCACTGGTAGTACAGTCAAAGGAAGAGCTGACCTTGGTCTCTGGTTCAACTCCTACTTCTGACACACGTGGTTGTGTGGCCTTGAGCAAGCCTCTCCTTACCTCTCAGTGCCCCCCAGGTAGTTCCCTCTAAGGCCTTCAGTTGCATAAAATTAATCCTAGAGCAATAAAATCAGAGGACCAGTTCAAAAAAAGCAAGGGATGCTTTGACTGAAATGGGATCATGCCCTCTAGTAATTGGACAGGACCTCACAGACTATCTAAGTCCAACCCTCTCATTTTAACAAGAGGAAAACCGTGGCCTCAAAATGAGAAAGGATTTGCCCAAGGTCACAGAGCATGAATCTTTGGCAGATTTGTTGTTTTTCAGTCATGTCTGACTCTTTGTGACCTCGTTTGGGGTTTTCTTGGCAGAGATAATGGGATGGTTTGCTATTTCCTTCTCCAGCTCATTTTACAGAGGAGGGAACTGAGGCAGAAAAGGTTAAGTGGCTTGCTTAGGGTCATAGAGTTAATAAGTGTCTGAGTTCTCATTTGAACTCAGGTCTTCCTGACTCCAGGCCTAGTGCTCTATCCACTGTGCCACATAGCTGCCCTCTCTACTTCATAGGGATTTGGTAAATCCTCAGGCACTATATACACATGGGCTCAAGTCCACCTCTTATATCTCCTCGTCATGGGGAATCCATTTTGGTTTACCATCTCTGTGAGGGCATATCAGGCTGAAAAGGTTTTGAGTAAAGACCAAGTGAAAGACTTTGGATCTCTAGTCTGACAAAGTTGCAGAGTGGTTATGACCTGTCTCAGTGGAAGGAGGGTCACAGATGCCTGAAATATTCCAGAGTTACGGTGATTTACCAGATGGTGTCAGAAAGAAGGGATGAGAAGAGTTCACCTCTAGGCCTGACTCTGCCATTTATTCATGGCAGCTTCTATTCTTGCTGGAGTCGACATCTATCAAACATTCAAATAAAACCAATATTAAACCTGCATCGTTTAAAATCATCATTTTTATTATTATTTTTTTTTTGCTCTTGGAACTTAGGCACTCTTGGGCAAAGCCCCAAAGTTTTTAACCTGGTTATGGCTCTGGCATCTATCCTGCTGCACCATGGAAGCTTAGGCACATTGCTTAATATGGTAACAGTAATAAGGACTTTTAAGCCTATTATGCAGGTCTCATTCTTGGTGGAACAAGCTATGCCTATGTATCAAGGACATCTCCAAAGTAATAATAAGAATCTTGAAGCCCAATGTGTTCTTTACCTGACTCTTCAGTTGTTTGTCTAGTCATTCCATTCTGGTCTTTTTGTTTTCTTCTTTCCATCTTTTTGCAGTCAAACTTCTGTTTAATTGGGAGCATCCTCTGGGGGTAGGGGTGGGCAGGTGGTAAGAAGCCCTGAGCTTTGAGCCAGAGGATGGGATTCTAGTGCTGGCCCTACCACTTGATAGTTGGGAGACCCTGACCTTATCACCTCCTTCTCTGAGCCTCAGGCTCTCTGTTAGTAAAACTCAGAGTTGAATAACTGATAAAGCATTTTCATATTCGTGATCCTGGTAGAACTTTACATGGCCCGTGAGATTCCTTAAAGCTCTGCATTTATGATGCTATTTGGGACCTTGGGCAAATCACTTCTCCCTGGGCCTCAGTCTCCTAACCTGTAAAATGAGGAGGTTGTACAAGATGGTCGTAGAAGGCTCTTCCAGGTCTAGATTCTAGATCCATCTATAGTGATGCCATGAAGGGGGGAAAGGCCTCCTTACAGATCTTCATACAGAGGCAGGATAACCATATTATGATGACATTATAATGGGAATTGCTTTGCTTTATGGTTTGGACATACGGTCCCCGCCAACTTTCAATTTTGGGGATTCTGAGGGCAGAAATTGGTCCCCTCCTTTTACTAACAGAGAACCTAAGGTTCAGAGAGGGAAGTGACAAGGTCAAGTCTCCCAGCTATCAAGTGGTAGGGCCAGCACTAGAGCCCCATCTTCTGGCTCCAAGCTCAGGGCTTCTCACCACCTGCCCACCCCTACCCACAGAGGATGCTCCCAATTAAACAAAAGTTTGACTGCAAAAAGGTGGAAAGAAGAAAACAAAAAGACCAAAATGGAATGAGAGACAAACTGAAGAGTCAGGTAAATACACATTGAGCTTCAAGATTCTTAGACAATTTTCTTTTTTTAATAGCAAATCTTCCCTAAAGGAATTTCTGACAATGAGTTTGGGAAATGTATTTTCCTTTTGGAACAGTTCTCAACTCCTTTTGATGAACCCAAATTTGCACATCAGGTCCGCCAACTATGCCACTTTTGTGGAGAATTTGTCTCTTTCTCTTTGAAGTTGCTGGACTGCAGGCATCTTTGAAAAAATGGGAAAAGAAAAAGAAGAAGCCAGGCTATCTTTTACAAACACGGAGTGTTGCCATGGCATAAGATTAGGCTGCAGGCTCTCTAATTAATGTAGCTTTCTGCTTTTCATGGCGCCAATGAAAGTCTAGACACACTCAGCAGCAAGAAAGGGATGGAGAAAAAGGCCAGCCCTACTTACTCCCCCACTCACCATCAGAACCCTTTTGGAGAGGCAGAGTTTGCTAGAGAGAATCATGGGTAATACCTGCCTTTGGAATAAGGAACTGCTAGGAGTTTTCTAAGGGTAAGTCAATTATTTAGCCACAGGAGGGTCGAGAGTGAATAAATGAGTGTGTTTGCATGTGTGCGTGTGTGTCTACATGTGGCCTGTGTAATTAAAAGGACAATATAATTTATTCTACTTTCCACATCAAATTTCCCAGATAACTTAAGGCTGCCTCTACAGGCACCCAAACCATTTTTCAAAAAAGTGGAAATCTTTCTTGAACGCATTCCATCTTTGTCTTCTTTAAAAAAGTATTTGGCCAAAGAGAATTTCATTTTTCCTAAATAACTAGGGATCATCATTATGAACCTGACAGTCAGTATGATGCTGTGTCAAGAGTGCAAGAACTGAAGGAATCGGCCCTGGATTCTGCCATTTACTACTTTGTGACGTTGGGCAAGTCACTCCCTTTTTCTGGGCCTCAGTTTCCCTCTATGTAAAATGAAAGGGCAGAATGAGATGACCTTCAAGATTCCTTGATCTCTACTGACATGATCTTATGAAATATGAACATATGAAGAACTGTAAATGTAGAACTGCAATGCCGAAATGCCTTCAGAAACTGCCTGGCCCATAACTCTGTTTACCTCTACAATGAAGGGGCTCATGTGACTGTTTTTTATAGTGGGTTTTTCCCTCTTGTCCCTGAATATCAGACTTTCAGTTGCTACTTCTTCTCCTGTTCTTTTGCCTTCTAAAGCAACACCCCCTCACTCATCCCCCCACTCCACACACACTTCTTTTTTTTTCTTTTCTTTTCTTTTTTTTTAGTTTTTAGGCAATTGGGGTTAAGTGACTTGCCCAGGGTCACACAGCTAGTAAGTGTCAAGTGTTGGTCTGAGGCCGGATTTGAACTCAGGTCCTCCTGACTCCAAAGCTGGAGCTTCATCCACTGTGCCACCTAGCTGCCCCGCCACACACACTTCTAATCTGCTGCTGGAAACCAGAATCAGCAAGCTTATTGATAAACTATTTTGAGAAGTACGAAGTAAGAGTACATTGGTGGGGCAGCTAGGTGGCGCAGTGGATAGAGCACTGAAGTCAGGAGGACCTGAGTTCAAATGGGGCCTCAGACCAAACACTTAACACTTACTAGCTGTGTGACCCTGGGCAAGTCACTTAACCCCAACTGCCTAAAAAAAAAGAGTACATTCCTCCAAATGAAGACCTCAAGGACTATCCCTCAAGTTTGGTCATTCAGGGGCCATCTGGGCATCCTCAAGCCTCTTACTGAGATGGGCAGAGTTCAGATTACCAAATGAACCACCTCCAAAGAGTGCTATCAACTGATAATTGAAAACACTGTGGGTGTGGAGTTAGAAGACAGCTTCAAATGCTGCTTCTGCTACTTATTACCTGTGTGACATTGATCAAGTCTCTTCCCTTCCCTGTGCCTCTGTTTCCTCCTCTGTAAAATGAGGGTGTTGGCCTTGATGTCCTCTAAAGGCCCTTCCAGCTCTAGAACTAGCACCCTTCTGAGATTGCAGTCACAAGACCTAAGTTGAAATTCAGGCCTTGCCACTGACTACCTACATGACTTTGAGCAAGTGATTTCATCCATCCAGGTCACAGTGTCATGCTCTTTAAAATACAGGGGCTGGACTAGAGGATCTCCAAGATGCCCTCCAGAGCCAAAAAAGCTTCTTGCACCTATGAAATGCATTCGACATCCCTACACAGAATGGTAAACACTTTATCCTCAGAGACAGCCTAATTTAAAAAAAAATCTACCCTTTCAGTAATTATTTTGTTCATTTCAGCTATATCAACTATTGTTGATATTTCAACCAATTTACAGAAATGTTATGCCATACAGTAATCACTTTGGAGTAAAAACGAACTCTGCTACAAACTAGGAGAGGCCAGGAAACAAAGTTACCTAAAGGTTATCGGTAGAAGATATTATCATTCTGCATTATTACAGAAATGGGGGGGGCAGGGAAAACAGCAAGAAGGGAACATTGCTCTAAGCTCCCCCTCCCTGGGCCCACATAAGCTACACCATGTGCTTAGATAAGGGATGGAACAATAAAGTCATGAACATAAAGAGAGATAGGCCAGCCTCCCTAATTCTCTACCCCAAATCAAAGATGTAACTAGTTAATGCATGACTCCGGCTTAATCCACTGGAGTTCCAATCTTGTTGCAGACCATTCTTCGCTTCTTGACTCTAAATGAAACTCTACTTCCTCCTACCTTCGGGGGAGAAGATAAGAGATGGGCATCTTTCTAGCTCTTGAAGCCAGTGTTCCTGCCACCACAAATAGTCAGCTCCTTCTCTTTTGAAGTCCGTACCATTTATTTGGGTGGTAAAGTGAACAGAGTACTGACGTGGGTGTCAAAGGAGCTGGCTCCACATCTCAACTCTGATGCTTCCAATGCTATTTTGGGCAAGTCTCTTCACCTCCCTGGGCCTCAGTTTTCTCATTTGTAATGATGGATAATAATGCATGGACCATCTAGGTGACACAGTGGACAGAGCACTGGGGCAGGAGCTAGGAAGACCTGAGTTCAAATTCAGCCTCAGTTTACCTGTTTTCTCATCTGTAAAATGGGAATCATAACAACACCTACCTCCCAGGGTTTCAGATATTTATAAAGGACTTAGGCCCTATATAAATGCTTATTCTTTTCCCCTTTCCCATGTGTGAACTCGGACAAGTCCCTTCACCTCCTTGGGTCTCTGTTTCCACTATAAATTGAAGGGGTTTAGAATAGATTGTCCCTTGGGTCCCTCTAGATCCAGGATCCTATGATTATCCTCTTTATATGTTTAGTAACAGTAGTCTACTGAGTTCCTACCTTCCACTTTTCAAGGACTTTCCTGTACCCAAAGAAACTTTACTTTCATTCATTAATCTGCAATGCAATCATAGGGACAGCTAGGTGGCACAGGACCTGGGAGTTAGAGAGACCTGAATTCAAATCTAGCCTCAGACACTTACTAGCTGTGTGACCTTGGTCACTTAGCCTCTGTTTGCCTCAGTTTCTTTGTCTGTAAAATGGGGATCATAATAGCACCTACCTCCCAGGGTGAAAATCAAATGAGATACTATTCGTAAAGTGCTTAGTACAGTGCCTGGCATATAGTAAACACTAATAAATAAATGTTAGTATCATTTATCTATCCCAAAGCAAAAAGAGATAGACACAAGAGGAACTCCATAGGAAATGTGGAAGGGAGTTGAAATTAAAAGGTGGAGGCCAGGGATAGGCATTCAATGACTTATATTACCTATACAAATTTATTCTGTCACTAGGGGAGGAAAAGAATGTTAAACTGGAAACTCCAGTTGAAGGTGTGGTTATTGAAATTGGTTAAAAATTGACTAGCTATGACTGAGAGGTAAGATGATATAGTAGATAGGGCACTGGTCTTGGTTAACTATTATGGGGTGGAGAGAGGATCCAAAATGTGCACATTAAAGACCTGGCCTTCCTCTGAGCTTCCAGAAATGGGTGTGGCTACTGAAATTGGTCTGGAAATTGACCAGCTACCACTGAGAGGTAGTCTAATAAAGTGAATAGCACATTGGACTTGGAGTCAAGAAAACCTAGGTTGGAATCCCACCTCAGACTCTTATGAGCACAAAGTTAGTGTTAGCACTTAAGAGTTAAGGTTAGGGTTAGAAACAAATTGACCCTGGGCAAGTCACTTACCCACCCTATGCCTCAGTTTCCTCATTTGTAAAATGAGGTAGGATAGACTCAATGGATTCTAAGATCTCTTTCAGTTCTAAATCTATGATCTGATAAACACAGCGACATTAGCCAACTATTAAGGAAGAAAAAAAGAATTACTTTCAACTCCTTCATTAAAAAGACAGTGACTTGACTAGTTATCCCCATAAATCTCAGTCTCGTTGCACAAAATGGTGCCCACGATGTGGTACGAGCAGATATCAATTACTGTTGCAGCAACACTGAGTACTCTGCAAATCATCTTTCTGTTTTGATCATCTCTGAAACAAGTTAGCATGAGGTTCAAATATTCTGTTTGATCCTTCACTAAGTTAGCAGAGCCCCAGATAAATTGCTCAGGTTTGGGAGATAAATTAACTTCTGGGTAGTGCTAAGGTTTCATTTAATAAATTAGCCCATCAACGTGTAAGCTGGGCCCCTGCTGTCCCGGAGGAGTTGCATGCTACCAAAACGTGAGACAGAATTCGGTTTTGTTTAAAAGGGACATTGCTACAAAGATGAAGCAAGGGAGGCATGTCGGATTCAGAATCACAATGCTGAAAACAAAATCCATTCTTTAGCATCAGCATTCGATGTTCTATGACTGCAAAGCACAGAATGCCATCATCTCTAAGGAATCCAAATTGCAGGTCACCCAAAGGGCAATGGAGAGACACACACCGGGTATAAATAGATGGCTGCAAATGATGAGAACAATGAGTTTCAAGCACAAAGCAGAGAAAAAATTTCTACTCAAAAAGATGTAGGACTTCAATGAAAGGTGGAGAGAGCAGGGCAGAAAAGGAGAGCCTGTGTGCTGCACTGCCTCTCTTTCATTCAGTCACTCAAAGGGCATTTAGTAAGGAGCCATTTGGGGCCAGGTTTCACGCTACACGTTGGATGTATTTGGGTATTTATTCACCAGTGCACGTATCATGCCCTGCTTCCTCGAGGAGGTGGTTATGTTCTCTTGGGTATGAGTGGAGGGCAGAGGATTATTAACTTCACAGGGGAAAGTGCTAGCAACTCGGAGGGCATCAAAAAGGCCTCAAAGGGGAGCATGGCTCTTGAGTTGCCTTGAAGGAAACTAGGGATGCTAAGCAACGGAGGTGAAGATGCAGTGAATCCCAAGCACAGGAGGGGAGGAATCCTGCACAAAGTGCACCAACCAAAAAGGCAGGGGGGCTTGTTTGATGTAAATGTCAAACTCCCAAAGAAGAAATTATACACAAGAATCCTGGAAAGGTAGTTTGGTGAGCATGGAATATCAAGAGATCTGCAAGAAACCTCCTCTAGAGAACTTTCAGGAGGATGCACAAGATGAGGAGGTGGGGAATTGCCCACAGTTGGAAATAATTGCCACAATGTAGACATAGGGGGTTGGGAGTCAGAGCTCGAGTAAACCATAATAGATGTAGAGATTAAAGAGATCTTGTAGGTCATCTAATCTGACTACTTCATCTTCCAGAAAGGGAAACTGAGGCCCAGGGAGGGAAGGGGACCTGTCCACAGACACACATAGGATCCCAGCTCTAGAGTTGAAAGGGACCTCAGAGGTCCCCTAATTCAACCCCTTCACTTCACAAAGGAGACAACCAATTGCCTTTGATAGCTCCTCCTGCCTCCTCAAGGTGAGTGTTCCTCAAGCTTCTGCCTTCTGTCTTTTGTCTTACATCCTCTTCTCTCCGTTCTCATCCATTTCATTCCCTTCCAGGATTTCTACCATGTCCCCTCTGCAGATGACCATCAGATCTGTGCCCCCAGCTGGGGCTTCTCTTCTGATCAGCAGCTTGCCCACCTGTCTCCAAATCAACCTGGCCAAAACAAGCTGCTTTCTCCCCTCAAAAATCTGCATTTAATCCTCACTTCACCATCGTTGTTAGTGATGTCTTAGTGGTACCTACATTTCCAAAATGAGGGGCTTGAACTTTGTGACCTACACCAGCCTTTCTACTCTAAAATCTTTTGATTAACACTTTAGCTGGACTATTATGAAAGCATCTAAATATGCCTCTCGATTTCTAATTCTCATTCCTTCTAAAATCACTTTAACGCCCCTAATGGACTAATCTTCCATATGCATGGACTTAATCATGCAACAATTCTGTTCAAAAGTCTTCAGAGGCTCCCAAGTGCCTACTGAGTGAAGTTCAAACTCTTTTGCCTCGTATCTGACCCACTCCAAGGTCTGGTACCAACCTGTATTACCTGCTTTAATGCAGACTAGTCACTGCCAGCCTGACCATGCTCTGCATGGATAGGGAACCTGTGCTCTCAAGGCAACATGTGGCTCTCGAGGTCCTCCAAAGTGTGGCTCTTTCATAGCGGCTCTGTTTGTGGTGGCAAAGAACTGGAAATTGAGAGGATGCCCATCCATTGGGGGATGGCTGAGCAAGTTGTGGTATATGAATGTGATGGAATACTATTGTGCTATAGGAAATGGTGAACAGGCTGACTTCAGAAAAAAACTGGAAAGACTTGTATGGTCTGATGCTGAGTGAAGTGAGCAGAATCAGGAGAACGTTGTACACAGTAACAGCCATGTTGTATGATGACTAACATTGATAAACTTAACCCTTCCCAGCAATACAAGGATCTAAGACATTTCCAGAGGCCTTGTGATGGAAAATGCTGTCCACATCTAAAGAAAGAACTATGGAGTTTGAATGCAGATCGAAGCGTACTATTTGCTATTTTTTTTTCTTCTGTTGTGTTTTGTTTCCTTTTTCTTGTGGTTCCTCCTATTGGTTCTAATTCTTCCTTACAACATCATTAATGTGAAAATATGTTTACTAAGAATGTAAATGTATAGCCTATATCAGATTGTACACCGACTTGGGGAAGGAGGTGGGGAGGGAGGGGGAGAAAAATTTTAAACTCAAAAGCATATGAAAGTGATTGTTGATAAATCAAAAGAAACTAATAAAAAAAAGTGTGGCCCTTTGACTGAATCCAAACTTCACAGAACGAATCAAGCTTGGGGCCAGACTAGTGCACCTATCATGTGTCATCAGCAATGAGAGTTATCTGCATCTTACTGATGATTATGAGAGTTATCTGTGGCTTAGGGGGGCAGGGACCATACATGAAGTAAACCTTAGACTGCCTCCTCCTAGGGGGAACTGGATGGCACTGCCGTGGATAGAGTGCCAGGCCTGGAGTCAGGAAGACTTGGATTCAAATCTAGCCTCAGACGCTAGCTGTGTGGCCCCAGTCAAGTCACCTAACCCCTGTTTGCCTCAGTTCCCTCATCTGTAAAGTGAGCTGGAGGAGGACATAGCAAACCCCTCTAGTATCTTTACCAAAAAAACCCCAGAGGGGGTCATGGAGAGAAAAATGACTAAATAACAACAGCCTCCACTCAAGTCCCAAGAGCCAAGAAGAAAGCTCGGCAAACAGAAGTCATTCAGTACATTTTGGGATCGGTTAAATAGGAATTTTATGTAGATGCCAAGAAATCTGACAGGAGAACAGAGGCAGTATGGTAGCGTGCCTAGAGAACTGGAGTTTTTTAAAAGCATCAATAAAATGTTTCACTTTTGTTTTAGAGAAAGCAGTGGATTAGTGGTTTGTAATTCCTGGTTCCACCACTGTCCAGCCACAGTATTTGGAACAATTCAGTTCTTCTTTCCTGGCCTCAGATTCCTCATCTACAAAATGGGGTTGATGACACCTACAGTCTTTACTCACAAAATTGCTGGAAAGTTTGAAGGAGAAAATGTATGGAAAGCATTTTGTCACAGTAAAATGCTATATAAATACCACCCATAATTATCAGGGTTTTCCCCCAGGCCTTGTGACTCAGTTTTTCCAAAGTTAACTTGAAGACCTGCATATTGCTCAAGCAGCCCTGTACTCCCTCTGCTCGGTCCATACTGTTAGATAAGAGGCCACAGTAGAGGTGAGTCAAGGACCCAGCATTGGATGCCTTTCATTTACCCTCCTGTCCATTTCTATTCAAGTTGCTTGCTAACACTGGGCTTCTTTGCCAGGGGTCAAATGCTGTACCTATAACACAGAAGCCCACACCCCAAGTCCAGCACGCAGGCTGCTTCTCTTGGGGAGAGTGGCCACAAGTGTCCTTAAGGAGCTCTCTGACAAGAGGTCTAATTTTAACACCGTCATTTTAAAGCAGCAACCTTGATTTTTGCCATGAAAGGCAAAGAACACCCAGGAGAGAATGACTCAGCACAAAGCATCACCCATGCCTACCACGGGCTGAGTCTCAGCTCCCCAGGCCTCCAAAGCATCCTTAGGAAAACCATGACAGGCCTGAAAGGTGCTCCCCTCCTCCTCCCCCTGGAATCCTTTCCCACCCCTCAAACCCCACTCCAGACCCAACTTTACCTATCGTGGCAAGTGGCTGCACCATCTGGGGAAGAGAATGCTCAGAAGGGATCTCCCTTCCTCCCCGTGAAGGCTTCCTGTCCCAGAGTCTGGGCCAGCACTCTCTGACTTACACACCACACCCCTGCGGGCCCTGAAGAAGGAAATCAAAACCAAGCCAGTTCTCCTAAGTCTCCTGTGGAAGGCAAATTGACAGCAGAGCTGAGCAATGCTTTGGGATGCGTCATGCGAATTATGAGTGACAGCCAGCAGCTGTGCCCAGCGTCCACGGAGAGTCGGGCAAGAGGGAATGGCCTTCAATTCAGGGGAATTCCTTAACGTTCCAAGCTGAAAGATGTTGGTGGCCACTGCTGGGCAAAACTAACAAGGGTACCCCAAAGCAAAAAAGTTTCTCATGTTCTTCCTGATCACTGTCACTATTGCCATGGGATGGCAGGTTTCTTCTCTTTGGACTTGATCTCAGACATCTAACAGGCGGTCCATGGAGAGTTGCCACTCCTGCCCCACCCCCTTGCCCAAACTCTTCTACAGTGAGCCACAGCCATACCCTCTTGTACAGTGGACCACTTGGGCTTTCAGCAAGTTTCTCTCCCTTGGTTCTCCTCATACATGTCTGTCTACTCTGTCACAGTCTCCTCCTAGAAAGAAAATTATATAGGTCCTGCCTATGTGACAGGGCGGATAAACCCTAAGGCTCTGTCCTGGTCCCTCTTCTCCTTTTTTTTTTCCTTTTCTGTCTTTTTCCCCCCCTCCTCTTATCTCTCTCTTCCTCCCTTTCCTTTTTTTTCTCTCCCTTCTCTCCCTTCTCCTGTCTCCTCTCTTCTCCCTTCTCTCTCATCAGCTTCCATGAGTTCAACTATCACCTCTATGTAGCTCTCCACATCTAGCCCTAGTCTCTCTCCAGAGCTCTACTCCATCTTCCCAAATGCCAAACAGACCTCTAGCTCTATCGAGACATCCTGTAGACATCTCCTATCAATGTCCAAAATGAAATTCATGAGCTTCACCTACAAACCCTCCCCTCTTCTTAACTTCTCTATCTTTTTATAGGGCACCAGCATGTTTTCTTTAACGAGCCTTGCCATGTCCCTGACTCCCCATTCTTCCTTACCTCCCATGTTCACGAGTTCAAGATAGAACCTGTGATTTCATTGATCTAAGGAGCTCCTAGATAAATAGGCTTCCTCTGTTCATGCAGCTTGGCATATTTCTCTGCAATATAGCCTCTGAGAGAGCTACCTACAGACTGTGGGGTTATCTGACTTGCTCGAGGTCACACAGCTAGAATCGAATAGAAGCTGGAAATGATTCTGACCATGTTACTCTCCTACTCCAGAAGCTTTAGTGGCTCCCTAGTCCCTTAAGTAGAAATATAATCTCCTGTCTTTGGCATTTAAAGCTCTTCAAAGACTGAATCTGACCCATCTTTCCAGACTTATTTCACATTATTCCCCTCAAATAGTCTGTGGTCTAGCCAAAGTTTCCTACTTGCAGAAAGAGGGCAGGATTTGGAGCTGGGTGACCTGGCATTTACTACCTGTGTGACCTGGTACAAGTTTTTTAACCCTTCCTGGACCACAGTTTCCACACATGCAAAGAGAGAGGGTTAGACTAGATGGTCTTCTAAGGTCCCTGCCAGCCCCAGGGCTATGATCCATCTCTCTTCCCCAGGCCTTTGCCCAGGCTGCCCCCCCCTCCCCAGGCCTGGAATGCATCCCCGATTCAGCTCTACCTCTTAGTATCCCTAACTTCTTTCAAAACTCAATTCAAATCTTCTACATTGGACCTTTTCTGGATCTTCCCTCCCAGTTGCTAAAGCCCTGCCTTCAAAATTCTGTTATAATTATAATTTTGTATATACTTACTTGTGTATATGCTCTATCCTCAGCCCTATGGTAGAATTTATGTTCTGTGAGGCCAAAAATTGTTTCTTTTATGCCTTTGTATTCCTTTCAACTAGCAGAGTGTCTGACATGCAGGAGGCACTTAATGAATAACTCTTGACTGATCAAAATATATATATTTATAAATTGGGGGAGTTAAGTGGACCTATAATTTTGCTGGCATAGGGAGCTTGAGCCTTCCACCAATATAGACCAGCAGCCTCTCTGCGACACTTGCCTGGGCACACTGAGCTGCCCAGGGCCACACAAGGAGCACATCAGAGAAGCAGGGCTTAACCCCAGAGCTTTCTCTTCAGCCAGCTATCTGGCCTCTAGGACATGTCACCTCAAAATCAAATTCTATCTGAAGCAACAGATTGCCCAAACACAACTTCCTCTGTTAGTCTAGCTTAACACAAACGTGTGATTTTTGTAGTCGAATTCTCTCTCGGGTTGGACGATTTAGCTGTTGCCTGGAGTCTCAAGGACAATTAATCCCTTAGATCTTATTGAGTGTCAGGATCAACCCTTTAATTTCAGGTCCAAAGTGCTTGCTTTGCAGCAGCCCAGTCCAGTTATTTCCTCCTTGAAATCTGTCCCAAGCAACAATCTGTCGAAAGCAACAATGATTGGAAGGTCTGTTGCAAAGAGCACGTAAAGGCTAGCTAGGATTATGAGCATTAGTACTTGTATGAAGTGCAATGAACTTGAGAAGCACAAGGCCCGCTACATGCTCTCTCTCTCTCCTGCCCCCTCTCCCTACTCCCACTTCCTTAGCGCCACCCCATTAAGGTCTTCTCTGTGAACTCTTCTTCTCGCTCCCCACAGCATCACTTCCAACCTGGCCAATGTCATCCCTGTCTTACAGAGTCTCAAAGATTTCAAGGACCTCACAGAATAATCAGTCTATTCTATGCCTGATCAAGGACCCCCCTCTATAAGATATCCCAGCCTTTCCTTGAATACACCCAGGGAACAGGAACTCACTACCTTCCTAGACTGCAGCACATTTCACTTCTGGAGTGCTCTCATTGGTAGGAAGTTTTTCCATCTATCAAGCCTAAATTTGCCTCTGTGAATCTTTCTCCCATTGCATCTTTTTCTGTTCTCTGGGGCCAACCAGAAGACATCTCTCTTCTATGTGAATACTCTTGAAACATTTGAAAAAAGCTAGCATGTCCCCAATCTCAACAACCCAGTCTCCTCTTCTCCATGCCAAATTCCCCGTTCCTTCCAACAATCTTCACAGTGTAAAGACCAGATGCCATTGTCAACATGCTTGTCCTCCTCTGGAGACGATTCAGATTTTCAAAGTCCTCGCTAAAATTGGCACCCAGAAAAGAATACCAAGCTCTGAACATGGAACAACCAGGCCAGCAGTATTCATCATTCACCTCCTTATTCTAGGACATTCTATCTTTCTTAATGCAGCCAAACATCACCTTAGCTTTCCTGGCTATTGACTTGTAATAAACCTGCAGGCCACTATAACCTTCAGATCTTTTTCCAAACAAAATACTGCCTAGCCATGCGTGCTCCATCTTGTGTTTGTTAAATTAATGTTTTTTGAGGTCAACTGTTATGTTTTGCCTGTTTCAAAACCACCCCCCACCAAATACTGCCAATGTTACCGACTCCCACTTTCTGAGCTACTGTCTTGTTCATCAATTAGTCCTGGCCCATCATGAAATTAGGACATCAAAAGGCCACCTGTACATTCAATATTGGAAAAATGCTTTTTTAAAAAGAATGTCTATTGTTGCACAGCTAGTAAATGGCAGAGCCAGGATTTGAACGAAGGTCTCCCTGACTCCAAGGAGGGCACTCTATGCACTGGGCCAAGCCATCTTCCAAAATCCAATTTCAACAATCCTCAGGCAAAAGAAAAAAGCAATTCTTTTTTTCCTAAATCTAATTATGTTCTGTCGTACTTCTTACGTGCACATAGCATTTTACAGTTTGCAAAGCACTGGTATGTGCATTATTGGTTTTGATTTTTGTAATATACCTTAGAGGGATATACATACAGAACCCAGGTTGTATTAGATCATTAGCAAGAAAAGAAGCCAATGGTTAGAGGGAATAACCTTTTGGTTATTTGAGGTAAGGAGGGATATTCCGATATTCAAAGGGATTTGAATAGGTACCCTGAAAGTATATGAAATAAAAGGGCCACCAAAGCGAGGGGGCAATTCAGACCTTATTACCCTCAAAATTCAAATACAAAAGCAAATGCCTACTAACATGTCTACTTTCTCATTTCTGCAGTATCTTAATGAGAACAAAGAACACAGGCACTGAGGGTATATCTGAAGATGGCATGGAAAAGGCAAGCTTCCACAAATCATATTCCAGAGTAGAACCCATTTTGACTAGTATGCAACTGACTGAAAGGAATAGACAATATAAGATCCTGCTGTCTTTACAGCTTGTTGATGGTTAAAAAAAGTATTTGATTAAGCAGAGTAAAATACTGCCTTCAGGCTAATTTCCAACAAACATGGGACAGAAAATGGAAATCTGCCAATAATCTTAAAATCTTGTATATTTTCTTCTCTAAATACTACACTTCACAAGCACACCCATCTTGAAGAAAGGAGGAGCTAGGTTTTGATCCCACCTAAGACACTTGCTGTGTGACCCTGAAGAAGTTGCTTTACCTCTGGGGAGCTGGGGCTCATCTTCCTCATCTATAAAATTACACAGTTGAACTCAATGCCCTCTAAGGTCTCTTCCAGGTCTAAATCGATGATCATATGATCTTCATATTTGTAAAAAAAAAAATCCATAGTACCTTGACTCACAGAAAGGATTTTACAAAAGAATTTCACCCTGGGATTCCTTTAAAAAGCAACCTCCCCCCTAGGATGCTTAAATAGAAGTCATTGCTAAGCACTCAAATTTGGAGGCGTATGTGTATCCCAGAAAGGGATATTTGTCTCCTCCTCCAAACCCAATTTTGGCCTAAGTGGCTACCAAAATTGACTGAATTGGTATTTACCTGCTTCCTTTTAGTTCCTCATAGCCTCCCAGAGAGGCAAAGTGAGGCACAGTTGAATTGGCCCAAACACAAGCAATAAGAGAGGGGCAGAGAAAGAAAGGTGAGAAATTGGACAGCAGCTGAAGACTGGGAGGGGGTGGGCAGGAGATGGCAATGTCAGCCAAAAGGATGGAGAGATAATATAGCTCTCTTGGTATCTGGACACCATCAGGAGAAGGAAGGAGCTTGTGACGAAGGTAGAGGGGAGAAATTAGTGTCTATTTCTGGCAAATCACAATCTGACCCCATTCCACCTGCCCATCTCTACATGGATATCCTATCATATTACATCAAACCAAAAGATGCTCAAATTGAAAGAATCCTCTTCACACCTCAAATCAACCCTCTCCCTCCCACCTTCTGTTAGGTGCACCATTGTCCTTGCCTTCAAGAAGCTTACATTCTAATGGGAGAAGAGAAGACATAAAAGTGAGCTAAAAGGTGAGGTTGGAGAGGGATAGATACTCATGTTGGGGGAATGGTGACAAAGTCAAGAGAATGAGAAACCGAGTCAGGAAAAGAATGAAGGATGGTTGGCCTGGGCCATCCCTAAAAATGTAGGTTCTAGGAAGAACTGAAGAGTGGAAGATGAGAGGCATAAGACCAGTTGATTTCTCCTTTGGCATTTATCTCAGATACAGCCTTTTCTTTCCGTCCCCCCACTGCCAGTATCCTGTCACCTGGATTATCAACTTGTTTTCTTGCCTCTGATATTTCCTCTGTTTCATTGTACCTTGCCCACCCCTGCCAGATTAATTTTCCTATAGCTACGTGGCACAGTGAATAGAACAATGGACCTGGAATCAGGAAGACCTGAGTTCAAATCCAGTCTTAGATACTTACCAGCTGTCTGAACCTAGGGAAGTCACTTAACCTCTGCCTCAGTTTTCTCACCTGTAAAGTGGATAAAATAATAGCAAATACCTCCCAGGGTTGTTTGAGGATAAAATATTACTTGCAAAGTGCTTTGCAAACCTTAAAGCACTTTATAAATGCTATTTTTATTGTTGCTGTTTTATAGTTCTACTTTCACCATGCCACTCCCCTGGGCATTAGAACCAGGATAGCTTCCCAATGCCTACCAGTTAAACTCCATGCTCCTTCAAAATCTGGACTCAATTAAGCTTTCTAGCCTTCTCTATCTTCTTTGCACATTCACATTGGGCTTTCCAAGTCTTACCTCCTCCAAGAGGTCTTCCATGACTGTTCAAATCTGCAAGGATCTATGCCTTCTTCAACTTCTGACTTTGATCCCTAAGTCATGGATTCTCATAGCTATAAGGGACTTCAGCAGCCATTTTAACCTATGCCTACCTAAGCAAGAATCATGTTTACAATTTCCCTTCCAACCTCTGCCTAGAGACTTTCAGTGATCAGAAACTCACTACCTACCAATGCAGTGTACCAATGTTGCCTAATTCTAATTGTTGCTATATTCTACCCAATTCTATCTCCTCATAAGATGCACTCATTGGTCCAACTCTGCCTTCTGGAGGACAATTCTTCCTCCTTCTTCCACAAGACAAACTGTCAGATAGTTGAAGATGGTGACTGTCACTCACATCTTGAGAAATTTTCTCTTCTATAGGCTTATTTCCAATTCCTTAACCAGATCCCATATGGCATGCCTAATTTCTAGTAGTCTATATCAGGAAGGGACCTGAGAGCTTAACTAGTTCAAATCTCTCATTTGAAGTGCCTTGTCCAATATTACTAAAGCAGTAAATAGCACAGATGGAATTCAATTTCAGGTCTTCTGACTCTAAATCCAGTGCTCCTTCCATGAATTCATATGTATCCCAAATGTAGGGAAGATGTTATCTCCTTCAGGTCAGCTGGGTAGTTGGGCTCAGAGATTCAGAGCTAGAAGACCAATGAAGCCGTCTGGCCCAACTACTGATGAGGAAACTAAGGCTGACAGAAGGGAAATGACTTCCACAAGGTCATACAAGTATTAAAGGAGGAGGTAGATCCAGAATTCAACACCAGGTCTTCTGATTTCAAATGCAACACCCTTTCTACTATACCATGCTGTTTCTCTAATCACAGGAGAAATATCCTGAAAGAGTTAACTTGTTTGCAGTCATCTTAGGGAGAATATGGCTTAATGTGTAGAGCACAGAAGAGCATTGTTTTAACATGCACACGTGGGCAAAATGCCCCGACTTCACAGCCAGGAGGCATGGGCCCTGTTGGGGTGATTGAATCCTCAGCAATACTTATGACACACCAAAGCAGTGTTTCTTTCTGAAAGCTGCCTGCATCCAACTAATAACTACTATGCACATTTGCTTAGAAAGAGTGGAGCATATTTAAAGTTATAGCTTTGGGGGTGGTTGGGGCGGGGAGCAGAGATGGGGGCAATGTTCTGCCTGAGAAGGGAAGCTGCAGACGTTAGTGAAATGCAGGCAGGCTGGGAAATGGGATGATCGATTGCCCTCCTAAGCAGACTGTTCTTTCACTGGGATGTCTACAAATTGGGAGAAAAAAGCCAAAATGAAGATCTATGAATACCACATCCCCCCTACTCCTTATGGGAATGACTCAGAGATGGTCTTTTAATCCATTCTCTTTAAGAAGCATTCATTTGCAAGAGGCTTATTTGTCATCAGAAACCAAAGAACCAAGAGTCATCCAGGGTGTCACTCTGTAAGGTGCTAAATAATTTTCTGAGCAGTTGCTGCAGAGGAGATTAGAGAAGAGATGATGACAAACACTCCAGAGCCGCTCATGACCTCGCTGCCACGCTTTGGCCAGAGTCACAATGGAATCAAACCCACTTTCTAGGGATCCCTGTTCCCCTTTTCATTTCTTCCTTGTCTTTGATTCTTTGTCCCTTAGCCCCCATTTCCCCATTTTTCTTTGTTCTCTCTTCTTTCCCCTTCTCTCACCACCCCATTTTCTCAGTTTCCTTGGGATCATGGGATCACAAATTTAGAGATTAAAGATACCTCAGAGGCCATCTAAGCCACCCACCTCATTTTGCAGATGAGGAAACTGAGGTTCAGAGAGGTTAATTGCCCAGTCACCCAACGAGTAAATGCCAAAAAAATAAATAGAATATGATTTTTCCTCTGTCCTCCAAAGTATGCATAGTTCTTATGGCTAAGGAGCAGGTATTGCTCAGGGGCCCTCTCTAGACATTGCATTCAAATCAATTCAATTTCCAGGTACTATGCTAAGCACTGGAGATACAAAAACAAAAACTCATCTCTGTTTGTTTGGTTTTTTTTTGTTTGTTTTTGTTTTTGTTTCTTTTAGGCAATTGGGGTTAAATGACTTGCCCAGGGTCACACAGCTAGTAAGGGTCATGTGTTTGGTCTGAGGCCTGATTTGAACTCAGGTCCTCCTGACTTCAGGGCCGGTGCTCTATCCACTGTGCCACCTAGCTGCCCCCATCTCTGTTCTTAAGAAGCTTACTTTTTACTGGAGGGAAAACAATATGCATATACATAATTATTTTTTTAAATTCACAAAATAAATCCAAAATAATTTCTGGATGGAAGGACAACTGGAGGCAAGGGCAGAAAAGACTTATTGCAGGAGTTGGCACTCCAGCTGAGTCCTGAGGGGTATGAGGGATTCCAGGAGGCAGAGGGAGTGCATTCAGGGCACAGAGGAAAACCTAAGCAGAGACAGTGCCATGAGAGATGAAATTGTCTATGCAGCATGGATGCAGGCAATGGGATTTGGTCCAGTGACTTTGCTCCTTCATTAAGGGGTATGGAGGGAGAACACTCTTCTCAATAATAGAAGAGGAAATTCTTGATATTTCTATCTCCATGGTAGTACCCAGATGTCTGTCAATTTGCCTTTCCTTTTTAAATGTCTCTGTAGTTGAAATGTAAAGGTTGATAAAAATAGGAGAAAAGGGAGAATGGAATGATCATATCTTTAGCCTGGGTGATCTGGGGTGTGGTGTGGAGAGAAATGTGGCAACAAAATTTAGCAAGAGAAAAAAAAGATTTAGGATTTTACCTTCCCAAAAGGAAAAATGCCACAATTCCTCAGAAAAATGTTTGATGTTTGCAATTTGCCTTATTGTCTCATGTTCCTTCTTTCCATGATGCTGATTCCTTCTTAGGAAATATAAATGATCAAGCCCTGCCAGGGAGACTAGGGAGAGCCTTAGCTTGTGGTATTCATTAAGCCAGTACTCTGGTTTGCAATATTGTTTGGAGGATTGAAACCAACCACAGGGGAGAGAATGTGAGCCATGTTTTTGCCACGAATGAAAATGACCAAATGATACCCCTACCTGAAGAGGAAAAAAAGCAATATGTAGACATAGAAAATGCCACATTTTCTAGTTCAGGAGCTCTTTCCTCACACGGCTAAAAATAACATGGGGTGGTCAGGATTGCCACTGGCCTCCTCAATACCCCCTGCATATTGATGTCAGCAGCTCACCCTCTCCCCTCTCCTGCTTTTAGAGATGCAAATATTTGCACACTTCTACTTGTGCATGTATAAATGGAGGTGTGGAGAGGCCTTTAAAACTTACATGGGGTTCGCCTAAGTGGAAAGCTTCAGTGGGGTGGAGTGCATCTGGGCTTCTTCTCCATCATCATCATGGGCATTTCCATAGCACTTTAAGGCTTGAAAAGCACATTGGGTCCATTTGCTCACTTGAGCCTCATAGCAATTCTCTGAGGTAGAGATTATGGGTATTACTGTCTTCATTTTCTGGACAAAGAAGCTGAGGCTATGAAGTTAAGTGAGGTGTCCATGAGACCTCACAACAACCCTCCCAGGGTGGAGGGAGTTCTACAGGCATAATTAACTGTATTTTACAGATAAAGAAACTGAGACTTAGAGAGTTATTTGCTCATGAAATACAACAATCCAAGGGGCTAGGTAATATGGATGTTAAGCCCATTTTACAGAGGAGCAAGCTGAGGCTCAAATAGTTTAAACAATTTATTCATGGTCACATGGCTAGTCAGTATTGGGGATGACATTCAAGCCTAGGTTTCTCCCAATTCCAGGTATAGTATTCTCTTTTTTAACCCATCCCTCAAAAAAAAAGTGAGAGAGAGAAAGAAGAACAGGTAAGTTATTTCTGCTTAACATGCATCTACAATTTAATAGTTCCCATCTCCATCTATCACAGGTTCTACCCAAGCTGCCTATCAGCACTTTGGACAGCTACACAACTGGAGAAGACAAAAGGCACCATTGTTTCAAAAGCTTCCCTCCCTAGAGTCTGTAGTAGGTACCCTACTTGACATGTCAGGCTTTAGTCAATGCTGGAGTCTCCCTGGGGGAGGGACAGAAAGACTTTTGTCCAGGATAAGGATAATTCCATTTAATGTCCTCGAGATTGGTTCATAGGATGTACTTGTCACTCCTGACATCATCCTTTTAAACTTACATATCCCCCAGAAGATAAGGAAGTACATGATGTAAAAGGCAGGCCAGGTCCCTGATTTTTCGCAGCTAAACATGTCCTAGCAGCTTCACAGTTTACAAAGCCATTAAATTTTAACCTAGAAACTGAAAGACAAAAAAACTCTAAAAATAGAAATAATCATTCCCCCGTGCCCATTTTTGAGGGTTTTTTCCCCTAACATCAATTGTATCTGCTTAGTTTCTGTAATTAGTGACAAAAGAATCCCCCCTTTTTTGATCATTAACATCCTCATCCTGTTGTCCTTGGCTTATGGAAAATCCAGAAATTATCTGCAGCTTGGAAGCAAAATATGCTTATTAACTAGCTGGATAAAAAGATTTCTGTGATGATTAGAGGGCCAAACTGAGGAGACCTGGGTCCCATAGCTAGCTCTCTACCTAGATGAAAAACTAGAAGAAACTTCTTGGAAGGCTTGTTTAAGAATGAAAAATATGGATTCACAGAATCTTAGACTTGGAAGAGCCCTCAAAGATTATTTAGACATCTCACCAAGAATCCCCTTTCCAACAGATATGGGAATTCAGCCTTTGTCTGAAGACCTTGAGTGAGGAGAGGGACTTACAACTTCCTGAGAAAGCCAGCTGTACTTGGAAATAACTGGAATTGTTTGTAAATAGATTTGAACTTGGGTCTTCCTGACTCCAAGCCCAGTCCTCTATACATTCCATCACCTAGCTGCCTCTGTTTACTCATATTAAGATCTTTTCTAGACAGAGATGTCCACTCATGCCTCTACACTTCTTGTACTTATGACATCAATTTCTTGAACCAAGACTAAGAATTTACCTTTATCCCCTCAATTTCATCTTAATAGAGCTTTCTGAGCTAACTTCTAAGCCTGTCAAGATCTGTTTGGATCCTTACTCTGTTATCCAGTGTGTTCACTACCCCCCCCCATTGGGAGATCTGGTATGAAAGTAGCAGAGGATGGACACGCAGGGATGGGTTGTAATCTGCATTGCTAGAGGGAATGTTCCCTTGAATGAAGCCACAAATTCATTGTAGTACTTGAGTAAGCATCATCCACTACAGTCGAAATAGAAGAGAAGACACTGAAATTGGAATTAGGAAGACCTGGGTTCAAATCCCACATCAGATACTTTGTGACCCTGGGCAAATCATATAACTTCTGTGTTCCTTGATTTCTTCATTTTTAAAATGATGGGGTAGGACTTGATGGTCTCCAAAGACCTTTACAACTCTAGATCCAGTATCCTATTTACCAGAACCCAATGGTCATCTTGCTTCTCTATCAGGGAATATGGATAGCAAAGTATTCTGGGACCTCCTGGATAACAGGCGGATCCCACAACAGGGTTTTGGAGCTCATACGGTGAACACTGGGGTATTAGTGATACCTTAGCTTAAGAAAGATGAGGGACTCTTCCCCTGAGATCCTATCTGGAGAAAAAAGAATATTAGTACTCCCTCTGCCTCCTATTCCAACTTCTCAAAACTACCCCACCACATCTGGCTGAGGCCTGCAATGTTTACTTTGGTCATGCAAGAGAAATATCAATCACAGACATTTCTAAAAGTTGCTTTTCATCTGTGCTTAAGTACATGCAATGCAGAACAGTAACAATTATGCATGTCAATTAGGCGTTTGCCACATTAATTTTTTTCCCTCCCCTCAGGTCTGTTCATAATCAAGGACTTAAGGCACCAAAGTTCATTTTTAAACTTGGGAGAACTAATTTTTCCACCAAAACATTTCACATAGTTATTAGGTTCCTAGGTTAGCCCACAAAAGTCTATTTAACACATGATGTAGTTGACCCTAAAATACACTATCACTATGGAAATGCTAGAGACAGGGAGGTGGCACAGTAGAGGAGTCAGGAAGACTCATCTTTGTGAGTTCAAATCCTAGCCTCAGACACTTAATAGTTGTGTGACTCTGGGCAGGTCACTTAACCCCATTTGTCTCAGTTTTCTCATCTGTAAAATGAGCTGGAAAAGGAAATGACAAACCCCTCCAGTATCTTTGCCAAGAAAATTCCAAATGGGATCACAAAGAAGCACAACTGAAATGACTGAACACACATGGAAATGCTGCTGATAATACTAGTCTGAACCCTAACAGTGGTTCTAAGACATCTCTTCTAACAATGATCAAGCTTTAATTAAACCAGGTCCCTGCACATTAAAATAATACTGCCATAACTCACTCTGGGCAATAGGAATGAGGACTGATAACCACCCCTCTCTAGCTCCAGACTACTTTTTCAGACTGATCCAGGTAGAATGGAAACTCCTACAGCAGAAGATGGTTGTAGTGTTGTCTCAGCATTACTAGCACTAAGTATAGGGCTCTGTACATAAGAGGTACTCAATTAACATGGAACTGTAGAAAAATTCTGGGCTCAGGAGTCAGAGGACCCGAGTTCAAATGCCCACTCTGGTATTTAATACCTATGTGACATAAAGCATATCACTTCCCTTCTCTGAGCCTCAGTTTTCTCATCCACAAAATGAGGGGGTTGTACTAGATGGCCTTTGAGGTCCCTTTTCAGCTCAAGATCTCTGATTCTATGATATTATGACTGAATTACCAAATTTATGAATTACCAACTGAATTCCTTTCCCAGACCACAAAATTGAAATATGGGCTCTTGGGGCTGCCCGAATGATGGAGGGAGAGGGAGGGGGAAGAAAAGGGCTGTCATTGATTCCAGTAATGGAGAACTCTGGGGCTCAGCAGTGGTGGGGTGGGGAAGGTCAGGATGGTCCCTACTATTTCTGGTTAAAGAGGGAAGATCCCAAGGTCCCAGGAGAAAGGAGTCTCTGGGCCAAGGGTGGAATCTATTCATTCATGTGGAAAGGATGCTCCCAAGTCAGAGGTAGCTTGGGGAATACAGTGCTGTAGGGCAGTGGGGTTTGGGGGGGAAGGGTCCCCTGGTGGTTTGAAGGAGTCAATGTGTAATTCCCCCAACACTGGACTTCAGCACTGGAAGTCAGAGCATTTTCTATCCCAGTATTACCAGCACCAGCCAAGAAAACCGCAAGACTATTACTCAGCATTTTGAAATGATCAAATGGTATCTCATTCCCCTGCAGCATCAAAAACGAGGGTATTCAGCAGCTTTGCTGCCTATGGAGCCCAGAGGAAAATGAATTTATCTACCTCAGAAAAGTAACAGGTGCCCAGTTAAAGGTATCTCTCCTCTTGTAATCTTCCTGGCAACCCCATCAGATAATCAAGGGCTTCAAATGGTGGCATTTTTGCCCCTTAATGAGCAAAAAGTACAAACATTTCCCTGTGCAGGATAAATAGGACTTGGATGTGGGTTCAGCCAATCTGCACAGGGAGTAGGGTTGTTCCAGATCCTTTCACTGAGTCTCCTTGCTGCACAATGGACATGGCCCCAGAGATGGGAGCTACACCCATGGGGCACGATGGGTGTCTGAAAGGCCCCTTCAAGATGCTAGCTGCCGATAGTCTCTTTCTCAAGTCACCTCAAGAAATCAGGGCTTGTCATAAGCGGGCCCACTGGTGATGCGGTCTCATGGTTGGCTGTCAAAAACATGAGAGATTGAACAATGTATACGCACATCAGAGTCTACTATGGTGGTCACTTGCACACAAAGAAGCTAGGCAAAGTCAAGGCAACATAGTCAGCAGCTTGTGAGGGCCACAGTGAGGGTATCAGGAACTGAAACCGACAACGTTTGAGCAAATGATAGGGAGATGATTCATTATGACTATCATAGCAGAACTCTCTGGAGCCTGTGTGTTAGGGTAGCCAGGAGAGAGAGGCCCATAGTAGTAGCTGATCTGATAGCTGCCTGGGGCCTTCTGCGGCTGGATGGGTTCTTCTGCCTTTACAGTTGGGGGTGGGGGGGCTATACTCAACCCTGGTCCTGCTAGATTGATTCCTCCTGATTAAAGTGTCCTTGCTGTGATCTAAGCAGACCCTCCCTACCCCCACCCCACTGGCCATATGATCTGGCAGAGATCCCTTCTCTGGATCAATGAGGCTAACCAAAAGGGGTTCTGAATAATCCAGACACTCAGAACTTGAGTCTTTGACACATCCCTCATTACCATTATCCTCTAAATATTATCCAGCAGTCGTAGTCACAGTGACCTTGGCACTCTAGCTTCATCGGAAGCCCTTACTAACATCAAGGAAAAAAGCATGGGGCTGCTAAAGGAAGACAGTATATAGAAGGCAGGAACACAGATGCCTTCAGTGAGAGTTTGTAGCCGGCTCACCATTATCTGCTTTCTCCTGATCCCCTAAAGCTTCATTTTAATGGAGAAAATGTCTTTTCAAAATCAAGGCAGGTTCTTTTTTTCTGCTTTTGTTTGTGTTATTTCCCCTCCAAGCTAAGTCTGTCACCCTTGCTAAGACATTTAGAGAAGCCAGTGAATTGGACCAATTCAGGGAGAGCTTTTGGGTTCCATCACATCTTAGGGAGGTGGAGGGGGTTATCCTCTCCTCACTTGCACTGCTCATGGACAACAGTGTCTACCTGTATTTGCAATGAATCCTGAAGGCTTTCTAAGATGAAGGGGCATCTTCATTCTAAAGGGATTGAGCTTGGACCTCTGATTTCCTCGGCACGCAGCGCTTTTTACCCACAGTTTAAGAAGCCCTGAAGGGGTCGTGAGTGGAAAAAGTTTAAGAATCCCTGGCCTAGAAGACTGCTAGGGGAGAGAATTACATCTACCGATGCAGGTTAGCACATTCTCTATTACTTACCATCTTTAAGAGTTGTCTGGAGCTCTAAGATGTTAAGTGACTTATCTAGGGTCACACAGCTAGTATGTGTCCAAGTCAGAACTTGAACCAAGACCTTCATGGCTTTGAGATTGGTCCAACGCACCACACCAGCACCCCGAAGGGAGCTTTCAACACTCTGTGGACATAGGCTTTTGGAATTGGTTCAGTAGCAATCACCCAAAAGAGGCAGCAAAAATCACCACTTGGCCTATCCATGCAGCAGACATCTGTACATGCATGGTTGGTGTCACCTAAATACAGGAAATCAGACTAAGTTCAAATAGCAGCTCCATTGCTTGCTATTCCCCTACAGACAAATCACTTGACTGCTTTTCCCCATAGGTTCTGGATTGGCCTCCCTACCTCTAGTCTTCTCCTCTGGAATCCATCCTCCACTTAGCTGCCAAGCTGTTATTTCTAAAACACAGATCTGACCACATTACTTCAATAGTGAGTAAGCCACAGTGGCTCCCTAGCACCATTAGGATAAACTCCCAGCTCCCCTGTGTGTCACTTACGGTCCTTTACAATCTGCCCCCAAACTATCTTTGCACTTGATTTCCCCTGACTCCTCTTCTTCATTCTCTCTAAACTTCGTTCCGATCCAACAAATCTACTTGTTCTTCCCTGTACGTCACATCTCATTTCCCACCTCTGTGCTTTTGTACAGGCTGCTTCATATACATGGAATGCTTTCCTTTCTCACCTCTGTCTCTTAGGATCTCTAATTCCCTTTCAGTCTCAGCTCAAGCACCACCTCCTACATGAGGCTCTTCCAGATCCCCCTCCCATTATACGTTCCCCCTGCCACCCAAGTTACTTTAAATGTATTGTGTTTTGAGATATCTGGGTAATGCTGTTCCCCTCCTCGGTAGAATTTAAGCTCTTTGAGGGCAGGAACTTTTCCATTTTGGTCTGTCTTAGGTACCCCTCACACAAGGGCACCTAATATAATGTCTGGCACAGAGTAGGTCTTTAACAATTGTTTTTTAAACATTTTAAACATTAAACAAAGGTTTTTAAATTGATTTGCTCTCCCTCAGTTTTCCCATCTATAAAATGGGGGGAGGGAACTAAGCCACTTTCAAGGACCTGTTCATCTCTGGAAGCCTATGCTTCCATGTTCCCTAACAGCCTTTTTTTCTAGGTCATCTTTTTAGAGATGAGAATTGTGGTCATAAAAGTAAAAAGAGCTGGCACTTATACAGGTTTGCAAACCAATTTTCAAACATTATCTCACCTGAAACAATTCAAAGTCTGAGCATTCAAGAGGATAATTAAATGAGAGAAGAGCTTGGTGGCCTCAGAAATTCTTGAACTCAGTAGAGTCTAGCATAGTTCCCAGCACGCAGTAGGTGCTTAATAAATGCTTGCTGATTAACAATACAAAATAATATTGTTCTGGATGAAGTTACTCCTCCAATAATTACAAGCCACCTAGGATGTTATATGTACCTGGTATCCTGCAGGCATGTAATCCAAATGCTTTCTTAACATAATCACTCTAATAATTGAGTGGGAAGAAATCAGGAATGGAGAAAGTAGTCCTTACTTCACAGCACTTCTTCCTTTGCCATCTCATCACAGATTTCTTCCCCCTACCCCTAATGACACCCATGAGATTCTTCAGATTGGATAAGCTTTGAATTACCTGTGTAATTACAAACTCAGTCATAAACCTGGTAAGCCTCGGTCTAAACACCACTTGAGCAAATGATAGGGAGATGATTTCTCTTCTTTCCAGCTCTTCAAAAAGTCTGTGTCCAATCCAGTGCTTGGAAAGGGCCCTCGGGAGGGCTGGTAAAATAACAACAACTTTTGAGAGAATGTCGGTAATTAGGCTTTCAGAAACATGTGAGGACCTGCTACCAATATCCATGTCTGGTCTATAACTGATCTTCTATTTAATTTCAGTTGGATATTGGAGTGGTTTTGGAGAGAGAAGGAGAAATCAGAGCATTGGAAGCCAACTCCAAAAACAAAAACAAATGCAGGATATTAGGAGGAAAACCAACTTTTAAGTGCTTTTGGACTTCTCTTCATACCTGGTTACACTGACTCCCCCCCTCCCTCCCCCCATTAAGCCCCAGGTCCTAAAGCAGCTGCCAGTGCATCACACCAGATAAGAATGTACATACAGAAACCCTAACCAATGGCACAAAGTATTTGGGGCTTCCTATCCAACAGTATGCCCTGCTGCACCAACACCAGAGAGTCCATCATACACTGTGGCTTTCCTTGACCCCCCCCCCAAGTGTTAGAAATTCCAAGTTCATCTTTTATCAATAGAGAGAAACCCTCACTTAAAAAAAGAAGCCAAAATGGTCATCGTAACCAACAGGATATCAATTAACCCTCTCATGAACTTGGCAGAAAATTTAGCACATGTCTTGGACTGTCTTTTGTCCACAAAGATGCTGTGATTGTTTTTATCTCTTTAACGGGAGAATTTAATTTGAATTCTTAGTTTATTTTTTTTAACTGAACTTAAACACCAAATGAAATGACCATTTCCATATGCATTGTAGAACAGAAGGGAGGGGGTTATATGTGAGACTGTGGATCTCTATTATAGAAAGAAGGCTTTTCTTTTTAAGTATATACTAAATTCATTGTGTACCTTTCCAATCGGTTCTGCCTATCTGGGATTCCTTACCTTCCTTTTGCACCTTTGGCAGCTAGGTGGCGTAGTAGAGAAGAGGAATAGACTGGAGTTGGAAAACATTGTGTTTGAAACCTGCCTCAGACAGCTGTAGGACCCTTGGCAAGTCACTCAACCTCTGGAGGCTGAAGGCTTCTTCGTCTGTCAAATGGGGATAATGATTCCATCTACTTCCCAGGGTTATCTCATTGTATTTGTATCCCCAGCACTAAGCAAAATAACTGCCTGGCACAAAGGTTGCACTTAGTAAATGCTTTATTTATTTATTTATTTATTCATTCATTCATTCATTCATTCATTCACCCAGATTGAGTTAAAAGCAAAAGACCTAATGGCAAAAGAAGGAGCTGCCATCTTCCCCTCCCTCCCCAAATGGCTCTGGGCTGCCAGAAATTCAAGGTCAGGTAGAAAGTGGAAGGGGAGGAAATACCTCAAGGTAGGATCAATTCTGGCCACTTTCTTTTCCTGACTTAGGCTGCATTTCCTCATAGATCTGCTTCTCTTTCTTAAACCAACCTGAAAATCTAATATCAAAAACAGAACACCAACCTTTACCATTACCTCCAACTAGCAACAGAGCCCAGCATGCAATGGCATGCATTAGCGTGATGAGATTAAGCCCAGTTTTGTTCTGTTATCTTTCTTTGGCTCCCTTAAAGAATCCATTTAGAAGAAATTCACCCTTTTGCTTGCTGGCAATAGATCCAATTTTCCCTACTCACAGAAGGAGCCCTTCTCTGACTTTCACCTCCTGAAACAAACCTCTGGACAGTTAATTAAGAATCCATTCTTGACTAAACTCAAAGGCATTGCCCATTGGCTTAGTTCCTAAGAAAACAATAGCCTCAACATTGCAGGGAAAATAAAACTGGGGAAATACATGTTATGCTAGTTAGCTGTATTTTCCCCCAGTACTTTTCCACACAAAATACAGTATTTCTCTCTGTGGATGCCTTCTGGTATCTCATTAGGTGATGAAGGTCACCCTGGGTTCCCCAAGACAGCCAGCAGAGGCCAAACTCTCTCAGGTCATACCAAGTTGAAAAGCCTTTGATCATGGGTCTGGGCAAGGACTGCCAGTCACAGACCCACCTAACAAAGTACAGAAAGGCTCATCACCAAAGAGTTGGCCATTAGGGATTGAGGATTTTTTTTTCTGCAGCAACTTTTGAAGACTATTATGAAAGAGGGAGTGGGACAGAAGGATTCTGATTGGTAACAGGACTACCCACAATGATGGAATCACCTGCTCTTGAAATATTAAATCTCCTTCCTAACTCCTCTCCCCCATCAGGACTGGTGAGTAGCTCACATGGCCCACTACATCTAGGAGGCTCCAGACCTGATTCACTTGATGCCTTGACATCTGCATAGGCACTCTGTTATTCAAGATGTGCCCTCCTGCCCCTCACACTTTGCAGTTCTAGAACCATAAATGAAACAATATAGCCATAGCTACTAGAAAAGTCCTCAGTCTACTCCTCTATTACTCCATTCACCATTCCAGTAACTTTCCAAATCAAAATACCCCACCCTGGGCCAATATACTCCTAAATGCATTATCGCCCCTTTCATCTCCTCAATTAAAATATAAGCTCTTGAAGACAGTGATTACCTTTGTTTTTGTATTTCTATCCCCCATGCCTGGCACAAAGCTTGGCACATATAGTAAGTAATTAATAAATGCTTTTTTCATACATGTATACATACATACATACAAACATACATATGGGGAGTGGAGCTTCCAAGAGCATCAGAACCACCAAAGTCCTACATGGTCTCTGACATAACTGGTCATCACCAATGCTAACAAAGATGAGAATTTTTAAAATGACAATGGGTTTAATAACTAATAAATTATATCAACTTGGCAAGAGTAATTTCAACACTGTGATGGGGTCAGAAGTCTAATTGCAAGTGGATGAGGAGTGAATCACTGGTAAAGAAGCAGAGGGAGTGAGGATGGTAGACTCCTTCTGAAGATATGAAGGGAGAAAGAAAGATAGGCTGATAGATTAGAGGGAAAGTGTTTTGTTTGTTGGTCTTTAAGAATCATAAAGCCTTGAGCAAGTTTGTAAGCATTAGGGAAAGAGCCTAGAGACTGGGAGAGGGTGTTGATGAAAGAGAGGTAAAGAATGATCAATGAGGCAAGGAAAGAGTAGAATCAACCTTACAAGTAGAAAGGAGAGGATGTCCATATCACTCTCTGAGAAAGGGACAAAGGAAAAAAGAAGAGGAGATGTAGGAATATAAGAGGGATTGCCTCAGTTATCTCAGCAAAGTAAAAAAAAAAAAAAAGCAAGGTTGCCTCCTGAGAGAGAGTGACCTGTGGCCAAGGTAGGATTCATAGTCATCACAGAATTACAGATTTAGATGTGAAAGGGACATTAGAGGCAATGTAATCCACTCCACTCATTCTACAGATGAGGAAACTGAGGCCTAGCAAAGTTAAGTGACTTAGGGTCAAACAGGTAGTAAACATTAGAGAGAGGTGTTAGAGAGGACATTTGAACCTCAGTCCTTTGATGTCGGAGCTAGGAGTCTTTCTGCACTACCACTTGGGGACAAAAGAGAATACAGAAGGCTTGCTATCCAACAGCTGAGGTTACATTTTATGAACCTGTGGCGACCAAGTGCACATAGTTTTTTGGCTTCCTTTTGTAACATTGACTAGCTTGAGAGTAGGAACAAAGAAGGACAATAATAGAGATGACATGGGTTTGACCATTAGCAATACATGACGAGTCAAAGGACAAGACTGCAAGGGATTGAGGTAAAACTGCTTAACTTCAGAGTTAAGAGAGAAAAAGCGAGGCTAGAACAGAAGAAGACCGAGGTAGGAGAGTTTGAAGTGAGGTTGGCAGAGGAGGAGCGAAGCAGTGGGGGGGTGGTGAAGGGGAGTACAAAAGCAAGAAGGCTGCAATCAAAGAGAAGAATTTCAGGGTTCGTCTTGTGCTACAAATAGTTTCTAAAACTGCAAAGCCTAAGATGGATTGCTAAGCTAGAATGGAGATGATGGTCATGGGAATTGTCAAATTGTCAAAGATGAAGACAGGCATTGCAGGATAAGGGAAGACTGAGCCCAGTACTGGCCTCATGGAGGTCACCACAAAGATCGGGACAAATGGAGTAAAGTTCCAGAGATGCTGCTGACTGATGGTGGCAGAGGGGGCACTGAGGATTACGAGGTATTCCAATCCTACCTCCTCCTCGCTTTCTGCTTTGGGGGATGGGTGTGAAAGATGGGGTCACCACGAGAGAACATGGGGAGAAAGGGAAGATAGGCAATAGATGCTCAAGAAAGAGAAGAAAGTAAGAGGGAAGGATGGAGGATCGAGGGAAATTTAACAACAGAACAAGGCTAAAGAAGGCAAAACAGTAGGAAAGAGCAGAGAACATGAGGTTCTAGGGAGGGGGCAGAACAGGGATGAGAATGTGGAAAAAAGGGGCAGGAGGGCAAAAAGAGTTTATGCCAAGGTAGATGCCAGTTCAGAATCATTGAGATTAGGACAGTAAGAGTTAGGAATTTGTAAGCCAGGCAGCAGAGAAGGGGGGACTAGAGTGGTTGGAGGAGCTATCGGCTAAGTGAACCCCAAGATCCTAATTAAAACACTGGTGTGAATGAGCCTTTGCGAGGGGCTATCTCCCCTGTGAAGCCTCCTCACTTGTTTGTATCAGGGAGTGGTCAAGAGAGGCTTTTAAAAACACCTGGGGTAGTTAATGTGTGTGAGATTTTGAGGGAATGTTCTGTTTCCCACTAGGCTTATTCTGCTTAGTTAAAGTCACTTTAGACCACTTCAGCTCCACATATTTATTAGCCTACTTCTAAATATGCTTTGGTTAAATTTCCAAGGCATGAGGGTTATTCCATTGGCAGCCTCAGACTGGGGAATAGCAAAAATTGATCAGTTGCAATGCTTTCTTATTCAAGGTCCAAAGAACACAGCTCTCAGAGCAAAGAGGAGAGGCCAACTGGTGCTTCAGGCCAACTATTCAAGGCTCCCGGATCCTGCCCTGGTTTTCTTTGGGTCACAGGCACCTGGCTCAGGGTTGATTTTCAAGGCTGCCCCAGTCCTCGAGAGGTGAGCCAATGCCATCTCAGTGGCAGGCACAGCCACGGGCACTTCCTAAACAAAAGGCACAATGAGATTCCCACAGAGCTTTGACCTCTTTGGCTCCAAATGTAGCAGCAAGCTGCTCTCTCTTCCAGCTAAGTTCCCCAATCTCGAGAAGTCCCTGAGGACAAGGACCTTTTGTGAGGCCGGTCACTCTTGAGGAGTCACAGATCCAGGAGGCATGTGGGTTTGGTTGCCCCCAAAGAGCTGGAAACATTTGCTACCTGTCAGAGATCAAGTATACCTGAAGATGAAAATGCAGAGGACTATGGGAGCTGAACATCAGAGCCACTTTAAGGGCAACAAGGCCCTCAGTGAGTCTTCTTTTGTGTGAGGCAATTGGGGTTAAGTGACTTGCCCAGGGTCACACAGCTAGTAAGTGTTATGTGTCTGAGGTCGAATTTGAACTCAGGTCCTCCTGACTCCAGGGTTAGTGCTCTAGCCACTATGCCACCTAGCTGCCCCACCACCACCACCACAGTGAGTCTTGTAGGCAGACAAGTTGGGGCTTGAGAGGAAAGCCTAGAACAAGTAACTGAAAGCTGTTAACAGCAGCATGTCAAACTCAATACAAATAGAGCCATTAAACTGCACATAACAGTCCCTGTGGGCTACATATTGACTTATCGATGTTTTATTGTATTTTTATTTGTTCTGTTTACATTTTTACCAGTTATGTTTTAAGCTGGTTCAGGCTGTAGTGGGGAGAGTTGAAGGCTGCATGTAGGTTTATTACCTCAGCATTAGATGGAGAAGTGGATACTCGAAGGGACACAAATGAGCTCCTAAATGCCCAGTGGGTGCTCAGTTACAATAAGAACTGGTACAAAGTCAGAGAATCCATTCAGTCATCCCTGACCTCAAGGAATTGATAATGAAAGGGGATGTGATAGGCATATAACCACTGGATGATGTGACATGGGCCTCAGTTTCCTGGTCTATAAAATGAAGCATCTGGACCAGATACCCTCTAAGGTTGCTTCAAGCTCTACATTTATGATCCTGTGACTAGTAATTCAATTACACTCAAAAAGGATTCATTATACAACTGCTGTAAATGGAGCACTGTCCATGGTGCTGGGGAAAATAAAAAGTTGAGAACAGTATTTATTATTCAAAGCTTGGGGTGGCTGTTTTGAATGAACTGTGGAGTGTTTCGCAAGGGGTGATAGAGATAATCAAAGAAGGTCCCATTGCTTCTCCTTCCATGTCCAATCATTTCTCATGTCTCCGCCTCCCCTGCACCCTCCCAGGAAAGACTACTGTCCACTTCCATTTCTGTGCATCACAAAGAGCACAAAAAGCTTTATGTCTTCCAAGGTCAAGTTTCAAAGCATAAAAACATCTGGAGTGACTAGACTGGGTTATAAAGGGGCTCTGGCCCTCTGTCTGCAGCTGTTTCACAGATACTGCACTGCTCAGCCAGCCAAAGGTTGCCAAGGAAGTCAAAAAGTAGTGAAGTGGACACAAATTGCTCAGTCAGCAGTTCTGAATGGAGCCAATTAAAATCATTGCTCAGATGTCCATAACAGACCATTCCTTGGGGAAAGTGCTAGGCTACAAATAGGACTCCCAATCCCCATTAACACCAATTATAAAAACTCAGTGACTTCCACCTCTTTAGGAAACCAAGCAGGCAAAGAAAATTATATCCTTCCATGTGTTTTCAAATAAGCTATTAAGAGTGAGAGTCAAAATAATAGGCACAAGGTGATTAGGGATGCACTGGAGCACAGGTGGATCTGGGAACCTTGCATTACAGGAATGAAGGAAACACCAGCCCCCTTTCCTCATACCTACTTGCTTGTGGGTCAATGATTTTGTTTCTGAGAAAAGTGTTTTGAGCCTCCTGCCTCATGGCACAGAGATGGTAGACTACAGGCGCAGAATGGGTGTGCGTTATCAGAAATGGCCAATGAGTTGATTTCTTTAGCATAGGTGTACTCCTCTGTTATTAGGGGATAGAGTGATTGGGAAATGACAGCAATTTTTAGAGAGCATCAATAAAATATTTTTATAGAAAGAAATGCCTTAGACTATTTAAGTTCAAATTCATTCATTGTGAAAGATGCTGCAGCTAACTGATGAATCAATTTTTTTTCTGGTTATTAACTTGATTCTCATCACCAAAAGTTTGGACACATAGGTGATGAATCACTTAACCAAATCAAGTCCCCAAACTGACTACAAAGGCAGAGAGGGCAATTGTCTTGATAGAAAGACTACCCACACTGAGGTAATTAGGAATCTTTCAAAATTAAAGTATTGATTCATTTGCAATCAGAAAACTGGATTTTGGGATTTAAAGCATATAAGAGACCTTAGAAATCACTGAATCCAACTCGCACTTTTTGATCATGAGGAAAAGGTGGCCCAGAGTGGCCCTTACCTCTAGTAAGTAAGAGGATTGTACTCTATCCCAAGTCCTCTGACTCTCAGATAGAATACTCTTTGCCTTACACCATGCTGACTTTTAAAGACATCAGTGATTTCTCCTGGGTTTGTATTCTGGGAGTCTGAATTGCACTACACTGCTTCCTTTGGATACTGAGACAGAAAAACCTAGGTTTGAAACCCAGCCCTGCATTTTGCTAGTTGTTGCTAGTTGCTAGATCTTGGATAGGTCATCTGAATGCTCAACCTTAGTTTTCTCATCTGTAAATTAGGGAGAATAAGACTTGCCATGCCTAACTCAAAGGCTTGTGATGATAATTGCATAAGCACATATATGTGAAAGAACGTTGTGATTGTGAAATACTCTACAAATGCCAGTGATTGTTACTAATGATTTTCTGTGTGACTAAGCAAGTGGGAGGAGTAGGAAAGAGAGGAATAAGTATGAATTAAACACCTACTATGTGCCAGGCATTACCTCATTTGGTCCTTATAACAACCTTGGGAGGTAGGTGTTATTATTATCCTCATATTGCAGATGAGGAAACTGATGTATACAGAGGTTAAGTGAATTACCAAAGGTCACACAGCTAGTAAGTGTCAGAGGCATGATTTAAATTCAGATGTTCCCGTCTCCAGGCCCAGTACTATATCCGGGCAAGTCACTTAATTTTTCTACATCTCAAGATAGTCTCTCTATAGTAAAGATGCAGTCCTCATACTAGAGAATTCTGCCAAGGATGACAGCATAGGTCCCCGACACTGACATTTCCTAAATAACTACTAGGTAACAATGGCAGTATCCACACAGATATAGGTTGGTGTGAAGAAATAAAAACATTGAATATGTTCAAACAAGTAGTCATTTCGGATGACAGCAAAAAGACTGAACTCAGTCAGTAAATGAGTCCAGAGGCCTCCAGCCTTTCTTCCCTCAAACTGCTTTTGTTTGGAGACATAGTCCCAGACTCTACCGTACTTTCTGACCTGAACTCCTGACCTACTTCAGCAGAGAATTCAGTCTATAGAGATATGTGGAATTGGACCCATAGAGCATTGTGATCATGTGCTAGAATTTAGACATCGTGTAGACCCAGCTTAGGGCACACCTGGAGTGGGGAAGGGAAGGGGAGGGAGGGAGAAGAGTGCTCCAATGTCTCCAGTTTACTGCTGTTTGGGTCTCAGCACACCAGTATCACGAGAGACAGTGTGGCCAGCTAGCTAGAACCTGGAACTCAGGAGTAAGGTGGATCAGGGTCTCAATCTCAACTCAGACACTTTCTAGTTATGTGATGCTGGTCAAGTATGTAACCCCTTAACTTTCCTCATATAGAAAGGAGGATAATGACAGCATCTACAGGACATTTATGAATATCATAGAAGATAATATTAGGAAGGTACTTCGAAAACCTTAAAGTTTTGTGGAACTATGAGCTACTATATTATTATTAATTATTATTATCTCAGCCAACTGAAGAAGGAGGATCATTGCTAAACCTTAAAAGGTATTTTGTTTTTCAGTTCATTAGACTTTCAAAGAGTACTTAAAATAGTTACTTTAAATAGAGAGGCAATGGGGTATGCTTCAAATAGCCCCAGAGGTTAGAGTCTAAAGAATGCTCTCAGTTCTGGACTATAGCGATGGCCAGTTGTATAATCGTGTCTAATTTACTACATTACTGAGTTCCAATTCCAAAACCTGTAAAATGGAGACAATGATATTTCCTCTACCTCCCTCATAGAGTTGTTTTGAGAATCATGGGAGTTCGTGGACAGAGAACATTTTGTAACAAAACTGCTATATAAATTTAAGAAAGAAGACAGAATTGGTTCATTGGCACTACTAAAAAAAAAGTTAATTCAGTAGAAAAATAGAATGATTTAATTCAAAAGCATTGAATTGGAGGACCACAGATTTGGAGCAGGACAATGAGTTCTATAAAATTGCATTTTATAGTTGAAGAATCTGAGGCCTTGAAAGGGTAAGTGACTTGTCCAGGATCACACAGCCAGTGATGTCTAAGGGGGAGTTTGAACTCAAGGTTTCTTGCCTCCTAGGCCAGTACTCAATCAACTACACTATCGTGATCAGAATTACTGTCGCTGTTGTTGCTGAATTGTGTCCAATTCTTTGTGACCCCATTTGGGGCTTTCTTGGCAAAGATACTGGGGTGGTTTGCCATTTCCTTCTCCAGCTCATTTTGCAGATGAGGAAACTGAGGCAAACAGGGTGAAGTGACTTGCTCAGGGTCACACAGCTAGTCAGAGGCCAGATTTGAACTCATGAAGGAGTCTTCCTGACTCCAGGCCCGGCACTTTATCCACCACACCACCTAGCTGCCTCTCAGGATTATCATGAGTATATTCAGTGTCCCACAAGTCTGCTAGAGCTTATATCAAAATAAGCAGGTCTTTTCTGCAAATCGGTTCTCTTCATGTCTATCTCTCACATGCATGCACGCACGCACATAAAACTATAACCAGAGGAATGGAGAATAGAGCTCTGGTTTTGGAGGTGGAATTCCTGCTCTACAACTTGCTAGCTAAATAGCCTTAGACAAGTCATTTAATGACTCATTTTCTCAATTGTAAAGTGTAAATGAATTTCCATTCTAAGGATAGGAAATGGGTTCTTTGAAGTAGTTGAAAGCTTTACAGGCAAATGGTTTACAGCAAAAGCCTAGCAGGCCTAGTGAGGAAGAGTGAAAGCTTTGAAGGGATGCTAAGCCTAAACCTAAGACTATCTGTCATAACCATCATCTCTAGAATGGAAACTGGCTTATACAAGATGATTAGACAAACTATAATCACTCATCTGGTATATGGGAAAGAGTGTTGTATTCAGAGTAAGAAGTCTGTGTTCCATCTCCAGTGATTATTAGCTGTGTGATTCTGTCCAAGTCACCTAGAATGAAAAAGTCAGACTTAGGCCTGGATGTGACCTTGGAGGACAACACGTCTAACTCCTTCATTTTAAAGATGAGGAAAGGAAAGCCCAGGAACTTAAGTGACTTGTCCAAGGTTACACTGATCTTAAATAGCAGAGGTGAAATTTGAAGCCAGGTCTTCGACTCCAACTTCATTGCTCTCTTCACAGTTGTTGTCATTGCTCATCTGCTTCACTCATACACAACTCTATGACCCCATTTGGGGTTTTCTTGGCAGAGACACTGCAGCGCTTTGCCATTTCCTTCTCCAGCTCATTTTACAGATGAAGAAACTGAGTCAAACAGGGTGCAGTGACTTGCCCAAGGTCACATGGCCAGTAAGTGTCTGAGGCTGGATTTGAACTCATGAAGAAAAGACTTTCTGACTCTGGGGCTGGCACTTTATCTACTGCGCTACCTAGCTGCCAGATCTTTTCACAGTACCACACTGTAAAAGCAATTAAAAAAAACCCCAAAACCTAAAAACATCACAGGGTTGTTGGCTGGATGAACAAATTAACTAATATATGGAGGTTAATTTGTAATGCATAAAATATTATAGAAATGTCAGCTATTGTTGTTATTTTCTTCCCTTTTCACTTATAATTAAATGCTTGATGTCACAGCCTAATTTCCTGGTAATTTAGTTGGGAATTGTTGCATGATGGTGTCTCTCGAGAGGAGATATTGAATGAGGGAATGTTAGGGGAACGGCCCAATGAAATGCCGTGTAAATGTAGAATATAAAAATCAGTAAATGAGTTCATTAATGAAAAATGCTAAAAGATCGTTTAAAAACATCAATTTGTTTCATCTGAATGCTTCTGGGCCAATATCTTTGAAAGAGAAATGAGGTTTTACTCACAAGACAGGTAGAGTGAAACCAGGAAGATGAAACAGTATCAAAGTGGTATCTGGAGACCTGGGTTCTAGTCCTAGCATTAGGGACTATGGAAAGAGTGTCAGGTTTGGAGGCAGAGGACACGAGCCAAAATTTATGCTTGGCTATTTATTTCTTGCATGACCTTGGACAAGATAATCAAAGTCCCTGAGCCTTGGTTATCTCAGCTGTAAAATGAGAAGGTGGGACTAGCTGACTTCTGGAATCCCTTACAGTTCTAGGCTCTCATGGGATTGGGACCCTATTTACAGACCCATTGTCCTCTTTGACCCCAATTTCTTCATCTATAAAAGTCAGTAGATTGACTAGATGATGTCTTCAGGCTTCTTCCACAACTGAGAGTCGATTTTTTAAAAATACGTTTTATTTATAGCCTTTGTCTTGAGATTTCAGTCATTTCTAGGAGTATGGGGAGGGAGGGGATCGTCTCTCTCCTCTAGATTGAGTCTGCCCTTGTAACAATGGAAAACAATTGAGTCACACACGCTAGAGTGACCACATCTCACGCTGCATGTAGCAATCCTCTGCCGGTCTATATTTTCAAATGTTACCTGGCCTATCACTAAATGCCCCCATTCAGATACCTCTCCTCCAACACTAAGGGCCGCATCCATAGGCAAGGGTCATTGTTCTCATTATGGAACGGTGGAAAAAACACTGGCCTTGGAGTCAGAAAAGCAGGTTGAGTTTGAGCCCAGATTCTTTCCTTTTTTTCATTGAGTAATGGTGACCCACTAACTTCACCTTTCATTCATTCATTCATCCATCCATTCATTCATTCAATAAACAATGATTAAACATCTACTAGATATATCAGGAACTCAAGGAAATGCAGTGTTCATATAACATTCTCTTTCAGTCATCAGGGAGTTTATAGTCTAGGAGGGAGATAAAGCAAACACACAGGCAACTATAATAGGCAGTATTACTTGCTAAGTTCATTGGGGAGTAGCTTTGTGGCACAGTAGAGAGAGAGCCAGCCTTGAGGGCAGGAAAACCTCAGTTCATTCTTTCCTGTGACACATATTGCTTAAGTGACCTTGGGCAAGTCACTTCAATTTTCAGTGCTCTCTAGGCAACTCTCTAAGATTCTAAGTTGTAGAGAAGGTACCAAGCCACTCATGGAGCTGAATTTTCCTCATCTGGGAGCTCTCTATGCCAAAATAATCACAGATCCAGGCCATGAATTCATTCAAAAGGTGCCACGTGAGGTCCACGGAGACAGGTTGTTACCAACTAGGGAAATAAGAGAAGACTTCCTGGAACAGATGGCTAGAGGACAGTAGGAAGCTAGGAGATGGGAAGGGACATTTCAGACCTCAGGAACAGTGGAAGCAAGTGATGGAGACAAAAGAACAAAGGACATCTTTAAGAGCACAGAAAGAAGACTGGTTTGCATAGAACATCGAGTTCATTGAGAAGAGCCTCAGTTTCCTCATCTATAAAATGAAGATAAAAATGCTTCCACGATGATCTGCCATCCAAGAAATCTGTAAGAAAAGCCTGGTGCCAACTGGAAAGCCTAGAGAAACATGAGCTCTGATTATTGGGGGCATCACTTGTCTTCTCTGCAAAACCAGAGGGTTGGACTTAATAGCTGCTTATCTCCCTCCTTGCTCAAAATCTGAATGCAAATTTAACCTAATAAGTAGCACTGAGACTTGGTGGGATGGAACTCGTTGTTGTCTTACAGAAATACGGCTGTGGAAGGTATAGCTTATTCAGAAGGAAGATGACAGGGAAAGGAGGGAAGGATGGAGGAGAATGTAACATTGTACAGTGAGATGATAGAAGCACTGAGGCAAGGAAATCCAGGATGGATGAGGGCAGCACTTAGGTGAAAATAAACAAACGGAAATTATATTGTCATCAGAGTATGCCACAGACCACCTGGACAGAAAGAAGAATGAGGACAGAAAGGGGAATTCAGAAACTGATCACCAGCCTGAGGTGTTGGGAGACTTCAACAATCCAAATATCTCTTCTTCCTCCTCCTCCTCCTCTCTCAGCTAATAACAACTAGACCTTCCTTAATAATAATTCATCCTTTAAAATATATAGCAAGCACTGAGAAAACTTTTATTCTGTCTGTGATTATCACCAGCAAAAAGAAACTGGCTGCTAAAGTAGAAATGATGGGATCCTGGGGGGGGGGGCAGGAGCCAGTTCATCTGAAAATTTGCAATAGAAGTAAAGACGATGCAGGGACACAATGACATACACTTGAGATATGGGGAGAGCAGATTTCAAAGAATTTAGAAGAAAGATTGGTAGGAATCCATGCAAAAAATATACAGGGGAAGTAACCTCAGGAGGGATGGGAAACTCTCAAAAATGAAAGACTTCAGACATGAAAGGAATCAATCCCAATGAAGAAAAAAGGGGAAGAGATGTGGATGCACAGGGAACTCATCAGGCAACCAGATTTTCTTAAAAAGACACCTAAAAATAGTAGATCCAAGGCAGGAAAGGAAATATGAATACATCCATACAAGGAGGGATTTTAAGGACAGTATATGTAATGCTAAAGCTCAGAATGAAATGGGGCTTGAAATGAATTTTAAGCACAACAAAAGGGGGTTGTTTTAATTACATTGTGGAAGAGAAGAGGCACAAGGAAAGGACGATGGCTGCTTGGGTTCAATGAAGTGATAATAACAGCTGACAGAGAAAAGGCTGCTCTACTCAAGTCTTATTTTGCTTTAGTTTTCTCTGTCAGGGGAAAGGATCTTTGACTGAAAAAGCAAAAGCAGAAAAAGTTAAGATAAAATGAAAACCCATATAGTAAGATGATGCCTGTAGTACATAGATAGAACTTATGAGTTCAAGTCAAAAGGCTCAGCTGAATGACATCCTATGGTACTGAAAGAAATAGCAGCTATGATTACTGGGACATACATAATCAGTGATATTTGAAGTATTGTTGATCGTAGGAAAGGTGCCATGAAACTTGAGAAAAACAAATATCCCAATTTGAGGCAGAGAGAGAAGAAGGGAGGGAAAGGGAGAGAAGGACAGTAGTTAAATTTATAATCTAGGCCAATGATCTTGACTTTGACTTCTAGCAAAATTCTAGAATATATTAATAAATAAATGGTTAATAAAAAAGGAAGCAATGAAAGAGCCAGGATGGCTTGCCTGACTAACCTCAATTACATATTTTAATAGAGTTCCTAGCTAGTAGATCAAGCAAATGTTGTGGACATGGTATACTTTTCAGCAAAGCACGTGATTAAGTCTTTCATGCTATTCTGGGAAATGAGATGAAGACATATGGGCAACACGATAGCACTGTTAGATGGCTGAATGACCATCTAATGCAACCAATACCTAAAGAGTAGTCGATAACGGTTTACTGAATCATGGAATCTCAGAGTGTGAAAGGATTTCAGCAGCCATCTAGTCTACACATGCCTCAAAAATAATCTATACCACAATATGCCCAATAAGGGATCCCCCCAACCTTTGCTTAAAGGAATCAAACGAGGGTGAACACATTACCTCCATTCTGCTTTTGAAGAACTGTCCCTTAAAACAGTTTTTTTTTCCAACATTAGTTTGGAGGAGACTACTACTGGAGTTTGAGGATCTATTTATGACCTTATGTTACAGAATTGTTTTATCAATGATTTTTTAATCAATCAAAGATGACTTGCTCATCACAGTTGCAGTTGACACACAGCTTAGAGGGAGAGCTGACAGTGGATGACCAAAATGTCCCAATAGGCTAAATGTTGAATAGGCCAAAAGGACACACTTGGGCTCAAAAGCTCAAGTGCAAGATGAGGCTGGTGGAGTCAGGGCTAGAAATCAGTTCATATAATTTCCCCTTCAGCTCTAAAACTGTGATCTTCTGATTCTAGGGTCCTATGAACTACAAGATCAATATGATCAAGTAGTGTGAGATGATAAGCAAGAAAGCAAATATTATCTGAGGTACATGGAGCAAAACCGCCAACATGATGTATTTCAAAATGCAGAAGCCATGACAGTTGGGCTGTCCTCTGGTCCAGTCAAAGTATATTTGGAGTACTGTGTTCAGTTCTGGCCACCACATTTTGAGAAGGATACTAATAAGCTGTGGAGCATCCAGAGGAGGGGAATCAGAATAATGAATGAATCCAAGATCATGTTAGCAGCTGCAGAACCTGTGGCTATTCAGCTGGAAAAGAGAAGACTTTTCCAAGTTTATTTTTTTTTAAGTCTCTGAAGAACTAAAAATGATTATCACACAGAAGTCAATAACAGGGTGTAGGATGGATGTAAGCAGACTTCAGTATATGACCAGTGAGGATGTCCGAATAACATGACTAAAAGATGTCATAAATGAATTGAATGATAGAAAGAAAACATGGGCTGATCTCGCGGAAAGAATGAGGGATGACAGGTAGACAACCAAAGGGTTCCACTGACACCCTCATAATTTTAGCAGAAAGTAAAGAAGGCCTCCAGCATGTCAGATGGATGCTGCCTTGAGGCAATCTTTTATAAGGGCATGGACACAAGTCATATGGGATGGATAAGCATGAATGGGTTGCAATCGTCATCAGTGGAAGTGATTCCCAAATTGATGAGATCACAGATCCCACTTGATTATTAAGTACAGAGAGATTCACTGGCATATCAAGCATTTAGAAGAGGAGACTTGGGGAAGAGAGGAGACATGATAGCTGTCTATAAGAATCTGATGCACTATAACATGGCAAGAGATTAGATCATTTATCCTTTTAAGTCCTAGATGGGGGAAGTAGGAATGAGGGGTCAAAGTTACAAAGAAGCAAATTTAGGTTTCGTGTGGGCACAAATGCTCTAACCAATTGGGCCTACCCCAAGTGGGATAAGGTGCTTCAGGAAGCAATGGGGTTTCTCTCACTAGAGGTCACCAATCAGAAGCTGGATGATCTCTTTTGGGGGTTACTGGAGAGTAGGTTCTTGTTCAGCATAGAGGAAGACTCGGAGATCCATTTCAGCTTTGAGACTTTGCGGCCATCTTTTTTGTATTCCTCAGTCACCAAGAGCTGTGATCATCAATGGCCAGCAGATGTGGCTTTGAAGGCTTGATTAGAGCAGCTGATGAGGTGTGAATGACTCTGTTGGATAAGGAGTGCCTAAAGAATTGCAAAATTCTCCGGCCAAGTCTTCAGAAGCTTTGGAAACCTGCTAAAAAAGCAGGAGGGTAAGTGGATTATGCAAGGAGGAACAGTATTCTCCATTACAGGAAATCATTTGCATTTATGTTTCTATAATTCAGACATGACTGGCTCAATGGCTTCCCCAAAGATGGAACAGAGCCCAGGGATATGAAGACAATTTCTCCAGATAGGAAACAGATCGAATTCCCAATGCCCAAGGGAAAGCTGGCAAGAAAAAATCTCTCTTGCCTTTCTTTGGGATGTAGCCCACTAGAAACATCAATACCTCACCTGGGGATATTGTTCAAGGTATAAAGAAGAGGACTATTTGCAAACCAACAAATCTCCCCGTTAACCAGGCCATTCAATTTCTGAAAATGACATTATCCAGATCCTTCCACATCACTTTTGTTTTCAATAAAAACCATCTGCCTATGGCATGGAGCTCTATAATAACATCTGCACTGCCAGAGACTATTATCGTTTGCCAAAGTTAGAAAAATTCAGTCTTAAATTTAAGAAGCTATGACTATCCCCATGTCCCACCGCCAATGCCATTTTATTCATCCCTATGTTCACACAACTGAGTATGAAGTATGGTGGGGAGGGAAAAGAAAAGAAAATGACCTTTATCTGCCCTCTAACAGCACCAGCTCTTAGAGAAAAGCTCACTCCTCCCCCTCTCCATTATCTAATGTATCTGAAAGTTAGTTATGGGGAACAATGGTGACTTTTGGCCAATCTTTAACTGACAACCACAAAAAACTGACCACTAAGTGACAGATAAATAGCATGAAAGTCAAGCTGAAAATTGTGACCATCTCTGAAGCACTGGCCACTTATACAGATGACCTCATGAGCTCATGTCTCCAGTTAGAAATAATTCCACCTCCTGATTCCAAGTTATAAACATCATCACAAATCACAGACATAAAACAAATCATTCCACACACTGACCTTAAGTACTGAGATGCTGGAGCACTGGGGAAAGGCATCAGGTAGGCAACCCTAGGTGGTCCCTGTCCCATTGTCAGGGAAATCATCAAATGCCATCTACCCCTCACCTTCCCTACCAAATATCTACAACAATTTAATTTTCTTCTAAATCTCAAGTCAAGCCAGTAAAGCAGAGATTTAAAGGGTTTGCTGAGAGAGAAGTGGGTCATTGAGAGTCACTTTTTTAAAGGCACAAATTTGTTGCCTTTGTTCATGGATCTACTTGAGGAGGGATCTTAGAGGGGTGCTCCATCATTGTACAGATCAGGAAACCGAGACCCAGAAGGTTACTTGTCCAAGTTCACATAGATAATTAGAGGAAGACACAGACTCTAACTCCAAGGATGTTGATTTTTTCCCCATTAAAATCATGCCTCATTGGGAACCTAATCTTGGGAGCTTTGGAACCCAATGTCAGCCATTCACAAGGGTTCTGACTTTGGTGCCATATATAACAAGGTGGTTCTAATCCAAGCCTAAAAAAGCACTTCAATATAATGACTGGATAGAACACTAAGCTTGGAAGAAGGAAGATTGGGATTATGATCCTGCCTTAGACACTTATGAGCTGAGTGACCAATGGCAAGTGACTCTGCCTCTTCGAGTAGCAGTCAGTACCACTGACCCTCAGGGGTTGTTGTGAGGATCAAAGGAGAAAAAAGCACATTGAGAAAGTCCAAGAACCCTAAATGGAAATATTCAAGTATGTGAATATTTGAATAGCTTTATTATTCAGAATCTGGATAGTTATGAAATGGTAGAAAGTGTTTAGGGTTACAACCTCATCTTCTTTGATCATTTGTGGTGCAGAGGGAGGAATACTGGAGTCATCTGGAGTCAGAGGCCCTAGGTTCCAATCCAGAGCTCTGACACTTTTGGTAGCTGTGTAACCTGGGGCAAGGCACTTCACCTCTCTAGGACTCCATTTCCTTATCTGTAATAGGAGGAAGGGAGGTGGATCAAATGACCTCTGTAGTCCCTTCCAGCTCTAGATTTATGATCCTTTGGGTGATTTGACACAAGCCCCTTCCCTCCTCTGGACCTCAGCTTTCTCTTCCATAAAAGAAGAGGGTTAGAAACTTGTAAGGGTACACAAATACAAGGGATTATTATTATAGCTTATTATTATTATTATTTATTATTATTATTACTATCCCAATCAGTTAGCACCTTAGGTATTGACAGGAATTAGCTGCAGGCCAGCCACGGGCAAGAACTGGCAAAAGTACATAGGAGAGTAAGGGGCTCTAGAAGAGAAGAAAGAAGCCTTAACAAGGGAGATACAAAGATGTCAAAGCCTGCTCATCTACCAATTGTACCCAGGTTCAAACCAGCAGAGAAGTTTCATGGGTAATGCCTCTCAAAGTGATGACATTCCCCCTTGGCAATGCCTTTGTCCCATAGCCCATCAGAGATCCCTATAATATTGTTATGGGATTGCAGATGAGACTCAGCTTGAGAACGAGAAGAGAAGATTTCTGTCATCTCTGCCCAGAGGCCCAGAGACGTTCAGTGTGTTTCTCACAAAGAAATTTGGAACTGAGAGCTAATATTCTTTAGGAAGCAACAGTTTTCAACTTTGCGTGCATAAATCTGCTGGATAGGATGTGCCTAAAAAGGTGGATGACATGCTGACTTGAGTTCATCATCTGAAACCCACCATGAGCAATGTCTTTCTTCATCTACCTTCTCCTCCAAAAAAAATCCATTCCGAGACCCCCATTTTATCTCAGAGAACACAGCTCTCATGAGGGTGGTGCTCCGACAACAGCTGGACAAATTGGAGGACAAAGAGCACCTGGTATGCCCAGAGACAACAAGGAACAGGTAGGGATGGTGTCAGCCAGCTCAGATTTCTTGACAGTGACAAAGTACACTCTAACCCCCTGGGTGGAGCCAAGCCCAGCAAGAGCTTTGACTATCTGATGGTCCAGGGCCAAGCAGACGAACATTCTTCCAGGGTGATGGCAATAGCTACCACGAGGGTTTATAGAGGGCAAAAGAGATGGTGTGAGAAGCAAAAGGTGGTACAGTGTGGAAAGGGCAAAACTCTTCCTCCTGGAGTTGTAGTTTCAGAGAAAGAATAGGTTGGAAGCCAAAAAAACTGAGAAGGGATAGAAGGTTTTAAGCAAAGTCTAGATGACTACTCTTTGGGCCTGCTGTTGTAGGGACTGGGGAGGGGTGGTATTAATTTGGACTAGAGATGTGGCTTCAAGTGCCTTCAAAATAAGTACTCAAGGTGGTAATGAGTGCTTCAAGGGGATATAGAAACCGTTTAACTCCTATCTGTAGAGACATAAGTGGAGTTCTGAGAGGGAATTCTAGATGGGTGAAATGAAAGTTGAACAGTGCTACAAATTCTGGGGGTAATCCCTAAGTCTGGACCCCAGTCTGTTTAGGCAAGATGGGATGGGGGTAGGGGAGACAGATAGAGAGATGGAGGGAAGGAAGAAGGGGAGGGAGAGACAGATGGAAACGGGGCGGGGGGGGGGAAGAGCGTGAGCAATTTGAATGCACCTAATCAGAAATAAAGCAATCATTAAGAGCCACACAGAGCCTCCTATAACACAGAACTGGGAGTTTTCGACAATCTAATTAGAGAGCATTATAGTGAGGAGAAACAATTAATAGATCTATAATATAGCATCAAAATGCATAAATTATTCCATGGCATTCAGAAGGGCTCAACACAGCTGCTGGCTGCTATTTAGTGGAAAGGTGGAAAAAGCACGAGCAGGCATAGAAAAAGAATGATTCTTCACCTCCAAACCAGCTCTATGTTAAAAGTCAAGAAAAGGAAAATAGATAGAAGTCAAAAGTTCAGCTCCTAGAAATACAATGCCCATTTGACTTACTTGCCATGCAGAATGCTTAGTGATGGGAGCCAGCAGATTTGGCTTTATTGCGCTAATCCCCAAAGTATTCTCTGGAAGGTGCGTTAATTCTTTCAAACCCCTAGAGAGTTATTCTTCCCGACAACCTGAGAAGCTTAGAGCTGGAAGTTCAATCTCTAACACAATTCAGGAATCCTTCTACAGCTTCCTTGACCGATCTAGACTCTACTGGAATTCTTCTAGTGGCAGGGAGCTCACTGTCTCACAAGAACGCTAGTTCTACTTTTGTACAACTTTACTTATTATTTGGTATATTGTGATCTTGGAACCAAGCAAGGACCCCCAAAGAATCAACAAGCCAGCCTGAACACCTAACAAAACCATTAAGAACTCTCTCTCTCTCTCTCTTTTTTTTTTTTTGGTGAGGCAATTGGGGTTAAGTGACTTGCCCAGGGTCACATAGCTAGTAAGTGTCAAGTGTCTGAAGCTGGATTCGAAGAACTCTTCAGGGGACTGAATGTCAAGTTTGGTGTCAAGGTGACCTGAGTTCAAATCCTGCCTCTGACATTCACTGTGTGACCATAAGCAAGTCACTAACCTTCTCTGAATCATTCTAAACTTTTCCTTGTTTTACCTTTTATGTGAATCCCAAAAGAGATAATGTTAAGTAGAGTGCTTTGCAAACCAATACTAGTTATCATATGATAACTATTATTATTATTGCACAGAAAACTGCTGCTAATATCTATAAAAACCATTAGCATCTGTATGCAATAATGAATTGCTAACATCAACACAAGGCTTCAAATCCATTATCTAATTTGTTCCTCAACAACAATCATGTGAGGCAGGTAGCAAAGATATCATTATCCCCATTTTATAGATGAGGTACCTGAGGCACAGAAAGGTTAAGTAACTTGCTCATGGTCACACAGCTATCAGTAAAAGATCCAGACTTCAAACCCAGGTCTTCGGAGTACAAATCCAGCCTTCTTTCTTCTATACCACAGCTGGCTCTAGCGTCAGGTTCTGTAAATGTCTTTGACTCACTCTTGACTTTTAGATTCACTCTAGATTTCTAACCTAGGGCTTGCAAATTTTACATACATAGCTACAATTTTAATTATCATATATTGCATATGATTTTCATTATTATATAATGTTAATCATTACATATTATTATATGTTGGATAAATATTTCAATATAAGTGGTTTCCTTTGTACTCCTACTTTAATTTATGCATTAAGAAACACTGCTCTGAAAAGGGGCCCAAGAGCTCCAGAAGACTGCCAGAAGACTCTATGATAGTCCATGAAACAACAGGGTACAGTAGGTTCAGAGTCAAACGATGGAGCTCCGAGTCCAAGCCTTTCCCCTTGCTGGCTGGGTAGCCGGAAGCAAGGGACTTCCCCTCTAAGGCCTCCTGTTCTGTATGAGGTGACAGGGTGTGGTTCATAACTGCCCAAAGCGTGTCACAGTTTTATTGTGAGAACAAGATGAGATTCTGTCTATGAAAGCGTTTAGAATTAGTAAAGATGTAAATGCAAACTGCTACTTTGACTAGGCTGAAGACTTAGGGTCACTGCCACATTGTACATGTGTATGCCCTGCCTCTCCAACTCTACTGGAAGCTCCTAGAGGGCTTGTACCCAGACTGCTCTCTTTCACTCCCATATCCTTTAGGGCAGCTAGAAGGCTCAGTGGATAGAGCACTGGGCCTGCAATCAGGAAGCTGGTGTTTAGTTGTGTCTGACTTTTCATGACCATTGCTGTCTACAGGGGTTTTCTTGGCAAAGACACAGTGGTTTGTCATTTCCTTCTTCAGTGGATTAACAAAGGTTAAGTGATTTGCCCAGGGTCACATGGCTAATAAGTGTCTGAGGCAGAATTTGAATTCAGGTCTTCCTGACTCCAGGTCTAGCACTCTATCCACTGAGCCACCTAGCTACTTCTGGAATCAATAAAAGACCTGAGTTCAAATCTGGCCTCAGACAACATACCAGCTGTGTGACCCTGGGTAAGTCATTTAACTTCTGTTTGCCTTGGAAGCAGCTAGGTGGCTCAGTGGATAGAGCACTGGGCTTGAAGTCAGGAAGACCTGTCTGGCCTCGGATATTCACTAAATGTACATTTTAGGCAAGTCACTTAACCTCCATTTGCCTTAATCATAGGAGAAGGAAATGGCAAAACCACTTCAATGTCTTTGCCAAGAAAATCCATTACAGAGTCACAAAGAGTCAGACACAACTGAATGACTGAACCACAACAGCATATCCTATACCCAGTAAGGACTGAGTAAATGTTGGACAATGACCATGAAGAAAGCAGGACGCTAGCATGTTCACTCCCCCCCTCCCCTATCCTCATAACCAATCAGCATCCTACTCTTCTCAATTCAACCTACATCATGCCTTCAGAACTTGGGCCTTCCTCTCTTCTTACACAGCCTCTACTGGAGGTTCATTTCAAGGGAGGGCTCAATCTCGAAGTGGGGCGATTTCCAGAACTGATTTTGATATATACTAACAGAAGATATCAATATGACTTAAAAAAAAGAGATCAAAGACCCCACCAGCTAGAAAGAACCAAGGAGGCCTACCAAGTCTAATCCCTATGAGGAACGTAATTCCACTCTACAAGGAGCCCTAGAAAGGTGCTGAGCAGGCTTGGTGGAATCCTCCCAATGCTCTTGCAGCCCACAGCACTGGTGGTTCTTCTTTGGAGCCATCAGAAAGCCATAACTTTGGTGCTCCCTGATACCCACAGAAAACACATTTGTTTTTAGCACTTGTATCCTCTTGGTAATAAAATACAGCTGCAAATCATGGGCCACCATGATCTCAGAAGAATTAAAACTGTCAGTGACCTAAAGGGCAATGTTAACGTGAGCAGTGGGTGTAAGTAGGCTATGACATATTGCCAGTCATGACTTGTGTGCGAGAAGGGCCAAAGAAGACACCATCAGAGACAGCTGCATGTGACAGGGCCAGGAAAGGAAGCTAAGAAAGGGGAAAGACAATGGGCTTACCCTGGTATCCTTTTCTCTGCTCACTCATTGGCACGGGAAATCTTCTGTCCTGGGACTGGGAGCCAGCAGCGCAGGAAGAAGTCAGTTCTTAACAGTTTCCTCTTCATCTTTTCCCTTGGACCTCCTGGAGAGTATCCCAGCCCCATTGATAGTAGAAGCATACTATAGTGCCCAGTAGACCTGAGCCCAGAGGCAAGGTCACTTCTAGTAAGGGAGAGGAATTGAGAGCCCAGAGCAGGTATTCTTCTCAGGAGATGACAGGCCTCAGGCTGAGATCATGCTGGCCCCAGCGTGTGAGCTAAAGTTCTTTCTGAATATACAGAGCAGTACCTTCAGCCTGGATCTCAGCAAAACCCAAAGCTGGAGACAGTAGTGACTATAACCATATACTTAAGTGCTACATATCAGAACCACATCTAGCAGGGCCTAGTGAGACAGCAGCTGACAGGGACCAGTGAAGTTGTATTGCAAGGGTCCATCAGAGCCCAGTAGCTCAAGGTACTAGCCACAAGTGTCTCTATGGCATCAGAGACTCACACATGCCTTGGCCATATATGTCCCCTACACGTGTCTCTCCAGTTGTGGCCTCTATGTGTTCACTTTTCCTACTGATACTGTATATGTTTGTGGCAGAGTGCACTCTAGGGTTATCGGACAATTGTTTTCCTGTATATAGTTGTCTGCATGTTGTCTCCCCTATTAGACTGTGAGCTCCTTGAGGGCAGGGACTCTCCTTTTTTTCTTTTCTTTTCTTTTCTTTTTTTTTGGTCAAGGCAATCAGGGTTAAGTGACTTGCCCAGGGTCACACAGCTAGTAAGTATCATGTGTCTGAGGCTGGATTTGAACTCAGGTCCTCCTGACTCCAGGGCCAGTGCTCTATCCACTGCGCCACCTAGCTGGCCCTACAGGGACTCTCTTTTGCCTTTCTTTGTATCCTCAGTGTTTAGCACAGTGCCTGGTACATAGTAGGTGCTTAATAAATGCACCTGCTCATAATCTATGATTGATTTAATATAATAATTATTATTATAACATGCAATATAAAAAATAACTAAAAGTCAATGCTAAACGACTGATTATTTTGAGATAAACATATCCTTTGGCCAATCAGATACAAGGTAAATACACAGAGTCTGAGGTGGGGTAGGTTATGCACTACAATTTTTAAAGTGCAGACACATAGAATACCTTGAACCTGGAATATTCATATCCCAGCAGAACCAAGTTGTGAGGGAGTTTGGGGAAGGGACCAGTCCAGAGGGTTGCTAGACTGCAAAGATTCATCACTTTTGTAATATTTTAAGGTACAAAGTACTTTAAACATATTAACCTTTTTAATCACCATAATCACCTGCTGAGCTAAGTACTATTCTTATTCCCATTATATAGATGAAGAAATTGATGCTCAGAAAGGCGATGTGATTTAGCCAGGATCACATAGCTAAAAGGTTTGGTTTGAACCTAGATATTCCTATTCTGTGCTCAGGAATTTACATCCTTTGGCACACTGTTTCTCCTCCATGTGTAAACATGACAGATTCCCCTTTATATTCTAGCTTTTTGTCTGCCTGACTTATATGCTACTCCATCCCTCGCGCCCCAGCTCTGCCACCTGACTCAGTTACCTCTAGGCTTGAGAGTAAGAAATAAATCTTATTTATTTGCTTAATAAATGCTTGCTGCCTAAATATGAGATACCTGGCAACATTTGCTATTGTGACCACCCCCAAAATAGTCTTCTCTAAAGCATTAAGTCCAGCTTTTGGTATTACAAGTTTTTAAAAGTCTGCCTGGGAAATTCAATTCCATTTGACAAGTAGTTATTTAATGCCTACTATGTGCTAGGGACCATATTAGGTGCTGAAAATACCAAGAGAAAATGGAAACAGTCCCACTCCCCAAGACCTTACATTCTCCTAAGGAGAAACATCATTACAGAGTGTATCTTGGGGGGGGGGGCGGAGCAGAGCACAGAAAAGGCCTCTTATAGGAGGTGACACCTGAACTGGCCTACAAAGGGAGCTAGGTAGAGATGAAGAGGAATAATATGCCAAGAAAAGGAAACTCAAGGCACTTAGAAGTTTGACTTAAATTTCCTCATCATTCCCAAAGTGTGTGCAGGGTTGGGGGGGAGGGAAGCAAGGGAGAGTCATGACAAAGGTCAAGTCCATTTGTAAGCTGTTAAGTAGGCCTCTTAAAATGCAAGGTAGAGGAAAACATCTTTTACCTTCTTGTCACCTTTCAGATTTCCTTAGGCTCCCAAAGAGAATGACAATTGCTGCAAGAGTTGAGTCCCATTTTCATCAATGCCATAGGCCTGAGCTTGCTACTACACTTCAGACGGAAAATTACAGGGCAAAAGAAATTCAGAAGCCCTGTAAGTGGCCAAACAAATGGCAGCCTTAAGCCCTTTAATCTGGGAGTCAGCTTCTTTGTAACACACAAAGGGGAAACCATAAATCTGGCTTTCAGAAAGTACTTTATGTGCCAGACAGCACGTCAAAAATCAGGCGTCTCTTGTCAGAAAGTAGGTGACTTACTCCTTGGGGAAAAGCAACTATCCACTACAATCTCCTCTTAAAATATAACTCCTGTGTCATTACCCCACCATAAATAATCAATGATCAGAGTCACTTTGTAAATATAATCAGAGGCCCTCTGTCAAGACACAATGGCCAAGACAAGTCCTCCCACCCCAGTGGGTGCTCAATAAAGGGGGGGTGGCCAATAGCCATGGCGAGGGGTTCATTCTGGGACACATTCATGGGCTAACAGCCAGAGTCAGATTGTTCTTTTCTACTGAAATCAAAATGGCCCTTGGCCTCTGAGAGCTTTTTGTCTAGTCGGGAGGTCAAAACAAAATCCTGAACCAATTACTGAGAGATCAAGAGCTCGAAATAGTGATCAGAGAAAGGGCTAAGGTTTTTAGGAAAGATGAGGAGAGGGAGGTTTGTTGTTGGCAGCTTTGGGGGGAAGGGAGGCATTTGAAGTAGGTGGACAATTTGAGTAAAATCAGAGGTGGGAATGAACATGGCATAGAATTAGAGATCGGTAGCATTTGGAGGATTCGTAGCCATCATCTGGTCCTGGGATCACAGAACATATGCTTATATAGACAGAGGACATTAGACCAGTCATGTCATTTTACAGAATAGGAAAATAAGGCTGAGGGGTAAAGAAGTGGCAAAGCTGTGATTGAAGCCATGAGACACTAAATCCAGCAATCCCCGACCCCTGCCCCCCAGCACTGCAGCAAGCCTTCGTTTTACAAAGAAGAAAACAGAGGCCCAGAGATGGAAAGCGTCTGGTCTATGATGGTTGGTTCCAGGGCTAGAATTTCATTTTCCAGACTCCTAACCTAATGCTCTTGCCAAGGCATGATGCTGCCATATGTCATGGTTATTTCAGTACATGTCTTCCTCTCCCTGCCACACCCAAATGAATTGTAAGCTCTTCGAGGGGATGATCTGAGTCACAGCAATCTTTACGTTCCCAGCACTAAGCCTAGGGATCCTTAAATGCTTCAGAGACTACATCGAGTGCACAGTCATCTGACCTTGGGCAAGTCATTTAACCTTTGTCTGCCTCAGTTTCCTCAACCGTAAAATGAAGATGATAATAGTGTCTATTTCCTAGCACTGTTGTTAGGAGCAAAATAAAGTATTTTTGTACATAGAGTGCTTTGCAGATTTTAGAGTTTTATGTAAAAGCTAGCTACTCTCCATCTAGTCCAACCCCTTCATTCTACAGATGAGGAAACTGAGGCCTAGTGAGTTTTAGCCACTTGCCCAGGATCATAGAGCTAGTGAACATCTGAGGTGAGATTTGAACGTGGATCTTTCCAATTTCCAGTACTGTCCACTACTCCACACTGTCAGTAAATGGGGTTTGTAGGATTGTTTTGTGAAGATTCCTGGGAGAAAGATGCTAGGTCAGGAGTTGGAATTTGTGCTCCATGTGGACTGCCCAGTGTTAAACCCTTAGCCAGTTCTCCAGCTTTGGGCTCCTCTGCTCTCCCCTACAAAACACTGAAATCTATGGCTGTTGGGACTGTGCTCAATGCCACAGTTGGTCCTATACTGAAAGACAGAAAGAAATTAGGATCTGTGTAAGCTGTGAGTGCTATGAATGGACCACCTTAGGTGAGATGATACATCTGCCCCTTCAGAGGTAATAATAGCCTTCCTCTAGGACTCCAAGGTAGAGGACGATGTACAAACCAAGAACTGCCCTCACTCATTCATATTTTAACCCTTCCCTGAGAGACGAAGTAGAAAAAAAAATAGAGACAGAGCACCGGCCCTGGAGTCAGAAGGACCCAAGTTCAAATCTGGCCTCAAACACTTGATACTTAACTAGGTGCATGACCCTGGGCAAGTCACTTAACTCTGTCTTGCAAAAAAAAGAAAAAAATATAATAACTGATTCCTGCTGCGGTTAGCAGTGGCTAACACTGACTGCATTTATATAGAGGCTGTCCGCCTTTCTTTGCATTCTCTGTTTTCCCTAGCTACCATTTATTCCCATTGCTATCAAAATAAAACACTGAAAATTCTTTGTCTTAAGGGATGGTTCTCTGGGAGGGGGACAGGGAGAAATACAGGGGATAATTTAGCCAATGTAAAAAAAATAATAATAAAAATGTATTTTAACAGGAAGTAATAGCTGCTAATCCTTGTTGTGTGTTTGATGGTAGCCACACCAATAGCAATCTAGAAGCAATGGACAGTACAAAAAGAAGAGACAAATCCACCCCCTGGCATGAGGCCCTGGGAGGGGAGAGATTGATGCTTAGCCCTTGAGAGATCACCCGGACATCATACACCTTGGCCAACTTCGAAGGTGATTTACAGGATAATGTGTAAACAAAGAGGGATTAATTAATCTAAAGCTCATAGAAATGGTGGAAGATATTTGGAAAGGGAGACAGGGAGGAGAGAAAGGGAAAGACGCTGTCTGTGTGCAGCCCATCAGTCCCCTTTTGGATTGCTTCACTGGCGTGTGTGCTGTTGCTTCCTTATGCCAGTTTTTCCTTCTCCCAACTTACAATGGCTAAGGATTTAATAGGATGAAGGACTCTCCTCAACCACTTTACCCAGGACTCAACACCTATGTTTACTCACATGTGGAAGCTACCTCCCATGGAGATTTTATCCTTTCAATTCTTACTTGTAAAAAGAGGGGGTTGGACTGGTTGATCCCTAAAGTCCCTTCCAGCTCTGAGATTATATAAACAAATGCTACTGATCCATGAATCCAGGCTAGCGGAGGCAGATGGAATCCCAAGACAAAGGCGAGACAAGAAACAAACTCTATTTTGCTGGGAGTTTTGCACTCGTGTGTGCGTGTGTGCCTGTATGTATTTAAATCAATACAAGTGTTTTCCTAAGTTTAATTGACTAAAAGGAAGTATCTGAAAACGTTCAATTTAGGATCCTAGATCTTGAGCAGGAAGAGACCTCAAAAACCATCTGGTTTGGACATTTTTACACGAGGAAACTGAAGGCCCAGAATGGGGAGTGACTTGACCAAAGTCACAGCGGCGGCTGTGTTCTGTGCCTGGAACATTTTCTGCCTTCTGCCTTCCCCATAACCCTTTCCTCATCTTCCTTTTCTTTTTGCCTTCCCTCTGCTACTTTGCCCAATTGATCCTGTCTAGAGCTTGTTTGCACACAGCTGTCTACATGTTGTCTCCCCCATTAGACTGTAAGCTCCCTGAGAACAAGGATTGTCTTTGACCTTTGCTTGGCATAGTGGCTGGCACATAGAAGGGGCTTACTAAATGCCCACTGACTGATATCGCCCAACTGGGATATGAACTCTGGTCCTTTCAGACTTCTTCCGAATCACAGCTTGAGTTTTCATTCTGAGATCTGTGGCAAATCAGAGGTCTAAAGCTGGAAGGGATCTTAGAGGTCACCCAGTCCAACTTTCTTTTTTTTAATAATAATAATGATGATATCAAGCATTTATATAACACTTTGAGGTTTGAAGAATGTTTCATAGATGTTATTACAGTTGAGCCCCTTAACCACCCTATGAGATAGGCTATTACTATCCCTATTTTACAGATGAGGAAACTGAGGCTAGTAGAAGTTAAGTGACTTACCCAAAGTTACACAGCTAGTAAGTGTCTGAGACCAGATTTGAACTGAGGGCTGTCCTGACTTCAAGTTCAATGCTTTCTCTATTATATCACATAGCTGTTAAGGAAGGAATGGGCCCAGAAAGCAGAAGAGACTTGCTTGAGGTCATATAGGCAAGACGTGGCAGAGGTAGGCTGTTGAATCCAGATCCAAGGCTCAATCCATTAGGCCACACTGTATTCCCAAATTCACAGTTTTTGTTTCTAGGGCCCGATTCACTCTAGTAACTATTTTAAGATTCAGTCTTTCAGTTCCCCCTTCTTTTGCAGGTACGTAGTGCTTCAGGTAGATACTGGCTAGTATTACTGCTAACTGAGAAACTAGCCAAAGGCTCAGTTACATGATCATCATCCTAAACTGCTCCTTCTCCCAGATGTACACACATGATATCTGAATGGGAAAAGGCTGCCAGTCATTCCAAGACAAACATCCCATTGTCTTAAACTAACATTTGGCTCCCTTGGTGCAAGGAGATAATATGCTCTTACGAGTACCACTGTAGCTCAGTGGGCACAAGGGCAAATGGGCTGCCTCTGATTTGAATGACTATCATAGAATATTTCAAATTTTTGAGCCTTGTTTGTTTGTTTGTTTTTTAATGGGAAAATATGGTCTTCAGGAATGGTGTCAAATGATTTCACAGCTCATACTAGAGAGCTTTATAGTTCACAGAGCACTTTTCCCATAATATCCCTGTGGGGTGAGAAGTACCGGAATTAGCATGCCCATTTTACAGAGGAAGAAACTGAGGCTCAGGAGGAGAAGTGACATGCATTCCCATTCTTCAAAATCCCTCACTTGACCCTGCAATCCTTTCACGGTACTGTCCTATCTCTTCTTTCTCAATCCATCTCTTAGGAGAAGCCACCTGTCCCTGCCATTTCTATTTCCTCTCTTATCACTCACTCCTTAACCCTTGACAATCCTTTTATCACTTCAACTGAAACCGCATTTTCCAAAATTACCAAAGATCTCATAAGTGCTGAAACAAATGGTCCCCCCTCCAATCGTCATTGTTCTCCACCTCACTGTTCTGCTGCATTGGACAATGTGGATGACCCTCTTCTGGATGCTGCCTCCTCTTTGGGGGTCTGTCCTGCTTCTTCTACATCTCTGCTTTCTCTCCGGTTCCTTTGCTAGCTCATCACCCCTTTCATACTCCCTAACCGTGAGTGACCCTACGAGGTTCTGTCCTGGGCCCTCTTCTTTGGGGATATGAAGACACAAACTAAACAGTCCCTGCCCTCAAGGAGCTTGTACTCTACTGAAATCTGCAGAGAGAGAATGCTATATTTTTGGCCTTCACAATGGGCAACAAAGACTTTTTAAAATCCTTGTACAAGAATGTGCTTATTTCCAAAGTTTCTCAGCAGAAAAGCCTAGAGGAATGGGGAAAAGGGAAAGGTAAGGAAGAATAAAGAAGAGGAGAAGAGACACAAGGTGAAGAGGTGAAGTAGAGGGAGAGGCAAGAGAAGGAATGAGGTGGTGATCTGCGAAGTTATAGGACTGGGGGATGATGGGTACTTTACCTCATCCTGTTATCTTAGCATAAGTGAGCCTCAACCTCTTTCATTATCAGTTTCCATATGTGTCAGATCCCTTATCTACAACTGATATGATTTGTCTGTTTGAGAAAACAGGTGTACTGTACAACCTATAAGATTTCTAGACCTCAGTTTCTTCAGCTGTAGAAGGATCACTTAGTATGGTGCCTGGTATACAGTATGCACTTAATAAAATTTAATTGATTGGTTTATTGATTTAGTTGGACTAGATGTTCTCCCAGATTCCTTCCAGTTCTAACTCTATAATTCTTCGAAGATGGTTTTTCCACTCTGGGACTCAGTTTCCTCATTTGTAAAATGAGGTTAATAATACTTGTACCACTCATCTCAAAGAGTTATTGTGAGGAAAGTCCTTTGTAAATGGAAAGCGATACAAATATGCTAGCAGTATTCTGAATTCCTAAGTGGGATTAAAAAAAAATCAACTCTGCCTCCTCTCCTCCCCCTTCCCCTCTCCTCTTTCCACCCTCTCTGTCAATGCTGATCAGTTATAATTAAATGTTGCTTTTACCATGAGGCCTTGATTAACAGAAGAGGACTCTTTGAAAAACAAAAATTCGCATTAGTAGCCACTTTGTCACTGCAATTAGGCACAAAAATGCCAAGCAATTGCTAGCACTCTTTGCCATCAGACAGCTGGTTTATAAATGCTAATAATGAGGAAAGGATAAAAATAATGGTCCAGACTCTTGCTGGCACCTGTAGAATCACTGATTATTTGGCAAAAGAAGCAAAAAGAGCCTTCCCATTGGTAAAGGATGCAAGTTTCTCCTGTTTGGCAAATCTTAAAGGCCAAGTCAAGTATGTTCACACCCTCTTTTTAAGGGGATGTCTATATGCCATCATTAGTTGAATATGACATTGGAGCTCTATTGTAAAGGAATCACTCTCTTAGAGAAGGGGGCTTCTGAGCTGGGCCCAGAAAGAAGAGAAAGATTTCAGCAAGTGAGGTGAGGAGAGAATTGCCCCAGGCATAAGACCTGTGCAAAGAAATGCATAGAGATAGAAAGGGCAGGATGAGATCAGGAAAGGACTGGTGGCACCAACTGGGTGGAACACAGACTGTGTGAAAGGGATTAATATGATGCAGGAGACAACTATGAGTTAGATAAACTAGGTTTCTATCATGCCTTTGCCACTTACTAGCTGTGTGACTCCCCATGCCTCAGTTTCTTCCTCCATAAAATGAGTGGGCTGGGCTAGATGATCTCTAGGGTCCCTTCCAGCTCTCCATCTATGGAAGGGCAGGAAGGAGATGTCATTTGAAGGACGTATAGGAATGGAGCAGACACATGATGTCTAGAATACATGCAGCATGCAACTAATGTTGGCCAAATTGAGTTGTTTTCATAGGAAGAACACAATTCCCTTTGGACTCTTAGCAATGGAACATGTCTTTCCAGAGCCAAAACTCAAAATGCTCTTATTGACCAAAAGCTCACTGCAGTTCTGGGGAGCTTCTGTGTATCGGTAGCTATCAGACACTTCTTCGCTGGGCAAGTCACTTCACTACTATCTGTGCCCATTTCCTCAACTGTGAAATGTGGATAATAATGGCATCTACCTCTCAGGGTTGTTGTAAGGATGAAATGAGATGCTATATGTAAAGTGCTCAGCACAGTGCCTGGCACACAGAAGGTACTTACTAAATTCTTATTCCCTGACCCTTCCCCAATGCAGGAAAAAGCACAACAGAGGATGGCAGAATGATCAATTTTGTCAATACAGAGCCCCAGATTCTAGCCAAAGATATGAGTCTCCTCTTTGGCCTCAGGTCCCTCATCCATCAAAGGAAGAGAAGAGACATTGAATAGAATGGATTACATCCTTCTTCCATGCCTGCCTATGACACTGATGTGATCTAGGAAAGCAAAGGCAAAAAGAAACAATGGCAGCCCTCAAGGAGACATCGTGGAGGTCTCAAATTCCAGTTACCATTAGCTTTCAGATCAGAGCAGTCTAGTGTTTGGAGTGCTGCAATGAAAATCTTTGCTTCTGTTCGAAAAGACCTGTAATTACCTGTCTTGAACACATCCATATGAACAAAGGGTGGCACAAGGGGGCCTGGGGAGCTGCCCTGAATGGTTCCTGGACAGGGTGCTGTAGCAGGTCTCTTCCATCTCTAATATTTTAGTTCTATGCCAGCTCGAAGGCAAAAAGCAGGTAAGACTGAGGTTTCCATTAGAACTAATGGTAATGCACAAATATCCTCCAAAGAGTAGCCACGTGAGAGATACAGCATACATCAGTTCTCATTAAAATTAAAATCCAAATGGAGATGCTTTCCATCAGCAACACTAATTACCTGCAACACTAATAGGATAAAAACCCTGGTTTAGAAAATATTAGCAACACTGCAGCTAATCATACTAATGCTTTTTAATTCAATTCAATTTAACAAAATGTAACATTCATTACATACCTAGTATGTGCAAGGCATGGGGAATATAAAGAGAAAAAGGGAAGAGTCTCTGTCCATTCTATTGTGATGGGGCACCATACAATTGTATACAGGTCTGTAGACTGGAAACTACCTGAGGGGAGGGGCCATTTCCCTTTTCTCTTTGCATCTGAAGCATCTGGTGCATGCCTGGCAGGAAGGAGGCACCCAAATGATTTTGAATGGATGAAATTAATAGGAGGTGTCACTTGACCTGGGCCTGGAATGAATGTAAAGATCCTAAGAGACAAAGGTGAAGGGGACATTCTAGGCAGGAGAAACAGGCCGGTACAAAGGCATAGAGTCAAGAGATGGGGCCCATAATTAGCTGGAGTAAAGAGTGGGTAACCAGGAGTAATAAGGAAAGAAGACTGGGAAGGCAGGCTGCAGTCCAACTGGAGATGGCATGAAAAATTGTATTTTTTTAATTTCTTCACAACATTTGATTCCTCCTCTGGTTCTTCAACACAGCATAGAGGCGACCTTGAACTCTGGAAGATCTTGCCAGGAGAGGCCAGGCTCTGCTGACTCCTACAGAGTTGGAAAATGTCACACATAGGCCTGGTGCTCAACCTCATATCTACTATCTGAGAAACAGCCCTGGTGAATGAGTCTCGCCGGCCACTGGAAGGTTGGATAACAGGAGGTGAATTTCTTCAGTCACAGTAACTCAAGAGGACCTTTTATTATGGCACCAAAGGTATCTGTCTCTCAGTGGAGAGAGGCAGGACCCATGGTAATAATCCTTGTGATCAGAGATCTAGAACCAAAAGGGATGTTACAGGTAAACCCTTGATTTGGCAGATGAGGAAACTGAGGACCAGCAAGGTAAAGTGATTTTATGGAATCTTAAGTTCCTATCTCTATAACTGGAAGGGACGTAAGAGGCCACGTAGCCCAACCCCCTCGTTTCACACATGAGAAAACTGAGTGAGGTCCAGGGAGGGAGGGTGATTTGCTCAAGGTCACAAAAGTAATAAGTACCAGCTAGTTCAACCTGTTTCTCCAGTATCCTAAGAAGGAACTCAAAGTGTTCCTCAAAACGTCCCTGTCTCATTGACTCTCATATCCTGAGAAGAGGACAATAATCTGTATGTGAAACCTGGACCTGGAGGTTTAGAGTAGGTCTATACTACAGCCAAGAGATAATTGGGGAAGGAGGGAAAAATATTTATTAAAAGCCTACTATGTGCCAGACACTGTGCTAAGTGCTTTTACAAATATTACCGCATTTGATTCTTACCACAACTCTGCAAACAAGGTAGGTGCTGTCATTATGCCCCCTTTACAACTGAGGAAACTGAGACCAACAGAGGTAAGTGATTTGCCTAATCACACAGCTAGTACATGTCTGAGGCTGGATCTGAATGCAGATCTTCCTGACTCCAGGCCCATTCCAGGATCTAATTCATTGCTCCACCTAGCTGCTGCTTACCCTTATTTCAGCAAACTCTGTTTAGTTGAAGTCACTGTGTTTTAACATTGGAAGCAGTTCCACTATGTAAAACATTTAAGAGAGGAAGACAACCAGAGAATCAAACAGATGGGACCACTAGCCCACCACATATGTGCTCCATGCTTCCCTTGTCATAACCATTGTTCACTCAATTCCCCAATGATCAAATTGGGGTATGATGGAAACAGAGCTGGTTCTGGAGTCAGAGGACCTGGGTTCTAATCCAGAGACCAATATTTACTGCTTATGTGACCTTGAACAAGTTTACTTCACCACCTGGGGCCTCAGTTTCCTCTTCTGGACAATGAAGGGGTTTGATGACTATCCTGAGAGCCAAATGAGAGCATGTCAATGGATGTAATCTTACCACTACATTTCAACATTTCAACCTTGGCCAAAAGTGAATTAGTGAATTAAATCAAATCAAAAAGCTACTTAGATGTTTGAGGGGCTAGAGAATTTTCTACTCTGTTTCCTTGGTGCCACTTGTAAAGAAATATACTAATTATCACCCAAACTAATAATGTTTGAAAACAGATCAACAGTAAATTGGGATGTCATTTTTTTCATTAAAATGACTAACTTTCAAATTGTCTAATGAGAACAGAACATTAGCCTTCTGATGAATATAGACCCTGGATTCATAAAGTTAACAACTGCATTTGTTCTTTATGTCAGAAGCAATGGATCAATCTATTGGCCATGACAGGCCCCTTTCTACAGGCCATTAAAGTTTACAAAGCCCTTTCCAAAACAACTACCCTATCAAACCTGACCATCTCTATTTCACAGAGGGTGGTGACTGAGGCTCACAGAGATGGCTGGCCTGTAGTAGGCCGAGATTTCCCTCCAGTTCTCATAATTCAAAGTCCAATATTCCAATGGATCTATGATGCTGTTGATGTGGGCATTCCATCTAAGGCTATCTATCTATAATAATAATAATAATAATAAAATAGGGGCAGTTAGGTGGCACAGTGGATAGAGCACTGACCCTGAAGTCAGGAGGACATGAGTTCAAATCTGGCCTCAGACCAAACGCTTGACATTTACTAGCTGTGTGACCCTGGGCAAGTCACTTAACCCCAATTGCCTAAAATAAAAAAAATAAATAAAATGAAAATTTCATTTTCATGAAATCTCATTCTTGCCTAGTCTGTGTGACTCCTATACGTGTCCTCCCCCAAGTTATCCCAGGGGCCACACAATGTGTCCAAGAATATCATTTATCAGAATCAACGGACAAAATTCTTTTTCCTGTTTTTATTGTACATGTGTATTCTTCTTAAGTTTAGTAAACTTTTCTTTGTGGGAAATATTCTGGACTATGATTTCACTGTAGATTTACAGAACAGCCATTTCAGGGTTCAAGGCTTAATCAATGTTCATTAAACTGAATTGAATAAAACCTTTGGTATATGTTACCTGTCAAGAATTCATTATCCCTACATATTCAAATCTCTCAACTCAAGATCAGGGAATTCACACTAGCCCAAAAAGTGAATAATGGTAGGTTAATCTCCCTGAACTTCAGTTTCCTCCACTATAAAAAGAGGAGGTTGACCTAGATGGCCTCTGAGGTCCCTTCTAGTTCTAGACCTATTGTATGTGTGACCTTGGGCAAGTTATTTCACCTCTCTGGGCCTCAGTTTCCTCTTCTATAAAAATAAGGGCATTAGGCTCAGTAAGCTCTGAGATCCCTTCCAGCTTTAAATATATAATTTATAAGAGTATATAAATATCTATATATTTATATAAATCTATTTATATTTAAATATATTATCTAGAATTCAATTTATCTTAGGCACAGTAAAATTAATGCCTCCCCCTAAAAAAATCTGCCCTATACAATAAAAGCATATACTGCTCTGAATTATCCAAAGACATCCATGGTAGCAATGCCAGAACATGAACAGACCATGCTGAAAAGGGGAAGGGGACATTGTTCTCTACACATTCCAAGTGTTATTAGTGAAAATGAGTGAGGTGGGAATACTGGTTTAATGGGACAGGTGTGGCCCAAAACAGTTGGATCTAGATTGAACTTTGACAAGGCAGTCCTATTTTTTCCATTGAACTTCATTACCAAGTCAGAGATGTGTTCCATTGGATTTCTTTGTTTCAAGATGTAAGAAAATGTATGCTAAGAAATCAAAGAGGTTTCCTATATACCAACTAGGGACATGAAATCCCTACTCCATCAGGGTATGAAGGTGATCCTGGGCTGTCAAAGGTTATTCTAGCAATACCTGAGCTCTGACTGGGTCTACCAAGCTAGAATGGCTTCCACTATGATCCCAGAAGCAACTAACTCTGCTTACTGAAGAGTAGCCTAACTAAGTAGGAAAACTATGTCATATTATTATAATTAATGTTAGTCAGTGAGCCACTGAAGAAAGTGAAGCATATCAATATGGACATTCTTGTACCAAAGGAAATCAGAAGATATAAAGGAGTCACAGCTAAATAGACAGATGGTTCATAGAGTCTCTTTGCTGGCAGAGTGGGTTTTGTCATGCATCCAAAGGCAAGAAGAAACATCATTTCCTACCAAGCTGGATCACCTTTCCATGTAGTACTCAAGACAAGCCTAAGCAAAGAGATCACCACAAAGACAATGGCAGGCTATATACCAACACCTGCTGAAGAGGATGAGAGGATGAAAGAAGCACTAGCAGGAGCTCAATGAGATTCTCCCAATTAAATTGGTATAAACCTTAAGACTCAATGATTTTAATGCAAACATAGGCATGGGTGAGGGGCACTGAAAGGTACATTGGAAAGTACGGCTCAGGGTCAAGTAATGAAAGAAGCCAAAGACTTGAAGATGACACAGAAGTCTCACATATAAATCATGATTATCTTATTTGAAAAAAGAGAGGTAGAAAGTTCTGGATGTGGGGAGCATTAAATAACATCACTCCCCCCAAATGAAATAGATCACATCTTAACAGTCAATGAGTGGTTATTCAAGTGACAATTTCCAAAGCAGCTGTGTACGCTTCAGGTCATTGATGTGTTAGAGCAAACATGAAAATCAATACCAAATTAGAAGAATACAAATGGTATGTAATTGAAACATCTTCAAACTATGCTACTTAAGCAAGACAGAGAGAGAGAGAGAGAGAGAGAGAGAGAGAGAGAGAGAGAGAGAGATGGCTAGTGGATAAATCAACTATCAACATGGACCACTGCATTTCCTAGAGAAGGTTTAACTAATATAAAATAGCTACCAAAATGAGCAGGCCAAAGGGGACTAGAAAGTTTTGCACAGTGTCTGGCACGTAGTAAGTGCCTAATAAATGCTTGTTGATTGACTGATTAAAACCACCTCAAGCAGTAGGTACTTGGTCTCATTGCCAAGAGGAGAGACAGACAGTCAAGGGCACCACCAGTTTAGACTATAAATCCATTCAAACAAATCTTACAGAATGGGATGGAGAAAGACTGTGAACAGAATCACTCATAAAACAGTGAGAAGTAGTAGACAGAAAAATGAGTTGGCAGACATCTTGGCATGAGGCCTGATTAAGCCAGAACATCCCAACGGCAATGAAAGATAAAAGTGGAAGGAGGACAAAAACAGACTAAAAAAATGATTAACAGAATATTTTTTCCAGCAATGACAGTGGGGCCACCACATTTAGATTCAAATAACCCAGTGTGGTACATGAGGATTTAAGAATGACACAAAACAAAATAGAGATAGAAAGAGATGCTAGAGCAGATGGAAGAAGAGAAGACAATGAGTGACTGGGGGGGAGGAGAAATCCTAGATGGCATTATTACCCCCAAAAAGGTGATTTGGAGAAAATCAATAACTATTGACTTAGGCGGTTTCCTAGCTCTACAGAATCTTTAAGAGAGTGATCTATACAACTACAGATGACATCCCTAATGAAAAATATGCATGGTGAATAAGCAAGCTTTCAGAAATTACATTCAACAGTAGAGGAAGGGAGAAAGGTAGAAACTAGGGATAGTCACACAATTGACTGAAAGAAGTAGTTATTACAAGAACCAACCAGGAGTACTGTAAGTTGACTAGAAGAAAGTACTTGAGGTAGAACCAAATGTTACCCTAAAGGATCTCTTTCAAAAAGGGGTCTCTCTTGCATAAGTTATGAGTTCTTGATGGATACGACAACAAACACAGGACTATTCAGTGATCCTCTGATGATAAATGTAAAACACAGAATAATACATGAAGATGTTTGCTTGCCGTCGCTGTTTGCCCTCTTTCTGGGGAATTTCTATCAGAGTCCAAAGAGAAGAGAGATTTCCTAGAAATAGTGAGGTCCTCTAGATTTCATCCTATATGGGAATCATAATCACTTCAACAAGTAGGGCCTAACAATCCACATGACAACAAACAAAAAAGTGGATGAAAAACAACTTTTATAGACTGTGGTCTGCAGTTGGTTGGGTGACCCACCGAGTTGGTCACAGATCACAGATTGAAATACGGACTGGCTCTGCTAATTCATTGATATAGCAAACTCCCTCTACTGATATAGGCTGGTATCTTCTTTGCAACCTATGATCTTAGAAAGTCCTCTAGAGCACTGACTTACCCAGGGTCTCACAGCCAGGATGTGTCATAGTTAGGACTTGAGTTTGAGCTTTCTTAGTTCTGAGACCATCTCTCTATCTACTATGTGATGGTGCCAAATTCTGCAAGCAAAACTGCATTTGAGAAATTGTGCACTGCTCACAATGGCCCCAAGCTTCTTCCTAATATAAAAACCCATATCTAAAGACCAATATTCTTTTAGCAATATATTATGACTGAAATTAAAACTGTGGCTCACCCAAAGAGCAATGGAGAAGCATAGAGTGGGCACAAATAGATTGTAGCATAGTTAATAAGCATGACTTCTGCGCCTTTTTGTTAACTTGACCCCTTGGCAGTCTGAGGAAGTCTATGGACCCTTTTTCAGAATCATGTTTTTAAATAAAGAAGATAAAATATATAAGATTACAAAGGAAGCCAATTATAGTGAAATATAGTTATCAAAGGATTTTCTAAAATAAACGTTCCTAGACCCAAAGTTAAGAATCTCTGCCTTAAAATTTATGTAATTGTCAGCTAGTGTTATGATGTGAGGTCTAAGAGTGGAGGGTGGGGGGCATTAATAAGAAGAAGGCTTCCTGAAGGAGCTATCATTTAAGCTAGGTTTTAAAGGACGTGGAAGAATTCAGCAATTCAAAGGCACTGGCACCAAAACCAAATAGAGACAGAGCCTCTGTCCATATCGGTACATATGGATCCAGGCCAGCCACACACTGACTTAGTTTCAAAATGTAATAACATCTACATTTTAGGGCCTGAAACACTTTCTAACAGAGGTGTCAAACGTGTGACCTGAGGCCTGATCTTGATTAAAATATAATTGGGAAAAGTTAATAAAATAAATTAAAATACAATAAAATGTAGATGATGATATATTTGAAACTAAGTCAGATACAGCATGAGCAGAAGCTCAGACACAGGACAGAGTTGGACATGGGTAGAAGGTGGCAATTTTCCAGGGTTGATGCCATGTCATGTATGGACGTGGATATAGTGTGAGATAAGGATGGGAAGAATGGTGCCTCACCATGGAGGACCTTCAATATCTCTTTTGAGGGACTCAATTTTTTTCTCTATGGTGAACAGAAGCCACTGAAGGCTTTTGAGTAGATAAATGATACATCTCGATTTGTAAATTTTAGAAAAAGATTACACCATACAGTATAGAATTCAAAAGGTAACGAGTCTGAAATTAGGCCAAGTCTTCATTCTACCTTTTGTTCTCTGTATGACCTTGGGCAAGTAACTTCTGCCTCTTTTTCCTCATGTTTTTAGAGTGTTGAAAGAGATGAGCTCAAAAGTCCCTTTATAGGCCCCAAATCCTAGGATTTGCTTTGGCTAAATAAAGTTCTTAAAAGAATTTGCTAGAAAGAGTTCAATATTCAGAGAACACATCTTGGCATTCTCAGAGGACCTCCCTCTCAAGACCTAGAGACTCCCCACTATTTCCCAAGTTCCTTTCTTTTTAAAAAATGCTACATAAAACCTTTAGTGTCAATTTTCTGTCAGCAAAAGGCCACTGGATTGGGAGCTGCCCCTAAGCAGCTCATAGCCGTGCATGAGAGACCTTAGGTAAATCATTTCTCTCTTAAGGATCACAGTTGGCCTCTATCATTCAAGAGCCATTCTATAAATGTTCATTCATCACCCACCATGTGCAGGGAACTTTAGATGAGATCTGGTTCCTCCCCTCGCTGGGCTTCCAATCTAGGAATTCAAGAGGGCCTCCCAGGTTCTCCAAGGTCCCTCCCAGCTCAACAGTTCTAGGAACAATTCCTCATGCCTCAATCTGCTACCCTCAACTCCAAACACTGCCTTTCCAAATACTGATTTTAGCAGGGCAGCAGCTGCACCATTTTAAATATTCAAAACCATGCTTATTAACAGACAAGGATGTATTTCTTGACCAAAAGCAATTGTAAAGCTGAATGAGTGCAAGAGTCTTCTTGTTGGAAATATATCCCCCAATGCCAAATGCTATTCAAACTCAGCATGGGGCCAGTGGGAACAAGGGACAGGGGCAGAGGCAGCCAGCATGGGAACAGCCCCTGGCCTCTGCTTCCTACACTTCCATTTCCAAAAGGCCCAACGGATGGGCAGCCTTCTCAGATGTTGTGTCCAACTCATCAAGCTGAGGATCCCGGAGGAATTATCACGGGGAAACAAGAAAATTAACAAAGTTGCACACGTTCCCTCTCTAGTGTGGCCAGCAGAAAATGAAGGCACATCGAAGAGGGAAACTGAGGGATCTTATATTCCATGCCAGCAGCCAGCTACAAAATGCCCCATTGGAGTGCTGGGGCTGGGGATTGTGTCCCCCCCTTTAGATCTCTCCTGGCCACTAAGAACTTAAGACATTAGGGAAAAATGTTTTCAACCAACCCTAGAGAAAGTGATGATAAAAATCCATATTTATCTAGTACTGTTTATAAATTATTTTCATGCTTCCCCTCACTGTGTCTTCACAAAGACTTGTTAAGTAATTGGTGCAAGTACTGGTACATAGGAGGACACGGGGGCTCACAAAAACAAAGTGAGCAACTTGCCCAAAGCCCCAAATCTAGTAAGGGACAGTCCAACCAAGACCCCAAGGTTTCTGTTTGCCCTTTCACTTACATGACCATAAAAACGACTAGCATTTATATAGTGCTTTAAGGTCTGCCAAGGATTTTACATCCATTATCTCATTTAATCCTCATGACAACCCTAGGAAGTGTTATTATTATTATCCCTGTTTTACAGATGAGGAAACTGAGGGAGACAGAAGTTAAGCAACTTGCCCAGGCTCATACAACTAATAAGTGTCTATGGTAGGATTTGAACTCAGATCTTCTTGGCTTCTTCTAAGTACTGCCTAGCTGCCTCTAGCTTGAGCTGGGTCTACTGAGGAGCTGGGGATATAAGAGACCCTCAGACATCATGGTTACCATGCATACACTATTCCAGGCCCAGAAATAACCTGGGAGGTGAGGGGAGAGGTAAGGGGGGAATATGTGAAGATTTGGAGGGAATCCCTTGTCATTGCCCAGAGGACATAGGGATGGCTAACACCCTCCTCCATTAGAGTGTAAACTCCTTGAGAGCAGGGAGCATCTTGATTTTCTATGTGCGTCCCTAAGGCTAAGCCTTAGCACGATGTTTGGCACATAACAGTAAATGCTTAATAAACACTTTTCATTCCCTGTAAATCGATACTGAGGAAGTAAGGCCTGAAGGAACAATTACAGAGGGCGGGCAACTCACGGAAGGGTTGCGGAGGGCAAAGCGCTAAGGATTAGAAGGGACATAAATGGGTAGGGTTCAGAGCATCACTGGTGCAGAGCCAGAAGGGCCTCAGGTCTCAGCTAGGCCACTGATCTCACTTTGTATATGAGAAAATGAAAGCCCAGAGAAGTCAAAGGACTCATCCACAGACACAAAAGTACTAATCTGTCAAGTCAGGATTTGAACCCAAGTCCTCGGACTCCAAAATCCATTCTTTCTGTAAGCAGTTCAATACAAGTTCAAAGAATACTCCTCATACCTCATTTCTAACTTTGGAATTGCTACTAAAGTCCTTAAGTACTTTGTCATAAACAATAGATAAATAAAACTCTACAATTTCCCAGAAAAGGACCATGAGGATTGGAACTCTGGTACAATGGATAGAACAATGGCCCAAGAATCAGGAACATCAGAGTTCAAATCCAGCCTCAGACATTTCCTAGCTGTTTGCCCCTGGACAAGTCACTGAACTTCTGTTTGCCTCAGTTACCTCATCCATAAAATGGGAATAATAATAGCACCTACCCCCTCAGGGCTGATCAATTGAGATATTATTTCTAAAGCATTCACCTTAGTGCCTGGCACATAGTAGGTGCTACCATATAAATGCTTATTCTCATTCCCATTCTCTTCCAAACATACCTTGATGATTGGCCTGAGCACATAGTCCCACTGAATGACAGGTACAGGGCAGAAAAAGACTCAGCTAAGGGACCCAAGAGGAAAAATTGGTGACAGTTTTTTGCTAAGAAATTATTCTAGGGAAATTAAAATTAAACAGACTTTGGTTAGGTCTAGTTTCTAATTCTATCCTAAGAGTTGAGTGACTGGGGGAGAAGGTGCTGTGAACAATGCTTATTTGCTTCCATCTCCAATTCTTTAATCATCATACTTTTAAATATAACACGCTCTTCTTTAAAATGAGATGCTATCTTGGTATAATATGAAAAAAGCATGGAGATGGTAAATGGGTTAGTTGGGATCTATCCTTGCCCCTACCACCGACTTTCTGTGGGGCCTGTTGCTGGACATCTTCAAATAGAAACTGAATGTTTCAGACATGCTGTGCATTGGACTCCTAATTCTGGGAGGAATTAGTCCAGATGACATCTCAAATTTCTTCCAATTTCACATTAAAGAATGGAAAAAATTGAAAACTCCAACCATTTGATTTTAACCAGAAGGAAACTATAGGCCCAAAGAGAAATGACTTTCCCCATGTCAAGAAGCAAAGCAATGGGGGCGGGGGGGAGACATGGAGAGAGACAGACAGACACAGACAGACACACACACACACACACACACACACGGAAGGCTGAAACAAGAGAACAACGAAAAAGGCCGAGATGTGTGACTTTTCAGCCATAAGTGTTTTCCTTTAAAATATAAAGGATTGGGAGCAGGGGGTAAGGGGCACTTAGTAAACTGTTTCAACTACCCCATCAACGTATGGAATATACCTTCCATTACCAATGACCTTCAGAAACATTATAAAACCAGCATTCTCTCAAATGCTACTAGACAGGAAACACATTTCTCCTTTCAGCCAATGTACAGTCCTGTGACGGGGATTAAATAACACATTCCTCACCGCCATCTGACCTATTTTGGTAAATGAGAAAAACACATCAAAGGTAAAGAGAACTTTGTGTCTCTGTGAAAACTGGCCAGGGACGGCCTAATGTTCTCCCCATTCCTGGTAACAGCCACAGCTCACTAGGTGCCTCTTCCAGGCAGGCAGTCATGGTGAAATCCAGACATCCCCCACCCTGCCACAGGCCAGGCCATCTCTAACTCAACATATTCCCCACCCCCATGGGTTCACTTTTCTAAGGACTGTGAAGAGCTGTTTGTTGATTACATCCTCTTTTGCCTTGTCTCTCCTGATCAGACTAAAAAGCCCCCTAGAGCAAGAACTGAGTCCATTTTTTTTTCAAAAATATACATCCAAAGAACTTAATACTGGCTGTATAATGACAGCAGCTCTTCCTAAGGTGTCTAAAGCTCACCAAGGCATTTTCTCATATGAGAGCTCACTGTGACTTCCTAAGAGGAGACACATCTCTCCAATACACTTCCTCAAGTCCTCTGACCCTGCCACTCGACCCCTGGTATAGGCCTTCATCACCTCTTGCCTAGACTACTGCAATAGCTGCTGGGAGATTTGTCTGTCTCAAATCTCTCCCCACTCCAGGCCATCCTCCCTTCAACCACCAAAGGGACTTTCCTCAAACTGAGTTCTGTCATCCTCCTACTTGACAGACTCCAGGGGCTCCCAGTTATCACCTGGATCAAATGTAACTTGCCCCATGCCCTGCCTCTCTAGTCTTTTTATACCAAAATGACCACCCCCTACACACACACACACACACACACACACACACACACACACACACAGATCCAGTGACTTTGGCCTCTTTTGCTATTCCTCACTAGACAGTTCATCTCCAGCCTCCAAGCATTTTCCCTGATTGTCCCCAGTATGGGGAATTCACTCCCTCCTCATCTCCATCTCCTGGCTTCTTTCAAGTCTCAGCAAAAATCCCACTTTCTCTAGGAAGCCTTTCCCAATCTCCCTTAATGCCAGGGCTTTCCCTCTGTGGATTATCTCCAATTCAATTTCCATATATCATGTTTGTACAGATGTTTGAAAGCTGTCTTCCCCATTAGGACCTGAGTACATCATAAGCAAAGACTGTCTTTTGCCTTTCTTTGTATCCCCAACCTTAGCACCTGTGTTTATCTCTGGCACACAGAAGACTTTTCATAAATGTGTGTGACTGACTACCATAAACAATCACAAAGTGGAGCCACCAGTACTAATAGAAAGGGCCTGGGCATGTGTTCTCCTATTATCTAGCTATATGACCTCTAGTGAGTCATTTCTTTTCTCTGTGCCCCAATTTGCTCATTGGTAAATGGGCCCACTAGCATTATCTGATTCTCAGGCTTATTATGAGGAAAGGGCTTAGTGAACTTCAAAGAATCAAATAGATATACTTTTAATAATAATAGCTAAAATTTATATAGTGTTTTAAGATCTGCAAAGCACTTTACAAACGTTACCTCATTTTATCCTCACAATAACTCTGGGAGGTAATGCTCTTATCTCCATTTTATAGATGAAGAAACTGAGACACAGAAAAGTTAAGTGACTTGCCCAGGGTCACATAGCTAGTAAGTGTCTCAGACTGGATTTGAACTCTAGACTTCCTGATTCCAAGTCCAACGCTCCACCCACTGGGCTACCTATCTTATTGCGCTATCATAGATGCCTCGAAGTATAGATAGAGACATATTCCTATAAGTATGTGTATAAATGTGTGTGTGTGCACTCATGTATACATAGGGAAGGGAAGAAGAGAAGGCAGGAAGGCAGGCAGGAAGGCAGGAAGAAAGATCTGGACTTATGAGCTCATCTGGGTACAGAACTCTCAGTGAGGAAACTCCTTCCCCTGATCCAAATCAACAATTCTTCTACAACTATTGTCTCAGAGAGTTACCTGTGATATTGAGCAGCTAAATGAGACACTTAGTATGTGTCAGTATGTTTATGACACATTCTTGAACTCAGGTCTTCCTGAACTCTCAAAGCCAGCCCTTTATCCACTAGGCCAAAGTGGCATTCTATTACATAAATGTGAACTGATGTTGTCATGGTTTGTTAGTGTAAGTATCGTCATCCCCTGTTTACAGATGAAGAAGCTGGGGCCTAGAGGGCGGCAATGACTTAGTGCTGGGCACCCAGCTAGCCAGTGCCAGAGCCCAGACCAGGGCTGAGAATTCCTGACCTGTAGTGTTCTCATGTTCTCGTTCTCTCTCTCTCTCTCTCTCTCTCTCTCTCTCTCTCTCTCTCTGTCTCTTCTCTCTCTGTTGTACCAGACTGTTGGGCAACAGAGAGACTGGAGGGCCACAGTGGTTTACAGTGAATGGAAATTCACCTTGCATGGATGGAAATTGAATACATCTATGTCTCCCTATCCCTCTTTTGCACACTTCTCCACCACAGCATGATCTTGGCATGAGAGGGGAAAAGACAGAGTGGATTGAGGCAGCTGGGCCCCATTAGCCTGGGCTGCTCAACAGCAACATATTGTGCTAGCTTTCTTCCTTGGCTTTTCCACACAGTCTGCTCCAAGACTTGGGAGGACAGTTTGGAAGTTGCCTCTGGGCCAGTCACATGGCTTTCCTATTGAGGAGCTATCTAGGTTGACCTAGCCTCCCATGGTCATAGCTTGTCTCCAATTTGCCTCTGACTCAAAGAAATTGGTATTTTTCTTTAGTTCTTCCTTTTCCTTTGACTTCTAGTTGGCCTCTTTTTCCTACTGGGGAAGAGTGCACTCACTCATTTCTCTAGTTTATTTCTTCTCGGATGCAGATCTGGATTCATAACAAACTCTCTGCATTCCAAACTCACCTGCTCCCTTCCTTACTACCCAGAGTTACAGGAAAGGCCTCTTGGCTCAATGAATACCCTTTCTACAAAGCTGACATGGGTCTGATTCCTCTGTCTTTTCAAATGAGTGTCTTAACTGACCTAGGGATGTATCACAAAAAGACTTCATTCAGGGAGGGATATCTGGGACCTATCCAAGTCCACAAGCATGGCCAACTCTCCCAAAAGATTAGCCACTTTAACTCTTCCTTGAGGTAAAATTACAGCCCAAGCCGGGTTCCCTCTGCTCTCTCCTCCCCACTAAATAGACATTTCTCAACCTTATTCTTCCATTATCAAAGGTCATGGACTCAAGGTACAAAATCATTTTAATGTAACCTTAAGCAATGATTACGAATAAAAATGAGAGACTTTTTCTCTTCCTCAGGGGAAAAAATTACATCATTTCTTCCAGAGGGAAACAGTTTGGTGATTGGGCTTTTTTTCCTGTTTTATTGTATATTCCTGTTGTTATCTTGCTTTATGCATAAGTATGAATCACTTATAGTTGGAAAATACTAGTGATCCCTTTATTCCCAATTCTGACCTGACTGACTAATCAAGTTCCTTCCTCTTCCCGGATCTTGGTTTATTCCCTTACAAAATAAGGGAGTGGACTGAATGAATGAATGCATGAATGAATGAATGAACAAAGCTCTTAGGTGCCATGGATGCTAAGTCATAACAAACCATATGACCGACACCTCTTCCCAAGGATCATAGCTGGACGGCAGTACCTTAGTGATCTTCTGTTTTCACCACCTTGTTTTACATATGAAGAAACTGAGACCCAAAGAATATATATCGTCAGTGCTTTTAGCACCAACAAAATTCAAACCCGAAAGTATTAAAGGTAGGTAAGGACAAAGTTATTGGACTTAGAATCAGGAAGATGTGAGTTCAAATCTTATCTCAAATAGTTACTAGTCACGTGATGCTAGGCAAGTCCCCTCCCCAGTGTAAGCCTCGTTTTCCTCATCTGTAAAAATGAGGCCAATGATAGCACCTACCTCACAGAGTAGTTGTGAGGATCAAATGAGAAAACATGGGCAAGGCGTTTTGCTACACTTAGGGAAATATTTAAATGCTAACTATTATTCTCTATGAAAAGTTGACTATGTGCGAAAAGCTATTACTAGTTAGCAAAAGCAACCATTCCACTTAATTAAGGAGAAATAGAACCGCTCTAATTCTAATGGACTTGCTAAGACCCTAGAAGTTGCTACATTTCTTGGTTTAATATACTCTGGGGGTGGGTTTATTTCCATTTCATTGCACTAAAAATGGGAATCCCTATGGCCATCCAACTATTAACCAATTGAGCAAAAGCAAGAGCTGGCACTGTAGCAGCCGCCAGGCAACATGGAAACCAATGCCCATTTGCACAAGGCCTAGTTGTTGCCTTAATATTCAAGTCTTCCCACTACCACCAGCAGCTGCCTGGATATCCCATTTCAGAATGATCAACATCTATTAGCCCTTAGGTCCATAGAAGGTGTGACTCAGAGCAGAGCTATCACTAGGAATTCTTGTGGCCAGGGAAATCTCTTGGGGTGTCATGGACCATGCCTCAATTGTGGGGGAGAAAGGTGAGAAATCTCTCTGGGATGGGATAGGGGGACAGAGATCATGAAACAGTAGCCCAGGGCCACTACTATGGAGGTTATCATATGCTGGGGGTAGGGGAGGTAAGTGGAGAGATAGTAGAATAGGGCAGGAGGAGCTCACTCTATCCTGACACCTGGTAGCTTATTATTATAATTAATTATACTTGCTAACTTGGTGCTAAACTCTGGTGCTACTACATTGCTGAGGGTCTCAGTTTCCTCAATTTAAAATCAGGAGACTTGAAATTGATAGTCTTGGTGGTCCCTGGATGGTGCAGTGGACAGAGTGCTAGATCTGGACTCAAGAAAATCTGAGTTTAAATTCAAACTCCAACATTTTTTAGCTGTGGGATTCTGGGAAGTCATTTAACCTCTGTCTGCCTCAGTTTTGTCAACTGTAAGATGGGGATTATAATAGCACCTACCTCCCAAGGTTGTTGTGGGGATCAAATTAGATAATATTTGTAAAGTGTTTAGCACAGTGCCTGGTACATAGTAGGTACTTAATAAATACTTGTTACCTTTCCCCTCAGCTATGTAAATCTAATTGTTAAAGCTTCAAGTGCTGTAAGTAGCCACTGGATTCAGCATGTGGTGTCAAAGCCTAATCATGGCTCTGGCTCAGAGTTGGTACTAGGGAGACAGCAAGCATGTGTGGGCGATATTGGCATCATGAAGTTGTAAGCTCCTGTTAGATTATGAGCTCCTTGAGGGTAGGGACTGTCTTTTCCCCCTTTTTGCATCTCCTGCACTTAGCACAGTGTATGGCCCAAAGTAGGTACTGAATACATGTTTGCTGATTGATGTTTGCCCACCCTCCAAGTACAGATGAAGTAGAGGGCAGGAAGGAATAGAAGAATGATGAAAATGCATTTGCGACGTGTTAAGTGCTGGGGTACAAATGCCAAAGTCATGGCAGTCCCTGACCTCAAGGAGATTAATTCAAATGGGGGAGACCCTACATGTGATGCACTGGTGGCCACAGAGGGTGTTTGAAACAGCAAAGTAAAAAGGACTGTGGGAGGAATCACAGAGCACGGGCACAGGGGCATTAAGCCCCACTACCGTGGGCCTCGATGCCATTCCAGGAGGATGGCAAGCAGGAAGAGAGCCCCTCCCACTGCCCACTCTCTCACTTGGCCACACGCTGTAGGAAGCTCTCCTGTATCCCCTCAACTGCCAGGGGCCTCCTTCCTACACAACTCCAATATTTAACTACTTTGTATATGTATGCATTTATTAACTTCATATTTCTGCTATACATGTTTTTATAAGTATTGCTTGTCTCCTCCAGCAGAATGTAAGCTCACTGAGAGTAGGTAGTTTCATTCTTTGTCCTTGCATCCCCAGTGCCGAGCATAGTGTCTGGCACACAGTAGGTGCTGTAAAAATACCTGCTGATGGACTGACTTATTGGTTGGCCTCTGCCTCTAGCCTTCATGAGTGCTTCCTCTGCTTGTCATCACAGAGATGCCAGTTTGATCACTGATTCATCAGCTCCCCTCCTTCTGCTTGAGTCCCCTAGCTACACTGGCTAACCACAGCAGGGTGGGAATGCTAATGCACTCAGACCCTAACTTGTCCCAACAAACAAAAGCAATTAGTGGGAGCCTCTAGAGCAGGTCACGCCTGGGCCTGAGGTGGTCATGCCTGCCCTTTTCTCCAAACAATCTCTTAGGCAGGAGGCACCAGCTGTAGCAATAAGGTGCCTGACACAAGATGCCTCTCCCCTCTGTGCTGCTTTGGCCAGTCCTTCCAAGACACTGGACCCCTGGCCAGCCCTGCCCAATCTGGCAGACTGAAAGGCAAGAGGTTAGTACCTCTGCGCATCCCTTTTCCAAGGGCAGCCAGCCTCAAGAAGAGTCAAAGCAATGGGGGAGGTGGCCTGAAAGCGTCACTTAGCCTGCTTTGGGCCATTGCACCCCCATGCCCGAGTAGGGCAGCGCCCCAGGAACAACGAGGTGGCCAAGGGAGTTTCTGCCTAGATGGTGGAGGCACAAGTGCCACATTGCTTTAGCTTCTCTCTTTTTGGGTTGTCAGCTGAGATTAGACAATGGGGCCTGTGGCCTGCCCAAGGCTGTTACAGATTTAGCACACATTACACAGAGCCACTGCCTCTACTACTCCAGTTCTTCTTCAGAGTGATATCTGATTGTATTGGGAAAATATTTGTTCTTATGTAAGCTTCCTTAGACCTTCCAAAATGCGCTGTCACTTAAAATCTAACTGAAGCATACATGTTTCCATAATGCACCACTGAGCTGTCCAAATTCAAGACAGGCCCTATGACAAGGAGACAGGCAAAGACTTCTTAGAAGGATGGCCAGTTAGACAATTAATTACTCAGTTACACATTTTTACTCCATCAGAAAGCTTCAACCAAGAGCAAAGATAGGGAAATGACAACTAAATCTCATCTGTGAACCAAATGTCCCCTAGTACTTCATAAATTATTCCATTCCCCACAATCACAAAGGTTCTTAACCTGAGGGCCATTAACTTGTTCACTTTTTGTTTCGAAAAAAATTTTTGATAACTGTGTTTCAATATAATTTTTTTCTTTTGCAATCCCATGTATTTTATTTTGTGCATTCCAAAATATTATGCTGATTCCTCCCACTGGTCCTAATTCTTCTCTATAGCATGACTAATGTGAAAATATGTTTAATATGAGTGTATATGTAGAGCCTATATCAGATTGCATGCCATCTTGGGGAGGCAGGAGAGGAGGAGGAAGGGGAGAAAATTTAAAACTCAAAAGCTTTTGGAAGTAAATGTTGAAAACTAAAAAAAAAAAAACTTTTTTTAAAAAAGAGAAAATATTATGCTGAGAAGTGGTTCGTAGGCTCATTAAATTGGCAAGGGGGTCCATGACACCACAAGGGTTAGGAATCTCTAGATTAGAGAATTAATTCAATTTAATTCAACTCAAAAATCACTTAAATACGTACTTACTGTGTAATAAGACACTGGCAAGTTGAGGAACACAGACAAGACACAAAGTCTCTGGCCTCAAAGATCCTACATTCTGCAGGAGAGGACATATACAACCACTACATAGCATATATAAAGTTATACAAAGTCATTTCAAGAAGGAGAGAATGATACATGAAGTATAGGCAAGGAAGAGGAAGAAAAAGAAAAAAAATCATCTTGTATACCCCTCCACCAAGAAAAATGAGGCCCACGGAATTCAGAGTTAGAAGGGACCTCAGAAATCATCTGGTCCAACACCTTTACTGGACAGATGAAGAAGGTGAAGTCCAGGGACGTGAAGGGACAAAGGAGAAATATTAAGCCGGGTCTGTGAACTCCAGGGGCAGTGTTCTTTTCCACTGAACCACACTGCCTTCCCCTATCCCTCAGCGACTTGCCTGGTGTCACATAGGCAGTAAATAACACCAAGGTTTGAACTCAGCTCCTCTTCTACTCCATCAAGATCAACTGGCCCTTCCACTCTACCACGTGGCCTCAATTAAATCAATGCAAATGAAATGGGCTAAAGAGAAAAAAATCTATCTGTGCTAAGCACCAATGACTATTCTTATTTCTCTTTGTTTAAAACAAAGCCAGTCCAACTTCAAAGCCAAGTTCTCACTTGAAACTGATATTTGCTCCAGAAAATTGAATGAAAGGCTGGAGGCCTTCTGTAGCCTTCCTTTAATGTCATTTTTTAAAAGTCATAAAAACTTGAAAGCCAAAGAGAAGGGGAAGGATGGGGGGAAGAGTCAAAGGGCCAGGAGCCACGATGAAACAGGAGTGAATCCCACATCAGGAAGGAGCCTCTTCTCCAAACATGGGGGGATCAGCCCCCAGTGCCAACAGCTGATCCAGCTCGTGGGCCCTCCCTTTGGCAAACCAAAGGGGAAACTGAAGACTGGCCCTCAGAGAAGGCTGGCCTATAGTCTGGGCTTTTGGAGCTTTAGGGGCTAGGGGTGAGGTTGGAGAAGCACTGACCAAAATTAAGTCCTCCATTTTAGTAGAGACCAATTGCCCTAAGTGGCTGGACAGCTGGTCTTGGAGTCAGAAAAAGCTGGGTTCAAGCTCCACCTCCGACATATATTGGCTGTGTGACCCTCGAACCACTTTACTCATGAGTGCTTTCGAAGGCATCCACACAACACAGGTCTAGTCTTTATCCCTACTAGAATTTATCTATATTTGCAAGAACCAGTAGAACTGAAAGAAAGGAAAACATGAGCACTTTTTTCTGGGCACTTCTAAGAAATTAGGACCTATAGAGCAAAAAGGAGAGATAAAATGATGGACACAAGCCTGAGTTAATTAAGTCCTACCTAGTGGAACCAAAGAAAGGTCATCTGATGTTGACAGGCCAGAGACACACAAGGCACAGCACATGAACTGTTCCATTGTTCCTGGCTCCCCCCCCCCCCCCCCCCGCCACTTCCTTCCCTCATGCCTGGTTGAAGGGAGTAAATTAGAATAACGACAAAATGTAAATAATTAGAGCTGGCATCTTAAGAATGATTTAAAGTTTATAAAAGCCCTTTCCTGATAACAAACTAGTGAGTTAGGTAATACAAATAATCTGAGACCCAGAGAAGTAAAATGACTTACCTAGGGTCACACAGCTTCTAAGGCTCATAGCCAGGCATGGAAGCCAGATCTTTACTCTCCTAGTCCAAAGCTGACTCCAAGGAAGGCAGGCTCCCTAGAACCACAAAGTACTTGGCCCCAAAACAGGGATGGATCTCAAAGAATGGAGGCCCAAACACCTGGAGGCATGATCAACTTTTCACATAAGAAATCACACTGAAAATAGATCAGAATCATGTATTTATCTCAATATTTGAGAACAGAAAGGCATAAAAGACATAGTTCTCATTTCATAGACTAATGGGGGCCCAGAGAGGAGGAGTGACTTACCATCCTGCATCGCCCTCCAAGTAAAATGTAACCTCCTTGAGGTCAGGAACTGTCTTTGTATCCTCAGCTCCTGACAGAGTGCCTTACGCACAACAGGCACCTAATCAAAATGTATTGCATAGAATTAAGTTGAATTTTAAAAATGAGGAAACTAAAGCCTGGTGGTAAGAGTTTCTGAATCTCTACCCTCAAGAACATGCCCTGCACATACAAGGCAGCTAATACATCCTTATTAAATAGATAAAACATGTATTAAGTGCTTCTATGTCCCAGGCACTGTGCTAGCTGAACTCAACTCCCGGACAAGAGAACTACAGTAATAGTCTGGGGACTAGAGGATGTCTTCATATTCCTCACACTTAGCCAAGTGCCTTCAGTCAGCTCCTTGAGAATAGGCCCTATTTTTGTATCTCCAGACCCTAATACAGTATCTGGCACACAGTAGGTGCTTAATAAATGCTGGATTCTCTAGAATGGAATTTTCCAGGTAACACAGTAAATTAGCACATTAAAATGTAAATCATCTTCCAAAGTAAAAAATCTTTCAGAAATATGCATACATTGATCTTTAGTATAACTGATTCTCCAAGTCTGGATTGCTGTGAATGGGGTTTCCCACGGCAAAAAAAACCCCACAATTCCAACCCCATCTGGGTCCTGTCCTGAACCATGAGTGATCCCCACAATTAGCTCAACTCATGCCACCTTCGCCATCTTTGTGCCATGTTAGCAAACCCACACTCCCTTCCTCCCACCCCCTCTAGATCTGGGAATAGAAATCAAATCAAGACTATTGTCTCTGGCAAGGACACATCAACTGCCCTCTGGCTCCAATCGGCACCCACGTGGTTTCCTTGACCAAAGCTCCCCTCTCTGGCGACCATTCTCCTACACGGGTTGTATCCCCCTATTAGAACGGAAGCTCTTTGAGTGCAGGTACTGTCTTGCTATTTTATATTGGTATCCCCGGCGGTTAGCATAGTGCTTGCTACATCATTAATCATTTAAATGATCTTGTCATTCATTCCTTCATGTTAATAAGACAGGGCTAGGAATTAGGGCATTTTTCCTAACAAGTTTCATTTCAGTGTGTTCTGGCTATAGCAAGTCATAGGCGGTAAGAATTTCACAGCTTTTTTTGCGAGAAATATGAATTTCCTTACAATTTCAATCAACAAAGCCTCTCCATTTAACAAGAATTGTGTTCCAACTTTGATTAAGAAGTGTCTGCTTGCTGGTGAGAGAAAAAGGAAAAAAGAAATTGGTCACACTTGGGTATTAAGTCAAGTTTTCTAATTGAAGGATATTCTGCATACAATACAGAATGTCGTTATCTAATGAGCTCAGGAGCTTCTGGTATAGGGCTAATGTGCTTAAGTTGCTGGACTCAGTTTCCCTAAGGACTAAGTAGTCAGCATGGCACAGAAAAAATAAATGTCTACAAGAACAGGGGCAAGAGTCTCTAGTCTGAGCCACAGGCACTTGTTACCTTCATGACATGGGGCAGGTCACCTCATTTCTCTGGGCCTTGGGTCCCTCATTTGTAAACAGAGAGGGTTACAACAGATGGCCTCTGAGGTCGCATCCAGCTCTGACCCCTTTTAGCTGTCTAGCAGGTGTGTGTTACTGTAGGCAAGAAGAGAGATTACAGATAGCTCAGGGCAAGCCATCATCACTACCAGACAATTTCCCTTAGTGGCCTCACATTCATATACAAAAGACGACATGTTTCCTTAGAGAAATGTTTGCAGAGGGAAAAAAAAAACACCATGATATTGATCAATTTCTATCATTTCCTAAAATCAAAATGCCTTGCTTTTAACCCAAGCAAAGCACACATCTCACAGGAACACAGGACCCTAGAGGGAAGACTCTATCATACTGTATTATTTTCAATGTCTGTTGTCTCATTTTCATTTAAATTGCACTTGGTACCATGACATATCAATGTTACCATAATGTAGTCTGTTTTAATTACGTGCCAAGATTGCAAAGCCTAATCAGATTCTACGGATTGAGAAAAACGTGGTATTATGTGGTCACCGAATGGATGTGGGGTTCTTAGAGCACTGTGTTTATACTTCTCCAAGGCATATATTCTAGCTTCCTATGTCAAGAATTAGAGATGTAGGGGAAAGGCCCAAGGAAACCTGCATTCAAGTCCCAGATCTAACACCAGCTGTGCAACCTTGGCTAAACCATTAAGCTCTTCAGACCTCAATTTCCTTATCTAAAAAATGAGGGTAATAATATACAACCTCACTGGTCATTCAACTCCACTCAACAAACACTGATTAGACACCTGCCCTGGAGGGTGTCAGGGACTGTGCCAGGTGCCAGGATCCAAAGTAAAAAATGGAACACTCTCCATTGTCATGGAGATGACCTTCTACCTGAGAAGACAACAAACCTGGAAGCATGTACCTACAAAGTAGACGCAAAGTGATTTCAAGAGGGAGAGAGCATTAATGACTGGGCAGTTCAGAAAAACCTTGGGTAGGAGGCAGCACCTGAGCTGTGCTTTGAAGGAAACTAAGGATTCTCCAACGCCTATGTGAGAATGGAGGCCATTTTAGACAAGGGGAATCCTCTATACAAAAGCACAAAAGTGGGAGATGTGATGTCACATATGGTGAAGGGCTAATGATCCCCCAAAAAGTTTGTAAGGGTCCAATACGTTGATGCAGGTGATGGGACTTTTATAATTATAAAACCTTACAAATGTGTGCCTCATTGTTACTATGTGTGCTTCTGAATTACCCAATGAGACTGTAAACTCCTCGAGGGCAGAAATCAAGTCTTAATCTCTGTATCCTTGTAATCAGGTCATCTTGGTATCCTTTTGCACTAGACCTTACATATAGGAGATACTTAATTGAAGTTTGTTGACTTAAATGGAATGTTAAAGGGAAAAATTAGTGGAAATTCCTCTGAGATTCTGGGTGTGGCAGATAAATAGATTAATAGAGAGAGAGAAAGAGTAAGAGTAATGTTGGGGATAGTGAAACGAGAGAGACAAGGTATGAAGAACAACTCTGAGATGAAATTTCTCATTTCCCATCCCCTTTCCCACGCTACCAACCATAGACATTTTCTCTACAAGTGAACTTCACCCAAGACGGTCTTTGTACCAATTCGCCCATCAAACTCAACGCATTGTGGAATACCCACAAAATTCTGTTGAGACAATGCAGTGAACCTATTAAAGTCAGGCCTACAGGATGTATCAGTGGAACCAGCTAATCTGTTCTGTGCCCTGCAGACAATACGGCTCTGTGGCTGATTAAATGCTGCGTCCTTTAACCAGTTATTCTGAGGTGGTAGAGACACAACCATGGGGACTCAAGCTAAACCACAGTCACACCAGCCAACAGGGACCAAATAGCTTTAAGGAGGAAAATGCATTTATTCTTTAAATGTTTACCACATATTCTACTGTGAGTGCAAAAGGAAGGCTCAGGCCTTGCTAAAAAGGACACCCAGAGAGCTAGCTTTCAATAGCACAATGACCCCCATGACATAAAAGTAACCTGAGTTTCCTCTGATCAGCTGGGGCCCAGTCAAAAGCAACGTTCAATGGCAGCTCTGGAGGGGCCTCTGCCTGGGGCACATAACAACACTCCTGTTGGCAAGACAGTGGAGGATTCCAAATGTCAGCCACCATCTACTCACCATTCCACATATATGTGCTGACAAAGAAATGTCACAAGCTCACTAGTTGGGGAACTTGCATTATGGGAAGCTCTGCTTGACATACACACATCTAAAGGTCAGAGGCAAAGGCCTCGGCTTTGGGTATTTGTTAACAAAGTGTATTCTCCCACTTGGTCCATTTGGTTGTGAAGGGCCACAAGGTAGATGTTTTTGTTGAGTTTCTATTCACCCCTGGAAAGGGCACAAAGAGCTACCTATACAACCCACTTAACATAGCACTTGTGAAAGAGCCTCTCACCTCAAAGAAATGATGACCTTTCCATTGTGAGGAAAGCATTTCACAGGGTTTCTTCTGTCTAGATACATGGGGTTTCTTTGGGGCAAGGACAGTGAGAGCAGACAGTGTCGCTAAGGAGCTTTCTACATGAACTTACAGCAGGAAGTAATTCTGTGATGAGAAAGTCAAAGAATCCCAGAATGGGAAGGGACCAGCAGAGGCCACATGGGGTGGAGGAGTGTGACATTTGTTGTTAGAGGACCCAGGGTTGGGCTCTGTCGTTTACTGCCTGTGTGACTTGGCATGTATTACTTCCCATCTCTGAGCTTTAGTTTTCTCATGTGTCAAATGAGGGGATTGGGCTAGATAAGTTCTAAAGTCCAATCTACCTGTCAATCTGCAATCCATCTACACCATCCTTGCCCGGTATTCATCAGAGCGGGCTTGAGGATGAGACCATCAGACCTTAGCTCTTAAATTGGAAGGGACCTCACAAGGCATCTAGTCCAGTGGTGGGGAAGCCACAGGTGACCTTCTAGGTCCTCGGGTGAGGCCTTCTGACTGAGTCCAAGTTTTACAGAACAAATCCTTTTATTAAGAGGATTGGTTCTGTGAAGTTCGGATTCGGTCAGAGGGCCGTACTTGAGGACCTAGAGGGTCACATGTTGTTCTCAAGACCACAGGTTCCCCACTCTTGATCTTGTCCAATCCTCTCGTTTCACAGAGAAAGAAACTGAGCCCCAGGGCACTGAAGTGACTTACCCAAGGTCATAAAAGTAATAAGTATCAGAGGCAGGATTTGAACCCAGAACATTCAATTTCAGAGTTAGTACCCTTCCCACTGATGTGGGTGGGGTAGGTATGATCTAGGAATAGCCTGGCCTTCACAAGGGAACCTGTCCCTGTGTTAGACAGCTCTGAACACAAGAAATTTCTCCTTTATACCCATTTAGCCAGAATTGTGATGGGTCATAGAATTAAGAAAGTACAGGGGAAGAAGTCACATAGTAAGAGGGCTTACATTACTGATATCAACCAGACACTACTGAGTATTTAGTATTTAGCATCCAATAAAAAAGGGGGTCAGTGGATGGGTAGACTCATGAATATGTCATGCATTATAGAGTATACACAGAAAAATAATGCTCATGGAAATTAGGCCTGACATTTAAAAATCAAAAGTCCATACTTACACTGTTCTTCACCAATAAAATCTTAAGCGCACAGAACGGCAGAGGCAGAAGAGATCTTAGAGATATCTAGTCCAATACCCTTATACTTCACGGAGGAGGAAACAAACCCAGAAAGAAAGGACTTGCCCAGTGGGGCACATGGATCATCACAGAATCATGGAATTTGGAGTTCGAAGGGACCTTAGGAATCATTTAATACAAACTCCCAATTTTACAGGGGAAAGAATTGAAGCCCAGAAAAGGAAAGTGAACTGGCCAAGAGTACACAGGTAGAATTAAGTTTAGAAGAGCCCTTAGAAATCATTGTCCAACCCTCTCATTTTATAGATGGGGAAGCTGAGACTCCACTATTAGAAGGGACTGGCCCAAGGTAATCGAGTGGCTGAGCCAGAAGCCATTAGCCTAAGGCAGCTTGGTACATTTTCCTTTGCTTGTCCAATGCACACACTCTCTAAGTTCTGGCTAACCATGGAAGTTTTTGAAATCAAATCCCAGGCTATGAGATTGATGAAGAGGGGAAGGACATGAGTAGGCACTTGAAGTCTACTCAGAGATGCAGATGGTCTCCAAAAATGAATTCATCCTAGAGCATAATTCTTCTGAAAATGGCATCCACCCACCAAAATCTTTGGACATGAAGTTAATTTAGCCCCAAATGGCATCTCAATGGGTTGGAAAGGTGGAAAAGTCACAGCATGAAGAACAATGGTCTAGAATACTGAAAGGGCCTCAGAACCAAGAGAAAGGAAACATTGTCCTAAATGAGTTCGTTGAGACCCATAATCTCAGAGAAAATTAGAGGCGGAAGGGACTTCAGACATCAACTATTTCAACCTTCCCGTTTTGTAAATAGTGAAACTGAGCCTCAGAGAAGAGAAAGAACTAAAAGGAAGTTGAAAAGGCTTACATAATAAATATATCAACAAGCAGAAAACAGCGTAATACAAATTGAATATTTTATGCAGGAGGAGGCATGAAGCATCAAACAAGGGTAGCTAAGGAAGGTTTCTGAAAGGAAGTGTTCTAGACTACAGAATGAAGAAGTGGTGAATAAGGATTTGTGGAAAGCTAGAAAGAGGACATTCTAAATTACAAGATTAGCAGGTATATAGACAGACACAGAAAGGAGCAAATCAATGGAGACAATGAGTTAAGGTATTATCACTATACTGGAGACAACACATAAAAGGTCCTGATCTAAGATTCAAGAGACTGCATTCTAGTCAAATATGGCCACTGACTTGCTGTGTAATCCTAGAAAAATTGCTTCCACTCTCTGAGCCACAGATTCCTGATGTGTAAAATGAGGAAAGTGGGGAGAACAAGAATAAATTTGCCTCTAAGAGTCCTCTCAGCTCTAACAAATGGCTGTATGGGGGAGTCTTGAGCAATGAGACAGGGTCCAGGGACTGGGCAGCCATTGTGGATTCACAATCTGCCAGAAAGAGGAGTTGAGATTTCACAATGAGCAATAAGGGTGTTCCATTTAGAAAACTACAGTCCTCTGTTATGGTTACAACCCCCAACAGAGCGGATTGCTAAACTGGAGACCTCAGAGTGATCCGCTTTCCTTTGTTCATCTCTCTAATGAAGTTCATGCTTCAAGTTAATATACTTCAGCTCTCAAGAGGAAGATTTCAGCATTTCAAAGGAACCAAGAAGGGCTTCAGAGAAGGTTCTGATCTCCTTTGAATTCAACAGAATATGTTGTGGCACCATGTTATGCATTTGCTTTCTTAGCTCAGCATTCCATATGCCCTTCTGTTGTACAGCTGGATCACTGGAAGACCAGAGTTCAAATACAGAACTGCGGAAGGGGTCCTAGAGATCACATAATCAAAGAATCTCAGCCCTCAGCGGCCATCTCGTCCAACCCACACCCAGAAGGAACATCGACTACAAGGTCCCCAAACATAAGCAGTCATGAAGACCTCCAAGGAGGGGGAGTACTTGATGATGGCTATCAAGCCCCTCCCCGCAGTCTTTTCTTACCCAGAAGTAGAATTCCCAGGTGTGTACGATGATCCTCATGTGACATGGACCCAAGGCCTTTCACCATCCTGGCTGCCCTCCTCTGGATATTCTCCAACTTATCAATGCCCTTCTTAAACTGTGCACAGTACTCCCAAAGAGGTCTGATGAGGGCAGTGTACAGTGAGACTCACCTTCTTATTCCTAAGAAGCTAGGCCTCTTTCAGCATAACCAAAGGTGGTTGTTGTTGGTCAGTCATTTTTCAGTCATATCTGACTCTTCGTGACCCCATTTGGGGTTTTGTTGGCAAAGATCCTGGAGTGGTTTGCCATTTCCTTCTCCAGCTCATTTTATAGATGAGGAAACTGAGGTAAACAGGGTGAAGTGACTTTCCCTGGATCACACAGCTAGTAAGTGACTGAGCCAATGTAGCCAAAGATAGCATTGTTAATTTAGTCTAAACTTGGACAATAACTAAAAAGTTGCTAGTTGTCTTCCTACTTTATCACTACACTCTCAAGAAAGTAGTAGACATTATTCAGTGTACTTTGAAGAGATTCAGGAGGTGGGGGACTTTCTTTCCTTCAAATTCTCAGCTGATGTTGAAGTTAAATAGAATAAAAAAAAGGAGAATATATATATATGTATATATGCATGTACACATATGTATATACATGTGTGTACACACATGTGTGTATGTGCATGTACACATATGTGTATATATGTATGTACACATGTGTGTATATGTATGTGCATATATGTGTATGTGTATGTACATATATGTGTATGTATATGTACATATATGTGTATATGTGTATGTGCATATACGTATGTGTGTGTTTATCTATATCTACCTATATATCTATAGCTATATAAAATGTCCTCATTTTCCAGCTCCTCCAGGAAAATACGTCATGGCAATAATGAGAGAAATGGCCTTCCAGAAAGGTAGGGCAGTTCAAGGGGCAGTATCCAGGTCAGCTGGAACAGAAATCATACCACAGAGAGTAACATGAATTGAGGCTAAAATGTCTGGCTGATTTTAATTCTATATATTTTCCACATGTCCCCTTCTCTCCACTCACACAGTAACTACCATGGTTCAGGCTCTCAACACCTCTTGCTTGGGCTATTGCACTAGACCTGTTGTACTCCCAGCCTCCAATTTTCCCCCAATCTGGCCCATCCTCTACACATCTGCTGAATTCCTAGCCCTAAAGCAGTCTCATCACCTTCCCTCCATCCCACCCAAGATGCTTCAGCAGCTTCAGCAATGCCTCTAGGGTAAAATACAAAGTCTTTTGTTTGGCTTTGAAAGCTCTGCTCTGTCCAGACTCATTGCACATTACTCCACTTCATTCACTCTGTATAGCAGCCAAAATGGTCAGCAGCCTCCCTTGCCTCCCATATCCAACACCACGACTCCCATCTCTGTGTCTTTGCTCCCATCTGAGCCCTAGAATCTCTGACCCCATTGAAAGTTCACCTCAATGGTGATGCCCCACAGGAGGCCTTTCTTGATCATCCCAATTGGTGGCACTCCCTCAACAGGGATTTCTTCTGTATATATTTTATAGTGACTTATTTGGGTACATGTTGTTTTCTCCCAATAGAAAGCAAGCTCTTTGGAAAGCAGGAACGCTTTCACTCTTGTTTTTGTTTCCCCACCACCACCTTGCACAGTGAGTAGGTACTTGATAAATGCAGACTGAAACGAACAGAATCAAAAGCGAGGGTGGCACCAGAACAAGGAAGAATGTGGGATAGCTCTTGGAAAGGGAGGAGGGGGAAGGATACAGAGGGAAATTCAGAGGATTTTTTTTTAAAAGTATATCAATAATATACATGTATTACTTGAACTCTCAAGAGTTCAAATAATATTTTATTATATTATTACAACGATAGAGAGATAGAAAGATCTCTATGTATAAAGAATATAGAGGGCTAAGAGCCTCCCTGAGCCTCATCTGTACAAGGTGCAATTTGGAGTAGATGACTCTGAAGGTTCCTTAGAGCTCTAGTATTACGTGACTAAGTCTCCATGTTGATAATTATGATATTGTCTGACATCCCTGGGCTTCAGGCCCCGCCTATTACCATCGGGGGCCTCCAAGCCTTGTCCAAAGAGCTACGACTCCCACATGGGCCTGCAATGACTGGCATTGTTAAAGAAAGCAATTACTCATGAAAGCACGCTAGCTACTGACTGAAATGACCTTTTTGCAACAGAGCAAGTGTGAGAAAAAAGTGAAAATTAGTTGAGGATAAGCTGATATCTCTATGTCGCTACATGTCTTATTATGATCTGTAACATTATAACTGAATAGCAAATCATTGGCGGAGAACAGAAGTTACCAGTTCTAACACCTGCATTACTTGGTGATGTTGTTGCTGGGGTTCCCCCTCCCACAAAGGACTATGTTTTTACTGTCCTGCTCTCAATAATAACCACTCTGGATACCAGAGAATCTCTAAATTGGAAGGGATCTCAGAGGCCTTCTATCAGATTTATTATTCCTCTCTTCATTTGGAAGGGACCACACTCTATCTTGTATTATTTATCATTTCTTTTTTGGGTATAAGTTAGGCCCCTCAAACAAAAGGGTACTTGACAGAGGTACTCAGTAAATGCCTCATCATTTGAATGTCAAAGCTAGAAAGGAGCTCAGAAACCATCCAGTCCAATTCCATCATCTTATGAAAGAAGAAAATGAGGGTGAGAGAAGGCAAAGAGACTTGCCTATGGTCACATACCTAGTAAAAAAGCAGAGCCAGAATTGAAACCATGTTCCTCTACATCCAAATCTACTATGCCTTCTCCTCCATCATGTCAACTAAAGCTTTCCAAAATAGGGATGGGAACAAGAGACAGGATAGGGCATAAACTTTCTCAAGATCAAATTTCGATTCATAGAAATAAAGGGTAATTAGCATGAGTAACCCTCAAGTCTAGGTTATTCTGTAGAATTTGTTGAGAGCAAGACCTGTTTTCTCCCCTCCCCTCCCCTCTCCTCCCCTTCCCTCCCCTTTCCTCTCCTCCCCTCCCCTCTCCTTCCTTCTTCTCTTTCTCTTTCTCTCTTTCTCTCTTTCT
>NW_020954930.1:1302080-1441544 GCF_900497805.2 Vombatus ursinus | reverse complement strand
CTCTTTCTCTCTCTCTCTCTCTCTCTCTCTCTCTCTCTCTCTCTCTCTCTCTCTCTCTCTCTCTCTCGCATACTGCCTGGAACATAGAAGGTGGATAGTTAAATCCTGCACTTGAATCTTCAGGTGCCCTATCATTCAGGACCGATCTCCCTTTCTCATTTCCTAGTAGCTGGTGTCTCTTCTACCTAAGGACTTTCTCTGCTGATCTCTCCACTTTCTCTTTCCTTTGTTTAAGGAGCAGCCCTCTGAAACTCCAATGTATCTCTCAATAGTAATTGAAAGGGCAACAATCCCAAATGGCATATTTCAGTCTTTTGATGTTTGAAAAGTCCACACTTTGCCAAGGGAGTAGTAAGTAAACTTTGAAAGTCAGATTTTCCTCAAGTAAATACTTGAGGATAACAGAGAAATCTGCCAATGATCTATGGGATAATATCACACAACCTATAGACTAGGGGAGTCTTTGAGAAGTCTATTGATTTCTGACCTTTACCAATGCAGAATAAATACTATATCCTCTCAGCTCTGTTCAAGTCTTAGGGGGTGGATTTTCTCTTTTAACAAAACATTTTATGTCAAACGATTATACAGACACATCATATTTTGATATTAATATTCATAACATTCAGTTAATTCGCAAAGCTATTCATGTGTGGGGAGACTGGGTTGTCATAAGCCTACAGGGTTTATGACAACTCTCTGTGGGCTTTCTGCAAACTGGGAGAACTTGTATTCCATTCCACCATGGGAAGATCTCATGGAAAAAGTCCAGTGCTGAGTCCAAATCGGGGAGGGATTGCCTATAAATTGTAAGACCCTCCAGATTGTCTATTTTATAAATGGCATTATGCTGAGTACATCAAGCCCCACAACACTGCAGAGTTTCTGAATGAGATCCACTATCACTCCTAAGATTTTACCTAACTATGCAAACAGGATAAAACCCAATAGATGAAGATGCTTATTGTTCAGTCTATGGTATGCGCTCAGATAGAATGCACATAAAGTTGATCCACGAGCACATCTCACACAGATGTGGCAAAAGAATAGACGACTATGCTCAGGATTGCAGAAAAGGAAAAGAGTGGACTGTATTGTCTTTGGGAAAGAAAACAGTATTTAAGGACCTGTAGCTTCTCCCTGAGAAGCAAAATTCCACACTAGTGACACCAATATTCTTGTAATGATATTATAGGACTATACATTATTAAATACTATAATCTCTGAAAAATCAAACTGGTGCGTCACCCGGAGGGCAATGGAGAGACACATGATGGACATCAACAGACTTCAGGATGCTGCCAATGATGAACTCTGCTCAAAAAGCAATCATAAGATTCCTATGGGGGCGGAGCCAAGATGGCAGAGTAAAAGCAGTGACTTGCTTAAGCTCTCCCCCAAACCCTTCTAAATATCTATAAAAAATGGCTCTAAACAAATTCTAAAGCAGCAGAACCCACAAAAAGACAGAGTGAAACAAATTTCCTGCCCAAGACAGCCTGAATGGTTGATCAGAAAGGTATATCGCACCGGGCTGGGAAAGGAGCACAACCCTGGAGCAGGCCTCAGAAGACTGAATCACAGGCAGCTGTGGCGGTTTCCAGACTTCTCAACCCACGAAAACCAAAGACAACTTAGAAGGTCAGTGGGAAAAGTCTATGACTGCGGGGAGAGAAGGAGCTAGGTCTCAGCCACAAGTCCGGAGCATGCCCTCGGGGCAGCGGCTGCCTCTTGAGCTTCCAGCCCACAGACAGAGGGGGAATCAAGTGGCTGATCAGAAGGGGATTGCAGGGATCTCTCTGCTGGTGCAGGATTCTCTTGCTTTACCCGTGCTTGGATCTGGGTCACAGTTCTGGGTAGTGATCCTAGGGCAAGGAGGAACACTGGTGTGGTGGAGCTTGTAGTGGCTGTGGAGAGGAAACCCTCGTCACAGTTCCAAGACAGAAAAGAGTGCTCATAGACCAGAGCACAGGCCAGGAAAGGAGTAAACACCTCACCCTTGATCATACCACCTTGGAAGAACTGAAAATTTACAGGTCCCTAGAAGTATTTCTGAACACAGCTGCACAAAACCCCTGAAGCTTGGGACAGTATATTCTCCGCATTGGAAACAGACTCCTACCTTAATAAAGAGTTTACAACTCAAGTAATTGGCCAGGATCATGAGCAAGCAGTGCAAAAAGAGTCAGACTATATTATCTTACTTTGATGACAAAGACGACCAAAACATACAACCAGAAGAAGACAACGAAGCCAAAGCTCCTACATCCAAAGCCTCCAAGAAAAATATGAATTGGTCCCAGGCCATAGAAGAGCTCAAAAAGGATTTTGAGAAGTAAGTAAGAGAAGTAGAGGAAAAACTGAGAGTGATGCTAAAGAAGATCCAAAAAAATACTGAAGAAAATAACACCTTAAAAAATAGCCTAACCCAAATGGCAAAAGAGGTTCAAAAAGCCAATGAGGAGAAGAATGCCCTTAAAAGCCAAATGGAAAAGGAAGTCCAAAAGCTTACTGAAGAAAATACTTCCTTAAAAATTAGAATGGAGAAATTGGAAGAGAGGGACAATTTGAGAAATCAAGGCACTGTAACACTAATCAAAAGGAATGAAAAAATAGAAGAGAATGTGAAATATCTCATTGGAAAAACAACTGACCTGGAAAATAGATCCAGGAGGGAGAACTTAAAAATTATTGGACTATCTGAAAGTCATGATCAAAAAAAGAGCCTAGACATCATCTTTCAAGAAATTATCAAGAAAAACTGCCCTGATATTTTAGAACCAGAGGGCAAAATAGAAATGGAAAGAATCCACCGATATCCTCCTGAAAGAGATCCCCAAAGGAAAACTCCTAGGAATATTGTAGCCAAATTCCAGAGTTCCCAAGTCAAGGAGAAAATATTACAAGCAGCCAGAAAGAAACAATTCAAGTATTGTGGAAACACAATCAGGATAACACAAGATTTAGCAGCTTCTACATTAAGGGTCCGGAGGGCATGGAGTATGATATTCTGGAGGGCAAAGGAATTAGGACTACAACCTAGAATCACCTACCCATCAAAACTGAGTATAATCCTTCAGGGTAAAAAATGGTCATTCAATGAAATAGAGGACTTTCAAGCATTCCTGTGGAAAAGACCAGAGCTGAATAGAATATTTGACCTTCAAATACAAGACTCAAGTGAAACATGGAAGAGGTAAACAGGAAAGAGAAATCATAAGAGACTTATTAAGATTGAACTGTTTACATTCCTGCATGGAAAGATGATATTTGTAACTCATAAGTCCTTTGTCAGTATTAGGGTAGTGGAAGGGAAAAAAATTATATGTTTGTATAGATAGATAGAGGGCACAGGGTGAGTTGAAGATGAAGGGATATCTGGAAAATAAAATTAAGGGATGGGAGAAGATTATACTGGGAGAAGGAGAAAGGGAGAAGTGGAATGAGGTAAAATATCTCACATGAAACAGACAAGAAAAGGCTCTTACAGTGGAGGGGAAATGGGGGAAGGTGAGAGGGAATGGGTGAATCTTATTCTCATAGGATTTGGCTTAAGGAGGGAATAACATACACAATGGGGTATGGAAATCTATCTTACTCTACAGGAAAATAAGGGGGGAAGGGGACAAGAGAGGAGGGGGTTGATAGAGGGGAGGTCAGATTGAGGGAGGGGACAATCAAAAGCAAACACTTCTGTGGAGGGACAGGGTCAAAAGAGAGAATGGAATAAATGGGGGGTAGGATAGGAGGAAGGGAAATATACTTAGTTTTTCACAACAGGACTACTATGGAAGTGTTTTGCATGACTATACATCTATAACCTGTATCAAGATGCTTGCCTTTTCAATGAGGGTGGGTGGGGAGGGAGGAAGGGAGAAAATTTGTAACCCAAAGTTTTAAAAACACTTGTTAAAAATAAAAAAGATTAAAAAAAAAGATTCCCATGCAACATACATGCTGACAGATCCCTAAGGAGGGAGACAGCTGCTGAACTGCAGTCACATGTCCTAACAGCCAACCACTTTTCTTTCTTGAGTGTCCCTTACAGCAAACCACAGACCAAAGCCAAGGGTTAAGCCCTAAATTCAAGCATAAATTCACATCAAGAGAGAGAACCTTGAGAGGAAGAGAGGAAGCACAGATTTAAGCCCAGAATAACAATTACTTTCATTGCTACCTCTACTTTCCAAGTGATAAAACTGTTAGCAAGGCAAGTGAAGAATTCATCATGGACTCCTAGCAGAATTAGACTTGCAGTAGATGCAGTTGAAGATCCCATCACTGAAATGTCCACTCCACGCCACCTCTGTGATTTGCAGCAGAAGAGCATCATTCATCTCCTCCTTCTGGCCGGAAGTTTATTGTATACTCCCATAGAAATATCACATCTCACTATCTCCATTCATATTCACTATCATGCCCTTTGTTTACACTCAGTCAATTAAGTCATAAAATGTCTTTGTTTCACCATTTGGGTGATTTGCGCCACTTCTTTGTCATCCTATAGCTTCCACCCCAGTTGAAGTCCTCACCATCTAATGAAGAGATCATTGCAACATCTGCCCTAGCTGTTTGCCTGTCTTACTACCTCTGTTCCACCCTGTACACCACCACAAGATTCATCTCCCTAAGACACATCTATTAGGTCATTCTCTTGCTGAGATTTCAAAATGACTCCCTATTACCTATTGACTTCAGTATTTTGTTATCTAAGCAACCATTTCCACCTATAATTCAGGTACTTACAGCAGCAAAAAACATTATGTACATATGTATATGCATGTGTACACAAAATATAGATGATGTATATGTCTATATATACACATATACATACATGTAGACATATACATAGTCTTAGTAAGCAGATACTTTTAAATAAAAATATTCTAAGCAGTATCCATGAGACAATCAAAAGCTCAAGTCTCTGAAATATCTTAACATGATATAGTAATATGTCTCATAATGACATAAAGTAATATGTCTCCCACTGTACCAGCTCATAAAATATTTAAAGGGGCCATATCCACAAAATTGCACATAATTCAGTTGAGATGACTATCAGGGAAAATTGGATAAATTATGCAGCATCATCTGTCTTTTTAAAAAATATGTTAAAATTTGAGTTTAAGTAACCAAACTGAATCATTAGCTGTACTCTATCATTAAAGCCTACTGCTTCAACATAAATAGATGTTAATATGTAGGTAATGCACAGCAGTATAATTACTTCCTATTTGTCAATTCAGATTAACAACTGTCTGGGTAAATTAACTAGCATTATGCAAGATGTGGTTCTGTTCTGAAACTCTTCAGTGCCAGCACTTTCACTGAGGCTCAATTATACCTTTACTTATTCCACTTAACCCTCAAAGAGACCTGCTATTAAAAAAAAATCCACACACTTCCCTCTCAACCTAACTCAGGCCAAAAGGATTGTTCTGTCAGGGGCCTGCTTTCTCATATACAGAGCACAAAGTGTGTCTTGTCAGAGACAATGCTCACAGATGATGCCAAGCAGGCTCCTTGCCTGGCCAGCAAGAATAGCAGTGCTCTCTGGGCAGAGCCCAGATCAGGCTTTGAAAAATGAAATTGGGCTTAGATTCTTACAATCTAGCCACTGCTTACTCATGTTCAGACTCCTTAAGAGTCTGCCCAATATGACAATGTTGTAATAAACCTTGTCTTTGACTGAGAGAAGGCTTGGGTCGAATTCTTTCGGGCAGGATCCGCATGTTGTGATACTGGGATCCTAGCACCCCTGAATCCCTGAACCACATCATTTTGGTGGCCCATATGGGGAAACTGCCTAACCCTAAGTTCTTCTCCAGCCAAGACTGGAAGGTATGTAAGCCTCCCCTCCCTCCTTTCTTGCTCTGCAGTTGGGGTCGCTCTCCAAGCACCAAGGCTTGGAGGTGCTTTCCTGGCAGACAGTTAGGAGGCTGTCTCGCACTCAGCCTGACGCTCTTAGGCTCTGGTCCACTGGGTCGGTTCAAGGCCACGGACCTGGGTACACCTTCCGCAGCATAGAGGACAAGGACAGATGCACTATCTGGAAATGTATGCCCAATTCTGGTACAGTAATCTTGGTGCTAGAGAATTGAGGAAAACTGTAGTTCCTTTTTGGTTCCCTGAGGCTTACTTACTCCCTTCCCTACACACCCCTGAATCCTCCTTCATGGAGGTTACAGGGAAAAGTTAGAACAGCTAAAAATGTCTTGGCAGATTCTGGAGGTTTTATGATTGATTATTTTGAAACTCCTCTTTATAACCCTGGTCACTCCTTTCTCACCTTTGTTTTTGCCCTCTCCCACCTGGAAAGGAAGGAGGAGGGAGGGGCAGCAGCTATGGCATGGGTCCTCCTGGCAATGGCCTTGGGTTCTAGGATAACCTTTGCCTGAAAACCTCACCCAGGTTCAGCACATCCTGCTCAAGGTAATGAAGCTAGCCTCCAAACTTGGGTAAGCACGCTCTTTTAAATTTGTAGTTTTAACTGTTTATGATGAGATATTGATTCTCTGTGTAAAGTAATTTGGAAGTGCATTTAACAAAACTGAAGTCACCTGATTGGTAATGGGTTTGTTTCAAGTTTCAAATTGGTGAACTTTCTGTATCAGTCACGTCAAGCAACTTTTCATAATTTGGTTACTGCTAAAATAATTTAGCTATTGTTGGTTATTGCTTTAATGTGTAGACTAGCCAAAAAGTTTGTTTGGGTTATGTATGGCTTGCTGAGAATTTGCAAGTGTATAGAAATCTCTAATGATTGGCTTTTTACACCAGGACAAATTTAAGTTTGAGATGTAAATCCTGGAAAAGTTTCTCCTAAACTGTGATAATAAAACTTGCTGTTTGACGTAAAAGCTCATAGGATTTTATTTTGAGTTGTCTGATGGGTCATAATCCATCGATAATCAATAACCCACCATCTGAGAGAAATGCCACAAGCTACTCAGAGAAGGTGATACTGGTGGGAAGTCAGCATTGGGAAAAGCTGAGAGGACAATTTTAGTCTCATTCTAAGATGGGATCCTCCTGGCTCAGTTTCCCCATTATGTTCCTTTGAAAGGGAATGTCACCCACCTGGCTATTCCTGAGTCTGGCTGTGAGGTGGATTTGATACTACATGGTAGGAAACTGAATTATCTAAATCCAAACAGAGTTAAGGATGTTTTATCCTCTCAAAGCTGGGCCCTAAATCTAGTCCCTGCTTTATATCTGGGCCCTGCAGTTTTTTTCTGTCAGATGTCTTCTAGACTACAAGCCATTCACCTACAGTTGGTAGTAAACAGTGGATACCAGCCAATGTCCCCCTAACGTTCCCTGGATGCAGCCTGTGCTCGGTTCCAGTCAACCTCCTCTTTGGGACCCCCTGAAGGCAGGGACAACTCTATGCCTCTTGCTAGCAGGAAGCAGTTTCAGAAGCCGAGACCTTCACCCCTTACTCCAAAATAATTTGGGTCGCATTTGTTTGAGGGAGGAATGATGGGGTATGGGCCCAAAGTGAGACCTTTGTCCCAATTTGGGCCCCATTTATCTATGGGCCCTAGAAAACCTTTGGACTGTCCTTGAATTCTCCCACTTGATCAAAGAGATCTCTGGCATTCCCCTGAGGCCATGATTCAGTCAAGTCAACTGGCCTTTCCTTTTGGCTACACCCAACCCCCCAATTCTATTATCCTTGTCCTAGCCTGGCCTTCCTTTGTCTTACCTCCCTATGTATGGCCCCCGGCCATTTCCCACCCTTAATCCTAGCTAGGCTCCATTCTCCCTTGGCTGTGAGGTCCAGGTTCCAGGAGTTCTATTCACCCCAGCTTACTGGCCACTCCTAGGTCCCTCCCACAGTCTTTTCTGTATATAAGGTCCACCTTATCTCCATTAAGATGCTTAGATTCTTATAATCTAGCCATTGCTTACTTATGTTCAGATTGCTTAAGGGGCTGCCCAATATGACAATGTTCTAATAAACCTTGTCTTTGACTGAAAAAAAAAATAAAGCTGACCAGAGCACTTAACAATCCAACAGTGCTGGCATGCATAGCTCCAAACAATGTCAACCAGGGGGGCAGCTAGGTGGCATAATGGATACAACACTGGCCCTGAAGTCAGGAGGACCTGAGTTCAAATGCGACCTCAGACCAAACACTTGACACTTACTAGCTGTGTGACCCTGGGCAAATCATTTAACCCCAATTGCCTTAAAATAAAATAAAATAAAAACCAATGTCAACGAGCTCTTCAAATGGGATCACAGAATGCAGAAACGTCACCATCTTCTCCCACCTGCATGCTGAAAGGTAACATGATATTGATTATGAAAAAAGAAGATTGGGCTTAGAGTCAGAAGACCTGGGTTTCGGCTCCACCTAAACCACTTGATAACAGCAACCATGGGCCAATCAATTAGTCATTTGAGGCTCAGTTTCCTTTTCTGCAAAATGCCACTAATAATCCTCGTACTACTACCTCTGTCATGTTGTAAGAAGACCGGTGATAAGTCAGAGAGCAACCAGAGTAGGGCAAGTAGGATGACAAACAGTGCTGACATCATGCCTGTAAGGAATGATTGAAGGAATTGAGGCTGTTTAACCTGCAAAAGAAAAGACTTAGTTAGGAGTGAGAGGTAGAAGTAGGGGTGAGAGTGAGGACCGCTAGCTGTCTTCAAATATTTAAAGGGATGTCAAATGGAAGAGTGATTACGCTTCTGCTTAGCCTCTTTGTTGTTGTTCAGTCCTGTCCAACTCTTTGTGACCCCTTTTCACTGGGGTTTTCTTGGCAGAGATACTGGAGTGGCTTGCCATTTCCTTCTCCAGCTCATTTTACAGATGAGGTACTGAGACAAACAGGGTCAAGTGACTTGTCCAGGGTCACGAAGCTAATAAGTGTCTGAGGCCATATTGGAACACAGGAATATGAGTCTTCCTGACTTCAGGTCTGGCGCTCTGTCTGCTGCATCACCTAGCTGCCCTCTGCTTAGCCTAAGAGAGTAAAAATAGGGACAAGGAGGGGCAGGCACAAAGGGCCAAATTTTGGTTTTGATGTGAGGAAAAACAGTAATAATAAGAACTCTACAAAGGTGGAGGTCTTTCTCAGGAGGAAGCAATCTTCTTCCCCTTCACTGGGGATCCTGGTGCAAAGGGTGAATGACCATTTGCTTGATATGATATCAAGTGGATTCTTGGTCCAAAGGCCTCTGCATTATCATGCAACTCAGAGGTCCTATGATGATATAACATCTCTAACACAAAATTAAGATTCTCTTATGTATTTGATACGAGAAAGCTCATATCAGCAGAACATCTTTTCTTCCCCCCACCCCGAGCCTCTGCTCAGGGCTAGAGTCTCTCAGGCTCAGATAATAATTCTCCTTCCTGACCTCATAAACTACAGATGTGAGTCCAGGCTTTTGTGCCCAATTTCTAATCCTGGCTAATCCTTTCCAGTGAGACTAGCACATTCTAAAAGATTTACTATAACAGAAAGTCTATCTTTCTCTTCTATTCCACACAACAGAGAAGAAATAATCTCTATTTTGTTAACATATGATGTAGGTCAGTAGAAGGTTGGCTGGACTGATATTAGAACAGTTTTTCTTTTCAAGTATTTCTGTTACAATGAAGCTTTTAAAGTAGTAGTGGCAATATATAACTTTTCAAAACATGGGTGGCTATTTATTCCCATGACAATAATGTGCACAGAGGCTACAGCAATTTAATGCAATGAGCAATGAATAACCACTTTCTGTGTGCAAATCACTATGCTAGGTGCTGGGAATACAGAGAAAAATGAATCTGTCCCTGTTCTAGAGGAATTTACAATGGACAGTGGGAAATCCAACATAAGCACTGATAAGTGCATACATATCAATCTGAAAATTGAAGGAAAGAATCTGAGCAATAAGAGATCCAGAAAGACTTTAGGCAGGGGTGGGGAACCTGCAGAGGCCACATGTGGTTTTCTAGGTCCTTGGGTGCAGCCTTTGACTATGTCAAAGTTTTACAGAACAAATTATTTTATTAAGGGGATTTGTTCTGTGAAGTTTGGATTCAGTCAAAGGGCTGCACTTGAAGACCTGGTTAGGGTCTTGAAGACTTGAAGGGCCTGGTTAGGGAAAAGAACATGCTCAGTGGGTTGGGGTACATGGATTCTAAAAGCCTTTCTTGTGCTAAGCTATCATATGAATCCCAAACAAGTAGGGTAATTCTTCCCCTATACGATTTCCCTTTTAGACAGGCCACTTCTCTGACTTTTTCTCTTTTTATCTACTAAATTTCGTAAGTTTGAAGTAATCACTATGAAAGGATAGCTGACAACAGCTTTTCAGATACCCAAGATAATCACCTACAGAGTAGCTATCAATAGATGTCTTCACTTTCACCAGCAAAAATTTGGGAAAGCAAGTATGTAGATAGATACAGATATATAGATCTACACAGATATACATGCATATATATATATATATATATACACACAGATATATATATATAAGTACACACACACATATATATATGAATACACACATATATAGTATATATGTATATACTTTAATTTTCCTAACTTAGAATTTATAATTATAATATAGCCATTATATGTTAATATGTTATATATAATATATAGTTATATATAGTTATACAATATAATAAAATATTATAATATAGTTTTGCTTCTCTGTGTGTATAGGAAGGACTCCCTACCCCACCCCCACCCCCATCCTGGCCCTGAGCAGACAGAAGGCCTCCCTCACCCTCAACCAATCCAACCTGGACCTAGATGAACAGGATTGACCTTTCATAAATCTATGCCAAAAATTGCTAAATTTAACCTCTGACCCCATGATTATGTGGTAGAGGTCTTGGAATTAAGGAAAATAGGAACAACATAGTACAAATGAGGTAAACTTTGTAAACCTTAAAGTGCTATATTCATACTAACTATTACTATTATAACTGTTTAAAAAAAAACCCACCTCCAGATATTGCTACTAACTTTGGGGACCTACTTATGTCCCAGCTGCTAGGATTTACATGAGCCTCAGAAGCAGACCTGAATTCAAACTCCCTTACAAGCCTGGGATCAGCCTTCCAACCCCCTACCTAAGGTGCTGATAGCCCATCAGTAACTGTGTTTTTGTCTTTTTTAAACCAAGGACCAAATCTTAGTGAATACAGCTTCAGATACCTAAGCTTTGTTTGTGGGGCTACATGCTTATCACAAAAGGTAGCCATTTACAAAGCATTCCCTTCTGAGTGGCAGGAAAAAGCATTTCTATCCTATTGTCCTCATTCGGTACTATAGATATCGATATCTCCATAGGACAGATGAGGAAACTGAGGTACAGAAATTAAGTGGTCTTCTTATGGCCACATAGTATTAGAGGTGAGGATTAACCCCCCAGGTCTTTCTGCCTCTTAAATCCAGCACTCTATCCATGATACCATGCTGACTTTTTGTACCCTAGCTATGTGAACGCCACTAAGCTAGGCAATTGTGGGGAGGGGGGGGACAAAGATAAAAGGCCAGTTCCTGACTTCAAGGAGCTTAAATGAGTGAATTCAGCTATTAGTTGAAGGAATAAAGGAACAAATACACAAGTGAAATAATGGAAATCTTAGAGCAATATAATGACAGGGGACTCTTTTTTTTTTCTAACAAAACACACAAAAAGCAGAATTTTTAAAGAACTTTTTAATAAACAGCTTGAAAACGAACATCATTTCAGTTAATTATGGATCCGCCTTTTCTGTGGGGGTCTGTGGGGGTGGGGTTGGGGCAGCAGTATGGAGAGACCCTCATCATATATATGTGGTAATCAGTCCTTTCTCCCTCCCTTGCCCTTTCCCATATGCTCAGTCCTCTAGGTCTTCAGAGAGAACAAAGTTCACAGTTCCAGATCGTCAGGTGGTATGGTAGTCATTGCTTTTAGATGACACAGCTTCCCAACGGGAGAGGTAGAAGTAGATGGTGTGTGGAGGTTTAGTTCCCCGTTTCCAGGAGGTGAGAAAGTTCTGATGGCAATAATGATGGTGATGGTAAAGTCTCTTGATTTTGCTTTCAAAAGGATTAAACAGTGGTAAATGAAGGAAGGAGGGAATGAAGAAATCTTCTGACTCCCCTTCCGGAGAGTCAAATTCGTAAAGAACAAAACAGCCAGAGTGAGAAGAAGGGGAGAGCTGGCGTTTGTACCTCAGAACTGGCTGATCACTCTTCCCCCTCAGCGAGAAGCTGCTGAACCGGTGGAGGCGGCGGCTGAACCGGTGGAGGCGGCGGCTGAACCGGTGGAGGCGGAGGAGTTGGCTGGCGTTCCTGGGCAGCTAGATCTGTCTCTGCCGCCCTCTGGGCTTGGGCTTGGGCTTGGATCTGGGCTTCTCTTCTCCTCCTGGTGGCTCTCACTAGGCATCTCTGCATCGTGGGGTACAGGCGCTGGCAGCCCTCCGTGCCGAGTCGTACGCCTTCCGCCCAACGATCGGCGGCTTGGCCCTCTCCGCTGCCCAACAGGCCGGACACCTGGTTGCTCACGGGCATAAACGCCACGGTAAGGCCAACCACGGCCTGCTGCTCCTCGTAGAAGACGGGATCTAAGAGCCAGGCTGGATCGGCACCTGGAGGCAGGGCGAGGCCGCAGGCTGCCACGAGGTCGAACATCTCTATGCTGGCGTCTGCCAAGGCCAAAGACGCGGCCGTGATACCAGCAGCCAAAGTCGAGCCGCCATCCTCGAGCACCAGAACTGACACCTCGAGCAGGGCTCTGGGGTAGCGCTGCAACTGCACCGCTGGCACAAGCGCCTCCTGGAGGGCCAGGCTCAGCTCCTTCTCCTCCCTGCCGCCTGAAGGAGATCTCCGAGGGCCTGGGGCCGAGAAAGGTGCTCGGCGGAAGTGGCATACTAGGCGGCCTTCGAGCCCGATCGGTGGCTCCCCACCCTCAGCTTGGCGTGGGCCCGACACAGACGCCACAATCTTGGTGGCCCCCGACTCGAAGTAGGCAGAGCCAGTGGCCTGGCTCAGGTAACCCACCTTCACATACACAGGCCGCTGGCGCTGAGGGTCTCGAGTAGGGACATATTCCCGAGTATATTCCTCTAGCACCTGATCCGGAGGCGCATAAAGGATGGGTGCCTGCGACTTCTCCGGACCTTTGATGCGTCTGCGGTCTCCAGGCATAGCTGCCTAGCAATGGTTGCTTCTGTTTCGCCCACGTCACACGCCCCTTCTTGTGCCGGTGACGCTATGACGCACGGAAACCGTTACGGTCTCGAGACCCGAGATTCTCGACATCGGCGCCTGCCCTGCCCCGCGCTCTGCCCCTCCCTCCCCACATACATGTCTCGTAATACTAACATAACCACCATCAGGGCCCCTGGGATCATCGAGTCCAACCCTCTCCTTCAGGAATAGGAAACTGAAGGCCAGGGATGGGAAACAGAGATGTAGGGCTGGAGGGGACCCCATAGCCTAGCTAGTCCAAGCTTCTCATTTTACAAAGGAAGAAACCAAGTTTCCCAGAGGGCATGGCCTTTAGAATTCTACATGCAGAGTGAAGCCCTTAGAACATCCCCAATTTCCACATAATAATGATACTAAAAAGAGCCACTGTCTCTCTTTCTCTCTCTGTTATATATAAGATATATGTGTGTATATATATATATAATGTATATATAGAGAGAAATGTATATATATGGTATATATATGTGGTGTGTGTATGTATGTGTGTATGTACATATATATGTATACATATGTATGTATATGGTTTCCAAACCACTTGACATATATTACTTTGAGCCTTATAACAACTCTGTAAAGTAGGTGCTACTTGCATATAAAGAAACTGAGACCCATGCAGGTTAAGCAACTTTATAGGAACATAGATTTCAAGCTGAATAAAACCTCAAAGTCCAACCAGTCCAACTCCCCTCTTTTACAGAACAGGAAACTGAGTATCATGGAAGAGAAATGACTTAAGACCAGAGGATCATTCATTTAGAGCTGGAAGGGGTCTTAGAGACCATCTAATCCAATCTTCCTTCCACCACCCTTGTTTCCCAAGTCAAGATTTAGTTGTTTCTGTTGTTGAAAATTCCTATTTTCAGTTATCATTAGGAAAGATACCAACTCTGAGATTCTCATTTAGAATATTTTTGGCTTATGTTGAGGAGGAATCCCTAATACTATATTATTCTTTACCTTTCATTTCATGGGTAGTCATGACACTTGAGTTCACTGATGGTGACCAAACTGCTGGTGATGTGCCTCTCTGTACTTACCTGATCCTCTGGAGCAGGAAGGGACCCCAGAGGCCATCTAGCCTAACCTCATGATTTTCAGAGAAGGAAACTGAAACGAAGGAGTCACCTGCCCAATGGCACACATAAGATCATAGAGGTACAACTGCAAGGGATTCTGGGATCATTCAGTCTAAGCCCCTCATTTTACACACGAGCAAAATGAAGCCAAGGAAGGAAATCACATGGGCCAAGGTCACAGAGGTAGGAAGCTGGGTTTTGAACCTATGCCCACAGATTCCAAATCCAATCTGTTGCACCACATTCTTTAGAAAGCATTTTATTAAACATCTAATATATTTGCCAGGGAACATCTTAAGTGCTAGAGACATAAACATAAAAATCAAAATTGTTCCTGTCCTCAGGCCACTACAATCGACTTACAAGTCTTTCCAATTTGGTGGGGCCTACCAGAGTTTCCATTTAACTACAGGAGCCCTGGAGCTCAAGGGCCTTCTTCATGACATGAAATACATTTCATACTAAAAATAGTGAGCATGAGAAGCCATATGGTAGAATAAATAAAGGGACTGACTTTGGATTCAGAAGACCTGAGTTAAAATCCTGCCTTTTACATATACAGGCTATGAGAACACAAGCTGGTTATAAGCTTTCAGCATCCCAAGTACATCTCTGAGACAAAAAATTACAAAGGAGTTGTCAGGTCAATGGAGTTTTCACATAAGAAGTTGACTAAGGCACTGAATTCACATGACTGAACATACATATGGGTTCATTCACTCACAAACATACTAATAATCAGACTACAATTGATTCACAAGTAATTAGTGGTAGAATCAGTTCTCAAATTTTGGTCTTTTGTCTTTACTACTAAGGATCAGAAATATGAGCTGCACCAAATCCTCATCAAATCTCTCTCTCTCTCTCTCTCTCACACACACACACACACACACACACACACGCACACACAGAAGCGTGCGCACACTTGCATCCAAAGGAATTTGAACCCAGGTGTCCCACTTTGCATTCCAATGCAATTTCCCACCTGCCCCTCCCTCCTTGCCTTCTGCTAATACAGAGAGATTGATATTGGAGCTAGTAGTCCAAAATGTCTCCCAGGGAGTCTTATTTTTTAAAAGTTTTATCTTCTTGACCAAACCTGTGAAGTTGATCTCCTTCAGCACCCTCTGAGAACTCTCCTCAGTTAATAAAGTCAAAGAAAACATAAATTGACTTTTCAGCAAACACCTTTTCTCCAATGCTATACCTGTTCAATTTTAGATTGGGACCATACTTAAAAATTTTCCACTCAGAAGGAATTCACAAGATCTATACTTATGTTATTCCCTCTAACCACTTAGAATGGAAAAAGAAATCTTTTAAAAAGATGTTTATTGCTTTCATGCAAAATGAGAAACTGAATTCAAATTATTCCCAGTACAAATCTTGAGAGTTGAAAGTACATTCAGCAGTTTTAAAATTCCAAGTAATAATAACAATGTTCAGTGATTTCATGGTATTTGTACTATTTCAAAAGTAGCTCTTCCTGATCCTCACTCTCCCTGGGCCAGGGCTGTCTGGAATTGGCATTTCCCATCTGTTAGGTGGAGAAAATTAAGTTCCACAAACAGACACTGTTCTAGGCAACTTCTGTGATGCCCTTCTTGTACGCATCATTCCCCCCTCAATCACCCAAGTCCCGTATGGGGGACACAGTTTTCCTCCTTTCTCCAGCAGCTACATGACCACAGGAGTGGCTTGAAGTAGCAAAGGCAGGATTTGAACTCATGGCTTCCATTGTACCATGCTGCCTGCCTCTCAACCATAGGTAATAATTATGTTGCACGTTTCCATAGTCATTTAAAATCTACAAAATGCTTTCCCTTTTGTTGTTGTTTATCCTTCACAATCCAGTGAAAGTAGGTAGGGAAAATATTATTATCCTCTTTCTACAGATGAGGACAACTGAGGCTCAGAGACATCAAGGATCTTGGCCAAGGTTGGTCCTGACACTTCAATCTGGGTACTGATTTCAAGTCCAGTACTTTCCCCACTAAAACTACAGCTACATCTCTCACTGTTCAAAAGACTGTTAGCTCAACGATTAATGAGTGTTTTTAGGTACAATATTATTTCTCTCAAGGCTTTATTGAGCATGTATCACATAAGATCCTGAGATAAGTGGGAGAAACAAAGGTACATAAGACAGGGTCCCTCTAAATGTACAAACCAACAGGAATGATAAGTATATCACTTACAAACTTGAATATGATAAGCATATAAAACAAGTATAAGGTGGTATGAGATCACTTGGAGAAGAACTGACATGGTGATGGGGATGGGGGTAGTGTTCAGGAAAGGTATCATGAAGGGGGTGGCAAGTAATACAATTTTAGGGCCACCCCTCAAAATAAGTACAAAAAAACACCCTAAATGAGAATTCCAGAGTCAGCCCCTTCCCCAGTGATCAATGAAAATATGAATTTTAAAAATGGAAATATCCAATTCCTGGCATGGGAAACAAGGTGATGGAAAAGTTGAGCTTAGCCACTCTTCTCTGTTCCTTATTTCTTTGCCAGTGTTACATTCAAGGGGATTGATCATTTAAAAATTTACTCTTTAGAAATAAGCCTTGAAGGAGGGGGAATGGGGCAAGGAGGAGAGGGAAAGAGAGGGAAACGTTTTTTGCCACATAAATAATTAAACCAATGCTCAGAGCCCAAGACTTCCTAAAAGAGCTTGTGAAATTTTCTGGGGCATTCCACCAGAGCTGTTGAATTCTTTCCCAATGATAGTCTCATCTCCAAAAACAAACAAACAATGAAAAAGGGAAAGGAAAGTAAAAAAGTCGTAGGTCAGTTGCTTTCCAAAACTTTTTAGTGTCACAGAAATAAGTTTGAGGAAAAGGCGCCGTTTAAGGTCTGACATGGACACGAATCTTACAGGATTCAGCCAGGATGAGAGGGCACGGCGTGGAGAGCTTGCAATTCCCACTGGGGGAATGAGCGCCCACACTGACGAGTTCATACAATCATTGAAGTACGAGTACAGTGTGTCCCAAAAGTCTTAGTACAGTTTAAGCTTTAATAGCTTAAAACTACACAAAGACTTTTGGGGCGCCCTGTATGTGGATCCCAGGAGCGTCGATGTAGAGCTGGAAGGCGACCTCACAGTCCATCTAGACCAAACCCCTCATTTTACAGAGGAGGAAACTGAGGCTCACGAAGTGAAGTGACTTGCCCAAGGTCACACATAGGATAAGAGATTCATATATACAGAGCTGGAAGGTGACCTCACAGTTCATCTAATCCAGCCCCCTCATTTTACAGAGGAGGAAACTGAGGCCCAGAAGGTGAAGTGACTTGTCCAAGGTCCCACATAGAATCCTAGATCTAGGGCTGGAAGAGACCTCAGAGGCCATCCAGCCCAATTCCCTCATTTTACAGATGAGGAAACTGAGTTCCAGTGAGGGCAAGGGAATTGCCCAAAGTCATACATGGGATCAGACTCATATAGGTGAGCTGGAAGGGACCTTTGTGGTCTAGTCTTACCCTCTGATTTTACAAATGAGGAAACTGAGGCCCAGAGATTGAATAAGACTTACCAACATTACACTTAGGATCAGGGACTCAGAGCTCTAGCGTTGGAAGGGACCTTAGTAGTAATCTACCCCAGCCTCATCATTGAGTAAAAGTGACTTGCTCAAGGCCACACACAGACTCAAAGGACCCTAGATCTAACATGAAGGAACCTCAAAGGTCATATAGTCCAACTCCTCTTTTGACAGAAGAGGAAACTGAGGCCTAGAGAGGTTAAGGAGCTTGATTAAGATCAGACAGGTAATATGTGATACAATATGATTCCTTTTTTTAAAGGAGACACCTTGGAGCCAGGCAAATTCCTGACCCACCTGACCCTTAGATTCTTCCCCACAGAGCAAAGGCTTTAGAAACTCTACCTGAGCCAAAGGCTAATTTCTAGCACATCTGACTTTTTGCTGAGGTGAAAGAGAACTGGATGACAATGGAAGACTCCATAGGTCTTCCCTGCTTCATTGATTCAGCTTGGTCTGGTGCAAGAAGATGTGACTAAAATTCCAGGGGTGGGGAACCTGTGGCCTCGGGGTCGCATGTGGCCTTCTAGGTCCTCGGGTGTGGCCTTTTGACCAAGTCCAAGTTTGACAGAACAGATCCTTTTCTTAAAGGGATTTGTTGTGTGAAGTTTAGATTTAGTCAGAGGGCTGCACTTGAGGACCTAGAGAGCCACACGTGGCCTTGAGGCCACAGGTTCCCTACCCCTGGAAATCATCCCAACTGGCTGCCTTTGGCTTATCTGGACCAGCTGTGGCTCACTGACATAGAACCCACCCAACACAAAGGGCTCTGGAAACCTTAAAAATGGCTGTGAGCATTCATATATAGTTGTCATTTATACACACACACACACACAGACACACACATACATATATATAATAGAAAGGAGAATTGAGCTCATCTAATCTAATTCTCCCATTTTACAGGGAGAAACCAAGGTTTAAATTAGGTAAAGCACTTTTCTAAGATCATTCAGTGAACAGCAAAGACTGGGACCTGAACCCAGTTCTGAGACCCAGAGAGCAAGAACTCTCAGCAGTCAGTTCAGTTCAATTAACATTTAAGCTGGTAGTTTGTGCCAAATGGTCAGCTAGATACAACACCAAAAATAAATAGTCTCTGTCTTCAGGGAGTTTAAATTCTACTGGGGGAAAGCAAAACAACGTGTGTATGTAAAGTAAATAAGATACTTCAGGAGAGAGCAAAATAACACCTGGGGGAAGGTGAGAGTAAGGATCAAAAGAAGCCCCTTGTAGGAGGCACCTGAGTTGAACACTGAGGAGGACTTAGGGATTCTGAGACTTGGAGATGAAAAGGGAAAATATTCCAGGCTTGGGGAACAGCTTGTGCAAAAGCAGGGAGGTGGTAGATGGAATATTGTATACAGGAAACAGTAAATAGGCTGGTTCAATTAAAGGACCAAGTACATGAATGGGAGTACAATGTAAACAGCTTGGAAGGACAAATTAGATTGTAAAAGGCTCTAAATACCAGTTGAGGCATTTATGTTTCATTCCTGAGGCAATAGGGAGCCACTAAGGCTTCTGGAGAATGGTCAAATCTGTACTCTTAAAGTATATCACTTTGGCAGTTGTGTGAAGGAGGATAACAAATGAAGAGGCTATTGCAATAGGTCTGGGTGAGAAGTGATCAGGCATAAAGTACGGTAATAGCCACGTGAGCAGAGAGAAGTGGGAGGATACCAGATAGCCCTCCTTCCTCCATTACATATTTTCTTAAGAGAACTGCCTTGAGCACTAAGAGTGACTTGCCCAGGTTCACACAACTAACGTGCATCAGAGGCAGATTACAAAGTAGTTTAAAAAATCATTAGACTTGCAAGGGAAAGAATACAGCTTTGGAATGAGAAGTTAGGTATGGAATCAGACTTTGGAATGCAAAGAAGCAAAAGTCCCAAGATCCTCCAGCTTTTCTTCATGAATAATCTTCCCAAAGATGTCACATCTGGTCATTATTCACACAGCACCCAAGACACGGTCCGCACCTGCCAGCTAGTACATTATCGAGAAAATAAGCTACTGCCCCATGTAATTTATCCTCAAAGAGTGGGACAATTAAGTCAGCCCACATGTTCCCTCTTGGCTGTGTGTCAGCTCACCAGCATCTTGAAATGTCATCCTCATGGCTTCTCAGCCCAAATGGCCCACCTGTTTATGACAGCCAGAGAGAAGCAGAATGGAATTGTGGGAAGAACACCGGATTGGGGGAAAGAAGACTTGGGCTGGAACATAGGTTCTGTTATGGAATATCTGGGGCCTTTAAATTAGTTGCTTAACCTCACTGAGCGTTCTCATTTCCTTGTAAAAAAAAAAAGGTGGGGGAAGGGGAAAGACAGATAAGCTCTATGATCCTTTCTAGTTCAAAATTCTATAATCCTATGTGCCTAGTGAAGAAAGGGGAATCCAGCTTCTTATCAATACAGACAGAAACCTGAGCAGGTTGGCCACATCACAGCCTGGAATGCCATGCAAAGGCATGAATCACCCACAGGCATACCCTTTCAGGTCAACTTTGGACAAACCTGGTAGGATCTCAGTCCAAAATGATACCAATTCAGTTGTCCACTGAACAGGACTACATATCAATTTGGGGGATGCTCCTCTGACACCCCTGGATTTGTTTGTCCTCCTATTTGAACTATTAAACAAAAGCCTTTTGGGACTGGGGACCACAAGGTTCTGCCAGTTTCCAAAGGTTCTACAGAGGAAAGCACAGCTCACAAAAGCCCTTGGCTTTCAACTCTTTGAAGACATTCATTACATTTAGAATGAACTCTATTCCTTGACTTGAAATTTCCTGACATTTGGGGAGACAATTTATAGGCTTCAGAGGCTGTCATCTCCTCCCTCATCAGCCCCCAATCAGTAAGTCAACAAACGTTTATTAAGAGTGCTGGGCACTGTGCTAATAAGCAGCTGGGAATAAAATGAGAAAGACAAAAGCAAAGCCTGCCCTCAGGGAGCATACTTTCTATTGGGAGAAAGGCCATGAAATCATTGGATACATACAAGCTCTATACAAAGTCTGCGGGGAGGTAATGTCAAAGGTAAAAGCACTAGCAGTTGGGGGAATGAGAAATGGACACTGCAGAAGGTGGGATTTAAGCCGAGACTTCAGGGAAGCCAGGAGGTGAATCGGGAGAGCATTTCAAGCACTCAGGAGGGCCAATGCAAAGGCATTCAGTTGGGTGTTCTGTGTAGGAAACAGCAAAAAGGCCAGAGACTTGGATCTTAGGGTATGGGAAATAAAGTCAAGTCTAAGAAGCCTGCAATGAGAGGAAGGGGCCACATTGTGAATGGCTTTAAATGTCAAACTGGAATTCATCTTTCCTTGGTATTCTAAGTTGGGGCCAAGTTTGTCAGCTATTGTGAAGAATGGTGCAGTAAAATGGGCCTGAGAAGATCAGGGCACAGTCAGACCTGGATTTGAGGCCTAGCTTTACCAGTGACTTCGATAATGAACATGACTTGGTCACTACCCGTGTCCCTTCCCCTTTCTGGGCTTTGAGTTCCTCATGTGTAAAATGAGGAACAGGGATTAGAGGATCTTCAAGACCCCTTCCACCTCTAAATGCTATGCTCTCCCTCTAGGCCTCACTTTCCTTAAATGTCAAAGGAAGAGATGGGCTTAGCAGATGTCTTCAGGCACTTATAGCTTGAAATCCTAAGAGCCCTCTCAGAACCTCAGGTTCTTCATCTGTCAAATGAGGGATTTGGGCTCAATGAACAGTAATGTCCCTTGTGGCTCTACTATTCTGTAATGCAGGCATTGGGAACCCCTAGGGCAGGGCAAAGCTTGGAAGTGGGGGGGGACTTGGCCATATGAAAAACAACCTCATTTTTTAATTTCTCATGTGAATGTACATGGAAATGCCAGAATTTATTTCCCACTTCATACTGAATAGAATACGAGGGGTACCAGGACAAAAGAGGTTGCACATCCTTGTGCTAGGGAGGCTCAAGCACCAGCTCCCACAAGAGGCTGATCCTGCATTCCCCAGTTATTAAAGTCCCCCTTTCTGCCCTTCACCATGACTGAAACTAAGGATCACAGGATCATCAATTTAAAGTTGGAAGGGGCCAGAGAAGATATCAGATCTATGGATGAAGAAACTGAAGCCTGTGGAAGGGAAGGGACTAGCCCAGGGGTGAGGAACCTGTGGCCTTCTAGGTCCTTGGGTGTGGCCTTTGGACTGAGTCCAAGTTTTACAGAACAAGTCCTTTTATTGAGGGGATTTGTTCTGTGAAGTTTGGATTCAGTCAAAGGGCTGCACTTGAGGACCTAGAAGGCCACATGTGGCCTTGAGGCTGCAGGTTCCCCACCCCTGGGCTGGGCCAAAGGATCCAGGTAATAAAGAAGAGAGCTGGGATTCAAACCTAGGTTCTCCAATGCCAAATCAAGTGCTCTTTCAACGATGCCACCTTGTCTTTTGTCTACATTTTGGATTGACTTAGCTGTGCCCCAGTAGAACATAAGCCCCTTGAGCGCATGGATTGTTGGGGGGGGGGGGCACAGGGTTTGGCTCTGGATCCCCAGCACCTAGCACAAGGTCCACCACATGCTAAGGGCTTTAATAAAAGCTTTTGGAGCAGACTGATTTCCATAAAGCTTTAGAGATCAACAAACATGGCTGTCCAAAGGCCCAGATTCCTAAAGTCTTTGAAGGAGGAAGAGGACTACCGAAAGGCTAGTTGCCCCAAAGGCAATCAGGCTTGCCGATTTCTCCTTGCCTGTTCCAGAGTCCATTTTGTACCAGGCTCATGCCTGCTGCTTCTGTACAAGTTCACAGCAGGCAAAATGTGTTAGGTTAAGTCAAGCATAACCAAAGCACCACCTAAGACAGATGTGATCTCGAGAACACAACATGCTGTGATCAACTCTAACTCCCAGCATACAATATGTCTGTGGTTTAGATGTTGCTACATTGATGAAGCACGTTGTGAATCTGGCTAGATAAAGGAGAGTAGGAAGAGTGTGGGATTTGGAATCAGAAGACCCGAATTCAAATCATGACTCTGCTCTTTATCTATGTGCCCTGTGCCAAATCATTTTAACTCAGTTTCCTTATCTTCAAAATAAGAGAGTTGGACTCGGTGGTCTCTAAGGTTCCCCTTCTCCCACTTCTAAATGTTTGGGCCCATGAGGAACATGCCAGTCAACGAACAAATCCCTATCATACCTAGGCAATGTGCTAAGAGTACAAAGACCTCGATTTTGAATCCTGGACACAAATCGAACACAGCTTGGTCTCTAAAAGAAACCAAGGCCTGGGACTGAGTAGATGGCTCAACTAGAAAGAACAATAACTTAGAAATCAGGACATTTGTTTGGGGGTCTGTCTCTGTTAGCAGGCAGTATGAATATTAGCAAGCAAATTGGTTGCTTTGCTCCTCTGAACCTCAGTTTCCTCACATGGAAAATGGGATAATATTTATATGGGCTCAGAGGGGTTTGGGTGAAGAAAGTGCTTAGTAGAGAAAAAAAGAATCCACTTCTACTGGCCTAGGGGGAGCCTGGGGAGAAGGCACTGGGATTCGAGGGAAGGGGACAAAGAATGCTATCAAGACCACTTAGAGTAGGGCCCTCCAGAGCCCTGCTAAGGGAATCCCCAGCAGGAGTATGGCAGAAGTGCCAGAAAACTGACCTTGGGATCAGGACCAAGGGCAAGTCAAACCACCTTCCACAGCCTCAGTTTTCTAATGTGTAAAATGGGAATCCAGTCCAAATCAATTCAACAATTATTTATCAGCTGCCTGCCACAAGCCTTGCACTGTGGGGCAGGCAGCTGATAAACTTTTATTAAGCGCCTACTATGTGCCAGGCACAATGCTAAGCGCTAGGGATACAACAAAAGGTAAAAGACAGACCTTGCTCTCAAGGAGCTCACAATCTGATGAGAGAGACAACATGCAAACATTTATGTACAAACAAGTTATATACATGTAAGATAAATAGGAAATAATAAACACAGGGAAGGTACTCGAAATAAGGGGGATCAGGAAAGGCTTCCTATACAAGGCAGGATTTTAACTCAGACTTGAAGGAAGTCAAGAGGCCAAAATGAGGAGGGAGAACATTCCATGCATGGGGGACAACCAGTGAAAATGGCCAGAATCTGCAAATGAGGAAGAGCCAGGAGGCCAGTGTCACTGGGTCACAAGGTACATAACTGGGGGCATAGTGATCCCATTCCCTGGCTCATGGGGCCATTGGGAAATGAGTACTTTACAAAGCTTAACACAGCTTTGGAAACGATGCTCTAGAACTACAGGGCCCAGAATTCAAACATTTCAAGAAATGAATGCCAAGGGTCATTTAGGTGGGGCAAATTTTTTCCCAGCATGTGAATCCCTCCCGGACTTTGGCAGGGCCATGATAGTGTCTCCAAAGTCTCCAACCTCCCCCTCTTCTGCCCAGGTAGGAACGTTCTCACTGGCTGGGTCCAGTTCTGTGGTGTCTCAGTCTATGCCTTTTTTTTTTCCTTGAAGTACAAAGAGCAGAAAGTATTTATCATTTGGCAGCCTCTCCATTAAATACTTTGTTTCTCGGGGACAGAATGAAATAGGCCAGTGAAGTTCAGCCAATTTGTCTTTTGATACCTTTTATTGGCTCGTTAATGATGAATTCATTTTAACATTCAGCCCCAGAACCTAATTCACAATTGCTCTTAATGTAAATGAGGCTTTGTCCCCTCTCGTCCCCTCTTCTGAACCATCATAAATCAGGGCTGGCTGCCTAGAGCGCTGACAGCCCAGGCAGAGGCCAGCTTCAGAGGGAAAGGATCCAGTGTAGAAAATGATAATGATGATGGAAGAGCAGAGGGAGAGGAAGAAGGAGGAGGGAGGAGAAAGAGATAGAGAGAAAACGAAGAGAAGGGAAGAAGAAGGAAGAAGAGGGAAGGTAGAGGAAGAGAGAGAAAGGAGGAAGAGGGAAGGAAAGAAAGAAAAAGAGAAAGGAGGAGAAAGAAAGATGAGAAGGAAGAGGATGAATGGAGAATAGAAAGAAGGGGAGGAGAGAGATGAGAAAAAGGAAGAAGGAGATGGAGGGAAAGAAGAAGCACAAGGAAGGAAGTAAAAGGAAGAAAGATAGAAGGAAAAGAGTAAGAATGAACATGGGCAAGGAAGCAGAATAATAGGAGGGAAGAACAGGAAATAGGAGGAAAAGGGAAAGAAGACAAAAGGAGGAAGGAAAGAAAAGAGGAGTGAGGAAAAAGAATGGAGAAGAGAAGAAGGGAGGAAGAAAGCAGAAAGAAGAGGAGGCAAGAACTTTAGGGATCAGCCATCTGGTAGAATGAAAAAAAAAACGCATTAAGTAGAGTCTGAAAATCTGGATTTGAGCCCCACTCCTGTTTGTACCACCTACTCCCCAAGGACCTTTTGAAAAAAGTGTTTTGTAAACCTTGAAAAATGCTAGAGAAAGGTGACTCAATCAGTTAACAGGCATTTATTGACCATGTACTGGGGATACAACGAAAGGCAAAAACACTGTGCCTGCCCCCAAGGAGTTCACATTCTAATTGGGGCTGGGAGGGTAACACAAGGAACGACATGCAAACAACTAGGTACATACAAGATATATACAGTATCAATGAGAGGTAATCTCAGAGGGAAGGGGTGGGGAGTAGGGGATGAGGTAGAGAGAGAATGGGAAAGGAGGCCCTGATCCCCTGTTACCATTATCTTTTTACAATTCTTTTTTGCCTATCAGCTACCACCAGTAGCTAACAGCCAGCACACTGACACAGCAAAAGCAGCCCTGAGCCCAGACTCTCTGCAGAGAGGATCAAAGGGAAGGTCTGCAAATAACATGCTGCTATTCTCCCTAGCACTGGTTAGCACCTGGTAGCTAGTCTGCAGACCCCTGGTCTTTGGGAAGAGCATTTCCCTTTGAGAGATTTTGGTCAGTAGCCTCTGAGAGTAACACCCTTGAAGAATGGCCAGGTTGTTCCCAAGCAGTGTTTGGTGCCTTGTCCTGCTTCTTGTGTGTGAGGGTTTTGTGCCTTGGCCAAGCCTAACAGCCTGTCTGCCAGCCCAGGTACAGGCATCTTGTCTTGTCCTCAGGGACAAGGACCTAGGATCTTGTGTTTGACCTTTACTTCCCTAGGCCTCAATTTCCTCTTCTGTAAAATGAGAGGGTTGACCTTGATGCCTTCTAGAATCCCTTTCAGCTCTCAAACTATGAACACCTAACATCTCCAATAAATGTTTATCCAACCTCTGCTTGGAAATCTCCAGGAAGCCCTCCCCATCCCTGACAGCCCAGGACAATCCCATCAAAGCATCATGTACCATTCCACTTCCTCCTTGTATTGGGGAAAATACAGAGAAACAGAGCTGTCCACCTATCATTTTCCCCGTGTTTCAAATCCATTTTGCCAAAAGTGCTCCATAAAAATCCTCTCTCCTACCAGTGAACTCACCTTCAATTAGGATGGCTAATAAAAACAGGGCCCCAAGGTTGATTAAACCAAAAGCACTAACACCAACATTTAAAAACAAATGTTTTAGATTCATTTGTACTAAATGTCCTTCATTAGCTGATACGCAGTTGTAATCCTGTCATTATCTTCAGCATATAATTAAACTAGTTTCAAATGACTATTTTTCAAATAAATAGACAGGGCAGGTTCTAAGCTTTCATCCTCACAATGACATTTTCCATGGCATTAATATTATGGTCAGAGAATCACATCAGGTATATCTTGTTAATACTTCGATATAGAGGGTTCAGATGCCCCTCAGTGAGGGAGATGTTCTTGTGGGTATCTGGGATCAATAGGATACATTGGTGCTCAGCCTTGCAGTTGAGGGTCTGTCCATATTCAGCTGGACTGGTCCTCAGACAAGATACCCAGGGACTGCTTCCAGGGCCAGACAGATGTTATGCTAATTTCATTGAGCAAATATGCCTGTTTTCATGTGGTTCTCTCTGTCCTAAAAGGCAGGTGATGGCTTAGCTGTCCAATGTTCCCACCACATTAATCCCAATTGGAACTGAAGATCTTGTTCTCACCTGGGTCTCTGAAATACTGTGAATATGGAGTGGGGCGGTAAGAGATGGAGGGTGCCCCCACTTCCCCACATCCCTCCTTCTCAGGTGGCCCTGACTTGATAACAAGGCAGCTGGAGAAAGTTAAGGGACTAACACTGGCTACTTCCAGCCAGGGGAATATATATTTGGAATCCAAACGCCTGGGTTCTTGTCTCTTGTCTGCACCTTTGAAACTGTGGGACGGCCAAGGGACTTTACCTCTCTGTCTTCTCATCTGTAAAAAACAGGCACAAATATGTGCCCTGCCCACTTCACTGTGTTGTTTGGAGTAATTTGCCCTACCCTTCTTATTTTACATCATTTTACAGATGAAGAAACTGAGGTCACCAAGGAAAAATAGTTTGGCCAACATCACACAGGTAGTAGGGCAGCAGAGTCCCAGTGCAATCACAGGGCCTCCGAGGAGAAATTCAGGCATCTCTCCATTGTGGCACATTGCTTCAAGTAACATAGCATGTTAAGTAAGTACTTTGTACACCAGCAAGGTTTTCAGAAGGATATGAGCTACCTCTGGCAGCTTGAAGGCTTCTGAGGTATTTGGAGGAATTTATCTCAATTGAATCTGGATTTCTGAGTCCTAAAGCATAGCCATCTACATTGCTGATACTGGCAGGAGTATTGCAAACTGATTCAAAGTCACTCTGGAAAGCAGCAGGAAAAAGTAAAGACAGCCTTCAACAAAGAATCAGGAAGACTGGCATCTAGAGACACTTCTGTCCCTGCCTGACCACTTGACCTTAGACAAAGCACGTTCCCCCCTCTCTGGTTCTGAATAGCCTTATCTCAAAAAATGAGAGGGTTAAACTAAGCTGATTTTTAAAAGTTTCTACCTGGCTCCAGTATCCTATGCCTCTGTCTCAGAGAAAACCTGCCAGGCCAACTGATTTTCTTCTTCTTTTTTTCCTCTGAGAATGCTCCAACTGTCCTGAAGAAGGTCAACAATAACCTGAAAATCCACACCGGAAATCATCCTGGCTCAAATGGAGAAGGTGCTTTGTCATTTACTGCCTGTGTGACCTTGGACAAATCTCATCATCTCCTTGGGCCTTAGCTTCCTCACCTGTGAGGCAGGAAAGTAGACTAGATGGGTTCTGAGGGCCTTGCCAGCTCTAAGTTATGCTCCTACGATCGCATAAGCATGTTAAACCCATTGTAGGGGGTTCAACATCATCAGCCTTAAAGCACTAAAGAAACCTCAGTTACAGCAACAAGATCATCTGGACTCTTCTTAAAGAAAACCAACACAGCTCACTTGCGTGGAAGACAGGTGGAGGGTGGTAGAGAATGACTCACAAATGACTAGGATTTGAAATAAAAATAAATCAATATGAGGAAATTTTTTTTAAAAAAGCAAGACTAATTCAGAGTACACGTTTGGGTTCAGAGACCTTATTCATGAGCTGTAGGAGAATACACAAGTTATTAACCCTCTAGCAGTCTTCACCTGCAAATGGGGGTGGCCATACCTGTGCTTGTTTCCAGTTCTTGGGAGGCCTTTATTCAGCATGTGCTTTGACCCACTCACGCGCTCAAAGAGATATGCAAACGCCACAGTAAGTGGCCAGCAGGTGGCAAGTGCAACGAACAATGTATAGCCCAGGTGAACTTCTGGGAGGATTTGGATAAGACTTATGCAGGAGGCCCATCAGTGTGTACCACTGAAGAGAGCATAACCATTAACAACCCCACAGACTCCTTACCTCATGGAGATGTTGCAGATTTGAATCCACAAAGAGAATGGATGAATATCAAAGTCGTTTGTAAACTGTAACATGCTACATCAACGCCAGGTAGAAGTAGCAATATTGTAATTATTAGATGGCGAAGCAGCATGGCATAATACACAGAGCTGGCCTCGGAGATCAAAACACAAGGGTTCAAGTTCTACCTCAGACACATGCCAGCTGTGTGACCCTGGGCAAGTCACTTAACCTCTCAATGCTGTAAGCAACCTTCTAAGTTCATATGTTGCAGAGAAGATGCTGAATTTCCTTATCTGGGAGTTCCCAATACCAGTAAAATCCCAGACCGAGTCCACATCTTGTTCTGTTACTATGTCGGCCACCAAGGAACCGTTGAGCTTCCAGATGGATAGGCTTCCAGATGTAAAGCTGAAAAAGACCTCAGAGGTCATCTTGTCCAACTCTCTCAGGTTACAGAGGAGGAAACTAAGGCCCAAAAAATTTTTACAAGATCACAGAATTTATTTAGATTTACTCAATTAATATCATTCAGAACTGGAAAGAGCCTCTGCTGTCATCTAGCCCAATCCCTTCATTTTACAGAGTAGGATACTGAGGCCCAAGGAATTGAAGTGACTTATCCAAGATCATACATAGGCTCCTAGCTCTAGAGCTGGAAGGGACCTCAGGGGCCATCTAGCCACTACATCCCCTTTATTTTACACAGGAGGAAACTGAGGCCCGTAGAGTTGTAGTAAACACCAAAGGGAGGCTTGGAACCCAGGTCCTCTGAATCCAGAGTCAGATCTCTTTCCATTATGCTACTTCACTAAGAAATTGGTACATTCTGCCTGTGTGACATCCATCATGATGATAATATCAACAATCTCATTTTATTGCCAGTGAACACTGCATTCACTATAGGAATTCAATAGCTGTTTGCTTGTACCAATCTTCAAACAACAGAAAGCATTTGCGCATAGTCACAGGACCCAACACTAAATGGTGCATCGGGCATGCCAATTCCTAAGCTAAGTCTACCAAGAGACCCAGACAAAGCAGTTTCGATGCTGCCAGTGGTTACCTAGCAGGGGGAGAGTTCTCTTTGGATTGTTCCCAGGTATCATCCAGCCCACCCTTGTAAATACCACAGAACCCCAAAGTCTCCCAGAAGAAACAATTCTGCTCATGTCCTATTTTCACGTGATCAAATCACAGTATGACTTCTGCGAACCCTCCGCTTCTCAAGGAAAACATCTGCTGAAAAGCCAGGATGGATTAGAGTTCTCCATCCCACCTCTCCTAACCCCCAGCCCCACCTCAAGGCTGCTCTTCTCAAGGCAGGGCTTCGATATGTGACCACACTGCCTGTACAGCACAAGAAGGGTCCTGGCTTTCTCCCTTCCATGGAATAAATTTGGTTTCATCACTTCCGGGGTCTAAAAATGTAATGACGGCAAATGATTGAGCTGCGAGAGGTCAGTGGGGAGCAGAATAATAAAGACAGAGGCATTGTTCCTCCTGTGGGAAGCATCCCACATGGCTACCAGCAAAGTCTTCCCTGAGAAGAGTTATTAAATCAACTGGCCTGTCAAGTGTCATAGACACACAGTGAATCGGGCAAGGGTATAATGTGATGCGGCTGATAGCTGAACAGACAGAACAGAACTTAAGAGTCTCAGACTAAAGCTGTCATCTCCTTGGGAGAGGGTACACTGACTGTAAGCAGGCTTCCATGTCTTCCCACTGTTACATAACCCCTCTTTTTGAATTTCCTTGCAAGTCTATAACAACAGACAAAAACACCTGGATGAACTGTGAGGGAACTCAGAGATCACTTAGTCACACACACACACTCTTCCTTACAAATGTTACCAAAAAAATTGCAAAAAAAAAAAAGAGTGGAAGGCTTGTCCAAATAAATCATAGAGGTTAAAGTGCTCACTTTGGAGTCAGAAAAATCTGACTTTAAATCTTACGTCTGACATCTACTAGCTATGTGGCCATAGGCAAACTACATAAACCCAGGCTGCCTACAAAAGGCTACAAAAGGTTGTGGGGCTGCTGAATAAGTCATCCCTTTCTCACTGACCCTACACAATCTGCATGGCTCACCGACCATATTCTCCAAGTAGGACACTGCACCAGATCTCCTCCATTACAGTGGTAAATACCTTTGGTGAGCACACATCTCTCTGCTTTATGTCTCCCCTGATGTTTATTAGTAGAGCATTAATAAAGAGGGTTATTTCTGTTGTTACATGTTTCAAGGAAATCTGAATAATCTTGATGCAAAGTTATGAGATACTTTGTTATAAAACAGCCTATATTGTGGTATTTTGTGCTATCAAATATTATAGTTGTTGTGGTTATTGTTGTTTTAATTAACAAAAAACACAACACGACCATTTGTTCTCTGCATCAGTCAATGACAAAATGGGAAAGCTGTGGTCTACTAGTGAATATCCCTTGAGAAAACTGGCTTGTTCCCGACTAACACTCTGACAGAGGAGATCCTTAATTTGGGTATAAATGACCCCCACAAAAAGTTTGTGTTAGTAGGAGGAGAGGCATAAAGGTTGGCTATTCTTGAGGTTCCCTATTGGTCACCTTTCTCATTATTAATAATATCTGAGATTTTTTCCATACCTTTGGTATCATTCCCCTCCTTCAAACAGCATATATATGTGTATGTATATATGTATATATATATATATATATGTTTATATATGTGTGTGTACATATATGTATATATGTGTGTGTATATATATTACATATATTATATATATATATATATATATAATACACACACACACACACATATTGGTCTCTTAATGCCATCACAATTGTATGGCCTCCAATCCAAATCTCTATCAATTTGGTCCATTCCAAATGCTTTTCCTCAAATCCAGAACCTTAAAAAACGACAACTAGTGGATGTGCATGGGAATGGGTGCATGAAAACCAGGGACATTGTAAATGGGAATTTGATTCATTCAGAGCATTTAATAAGCACCTACTATGTGTGAGGCACTGGGAATACTAAGGCACAAAGGCAACCAAACTCCAAAAGAAGAAAATCCAAAAGTCTTACCACTGCCTATGTCTCTTAGGGGCCCTTCTGACAAGACATCAGAGTTTACAAAGGAGGAATCCAAGGTAAGTGATGTGTCTAAAACCACAGCAGTCTGACTCCAAACCCAGCACTCATTCTAGTGGATGGGCTACCTCTCCTAAAAATGGTGTCCCAGAGCACACAAAAAGGCTTCAAGTTTTTGAGCCAAGGAATAGCTTGCTAAGGGTAGAGCTGGACATCAGGTGGGCTAGGGAACATGACCCTCGAAGTGTTAGCACATCAGTGAGTATCAGTGCAGGCAGCCTGGCCTGCTAGAATTCTATAGACTGAAAGGATTTAAAATGGTAGAGCTGGACCAGGCCTTAGAAATTTCTAGGACAACTCCTCCATGGTACAGAGGAAGGAACTGAGGCCCTCAGAGGAAATAACTTGCCCAAAGTCACAGAGCTAGCTGGTGATCATGGAGAGTTGGCTGGAGCCTCTCCACTTCCCCTAGGAGGAGTGCTTTATCCCGAATCAGAGAACTATCTACTCTTAGAGTTAGAAGAGACCCTAAAGGTCACCTAGGCCAATGTACCTAAGCAGCAGTCCCCTCCAGAGCCCCCCAGGCAACTCTCCACTGATGGGGAGCCCATCATCCCTTAAGGCAGTACATCCTCTATATTATTTGGACAGCACTAATTTTGAGGAACTTTCTTAAGAAATAGCTGAAATTTGTCTGTTATCTTATACCAATTGATCCTAGCTCTCTGGGGCCAAGCAGAAGAACTCTCATTTTCCTTCCATATCCTAACCCTTCCTTGGGCAGGCAGGGGAGGGGAGAGTTAAGGGGAACTGGAACCCGCAGGGAGGGAGGAAGCTGAATTAACAGTCAACACCAACAACCTCTTCACCCTTCTTTTCCCTCCTCCTCCCACCTAAACCCAGAGAAGTAGATGGATGGGCTTTGCTTTAGTGAGAGGGAATGGTGGGTGGTGGAAGGAGAAATTCAGCAGCTTCAGTGTCATGTAGGCGAGACCGCCTTCATCCTGCTCCCTAGCACTATGCAGAGAACTCATAGGAGGAAGGCCCTTGCCTGGTTTGGACAAGCAGATTTGCAGTATGGAAGTCAGATCCTGAAGTAAGAGCTAGGGGAGGGGAACTCCTCATGCTACCACTGGATTTTTCTCATTACCATTTCCCTCCTCAATTGACTTCATTGACTAAAGGTCAGAGAAACCTGAGATGTCATGGTGAATATAAGACAATCTGGGTAGAAATTCTGCCTCTGTTATAAGCTGTGTGACCCTGGGCAAGTCACTTCCCTTCTCTGTGCTTCAGTTTCCTCTTCTGTAAAATGAAATGGCTAAAGTAGATGTCCTTATGAACCTATGTGAGACCCTGTATGACTCAGTTCACTTTGCTGGGCCTCTGTAAAATGACGAGGTTGTATGAGATGGCCTCTGAGGCCCTTTCCAGCTCTAATCCATAATGTTGATGACATGTATGGTTGTAGCTTGGAGTCCCCTATCGGTCCCACTTCATTTTCCTGGGACAGTTCTATTGGCAGTGCGATGACTTTCCATCTTCCGTCTTGGTGCCTGTGCAAAGGCTGTCCCCTAACATAGCCCTTGGCCTCACCAAAATCATAATACAGTAGGGGCAATGAAATTCATACAGATACAAAAATAATATGACTTAAAACCTCTTGAGAAGAATAGAAAATGCTATGTGAGCAGAGAAGGGAGAGATTACTTATAGATGGGGTTGAGAGGAATGCCAGGGAGAGCTTCAGAAAAGAGGTCACATTGGTGCTAGACCTTGTAGGATGGGAAAGATATCAACAGGAAGCCTACAAAGGCAAAGCAGTAAGAAATGTGTCACAAAATTCTCAAGGTTTATTGTTCAGAAATCTGATGTATCTTTTCCCTAAATATAGGGGCTTGGGGGTGGGAGGAGTTACAGGAATTTGCATCTAAGCCCCACTCCTAGCCCAACATGGAAGAAGCAACATCAATCATGACAACCTTCCCCCCTCTGCTTATTCTAACTCATGGTGTTTTACTGCCTACCTTCACCAAAGGGAAAAGTAAGTGAGCCTAGTATATGAAACATATTATATAAGACTCCCCTGCTCTGAATGTGACCAGGGACCAAACACCACCATTTTCAGGTCAAACTAAACTGTGCCTTAAGACTTGGGCACCTTCCCTACTATGTTATAAAGTCAGTGCATCCCTTGGGTCTGACACTGAACTCTGGTGAGAGAATCTGCTTGCTACCTAAAGGTCCTGTTTGCTACAAATCCAAGAGTATTGTGATCCCCCAGGTCTCCAAAGAACAGTTAATATTGCTGCTTCGATGGAATTCAATGACTCTAATTTAAACAAAAAACATTCTTGAAGTCAAAAGCTATTGAAATAGGTTGTTGCAGATACCTAAGAATCTATTCAATAGATTACATGAGCCTTAAATTCAAGAGAACAGGCTTCTGAAGTCCTACTCATTCAATGCAAGTCACTTCCCTACTCTGGGCCTCAATTTCCCCATCTGTAAAATGAAGTTTAGACTAGGTGGTCTCTAAGGGTCTTTCTCAGGTCCTCTATCCCAAGAGACCATGTGGTAGAGTAGAAAGGGCTCTGAATTCAAATTCAGCAGGCCTGAGTTTAACACCGGTCAGCCATGTGACTTTGGATAGGTCATTTCCTTTCAGCTACCTGATTTGTAAACATGGGCTTCCCAGAACTTTTGGAAGTGGGGAAAGTGGCTCATAAATGGCCTATAGAGCACTTAGAGAAGAGGGAGATGTTATTAAGATTTCAACTGCAGTATTTGAACACATTCTCTGATAAATGCTTTTTAATGAGAAATCATATCATAGGTTTAAGTGGAGGAAAAATAGGCTTGCCAAAAAAAGGGAAGATTCAGTGCATTAGGTATTAACTTTGTCTTTCATGAAAGCTAAAATAGCCATTATGGCTAAGGACTGGAGAAAAAAAGCAAGCAGCATTTGAGTAGGTATCTAGTCTGCAAGATAAATAGAAGGTACTTTGGAAAGAGAATGGAAGTTGTCCCCCTTCCCCCACCTTGTGTTTGTAACTGAGTAAACAAAATTAAATGCAGATTATGAATCCAAGTCTGATATCCAAAGAAGGCACCAGATGTGCCTGCCCGATGACTGCTCTGCATGGGGAGGGACATGATGGCTTGGACCTTCCAAGTCAATATGGGCACGAGGATCCCAGGAAATGAGTAAACAAGGGCAAAAGAGGCCTTCTGGGAGCAAAACAGGGACTAGCCAGCAATAGGAGAGTAGTGGGGGCAAGACTACGGGCAGCAATGGCACGGCCCAAGCAGGCCCCTGAGGAAGAGAGCAGCACTCAGAGTGGGGCCATGACCTTCAAGTCCATCCTGCATCTTTCCTAGAACAAATGAATTTTCAAATGTTCAGTGCGGGACATTTGATATTAACAGCCCAAATGAGTACTGAGGCCATCTGTCTGTTTGCCCTTTCTTCTTGTTTTTTTCCATCCCTTTTCATGCATAAGCAGAGTTCACATTTGCTGTGCCCTTTGCAAAAGCCTGGTGCCTTACAGTCACCCACTAAGGTAGGGAATAATAACTGACACTTACTCAGGGCTTTCAAGCTTGCAGAGTGCTTTATATAAGTTAGCACCTTAGGCCCTCACCACTGGAGCAGCTCCCGGAAACTCATGGGAAGACATGAATGAGAGGTGCAAACGGTGAGCACGTGAGGTTCTGTGCGATCTGCATCATGGGCACCAACATCGAGGATATCACACATCCATCAGCAGCTTAGAGCTGGACAGATCTCAGACCATCTGACCCAAGTCCCAAGTTGGGCCCTTTCCCAGGAAGGAACTTACCCAAGGGCACACCTAGGATCCTAGATCCAAAACTATAAGGGCAGTAACAATGCATGTAGCCTAACCCCCTCATTTTATAGAAAAGGAACCTGAGGCCTAGGCAGGGAAAGGGACTTGCCTAAGATCACACAAATAATTAGCATCAGAGGCAGGATCTGAACCCAGATCCTCGACTCCTGAACCAGTGTGGCTGATACTATAACTATAATAAATCAGCAGAAGACTGATTTGCATAGGGCTTTAAGGTTTACAAAGGACTTTCTTTATGAAATAGATAATACAAGTTATTATCCCCTTTGTATTCCTTGGGAAACTGAGGCTCAGAGAGGTAAGATTTTTTTTAAGCCTGTAAGTTCCTTGGGGGCAGGGACAATTTCAGGTTTCTTTTTTGTTTTGCTTTTGTCCCTATGTCTGTGTAACACAGCACAAGGCCTGGCATACAGTAGGTGTTTAATAAATGCTTGTTGAATGAATTGGATCGCATAACAATCTTATGAGGGAGTTACTCCTGTTTTCATTACCCTCTTTTACAGATGAGGAAACTGAAGCACAGGAAGACTGTGACTTCCCCATGGCTACACAGTTACGAAGTGTCAGAATAGGGATATGAATCAAGGTTTTCTTCACCCCACATCTCATGCTCTGTTTACTAAACTATGCCACCAAGTACCATATTCCCCATTTGAGAGACAAGGCCACTTTTAGAGCTAGACCCCATCACCCTAAATCCTGTGCTCTTCCCCTATAGTCCTTAGTAGCCACTGGACTTGGAGTCAATGGACCTGGATTTGAATTGCAATTCTGATATGAGTATAATCTTAGGCCAATCACTTCACTTTACTGGGCCTCAGTTTCCTTCTTTGTAAAATGGGGAAAGGAGAGCTTGGCAAGATGATCTCTCAGTTCCTCAATCCCACAGAGAATAAAGGATTCCTCTAGTCATGCACAGCTTTATTGTTCTGGGTCAGAGAGCACTGAGTTTGACGAACCTGGGCTATAAAACAGCAAGCAAACCAAGAGCTCTGCATCCCATTCCAGAGTCACAGAGCCCTGGGCAAGCTGAGACCATTATTTCAGGCTCACTGATTGCTGATGCTGGGCTAAGTGTTTCAAAGAGCTTTGAATGGAACATGTCCCCCCAGTGAACTCAAGCAAGGAACACCCTAAATGCTGATCCATTTGGTAAAAATGACTATTTTTAAAGACAATTTCATCTTGAAGAAAAAGAAAAGGTCAGTAAACTGTTCATTCCCTAGAAGGTTATTTTAAAAATTGATGACACGACTAGGACCAGGAGGTAGAAGCCATAAGGAGTCCTAATCTGTCTCACTTTGTGATAATCAGAGTTGCTTCAAAATGAAACAGGTACGGAAGTCCCTATGATTGACTGCATTCAAGTAGATTCTGGATTAGCCCCCATTAGCAATGGTATAGAAACAATTCTTGCATTTGAAAACTCAGACATCATGCAGGTACTATCCCAAATTCCCATGCTTTATAAAATGGTATTATAAACACACAATCTGGGGATAAATTGGTTTTGTTCTAAAGATTTTAGGATGGGGAAAGAAAAGGGAAAAGAGGAGGAGGAATACACTAACATAAAAAGGAGTTATAACTGGTGTGTGTGTGTGTGTGTGTGTGTGTGTGTGTGTGAAAAGTCTATAAACATGGGAGGAGATAGGAGGTTTTTTTTTGTTTTTTTGTTTTGTTTTTTAAATTGGAGGTATGTGCAGGGATTAGCAATACTGAAGCCAAAAGAAGGCAGCCACTGTAACATTGTCTTTGGATGCACAGAAGAAAAAAAAAGGAAGCAAAAACAGGAAAGTTTTGAAAGGAACGTGTAGAATGTATTCTGCACTTTACAAACAAACCATATGAACTGGAGATTCATGATTTCACATGTAATCCTTGTGAGTTCTGCTATGTATTTACAAATGCCTTTTCTCCTTTGGGGGGCATTTAAGTTTCAAATTTTTTGAATATAATGGAATAAATGAATGAATGAACAAAGAAACAAATAAATCAACGAAATAGGATCACACATTAAAGTGTTGGTAATAATGCAACTTTATCCCATCAAAAAGGAAAAAAAAATTGAAGACCGCACTTACCTAACATCTGAAGGAACTGAAGCATTCCACAAAAGGGAATTTTCCATGGACCGGAAGTTCCAGAGATGATATATTTTAAAATTTCAACAATTTTGGGTAGAAATATTTCTTAAAAGACCCTGTCAGCTTCTTAAACAGAAAAGAAAATCAAATATAACATAACCTTTCTTGATGGTACAATTAACATTCTGACCATCCTTACAGCAATTCCTCAGGATCTACTGAAGCATGGAAGCCATTTTGTCTGTGTGCCCCACAGTCCTCTGCTTTCTGAGTGCTTATGTTTGCTTTTAATAGTTTAGTTGTGCTGTCTCCTCACTCAGTAACATTAAAAGGTCTACTGCACCAGCCCCCTAGGGCCTTAAACTTAGGTCACTTAACCTCTCTCTCTGTTCATTAGTTTCCTCATTTGAAATATGAGGAAAGTGAACCAAATGGCCTCTAAGATCCCATTCAGCTACCAATCTATAATCCTATGATCCTACAAATCTTGACTGATCCAAGTCTCCTAAAACCGTAGGCATCTACCCTAATTTACAGCAAGAGAACTTTGCCATAATTTGCTTTTGAATCACAATATCATTTTCAAGGGAACTCAAAAGCCACCATTGCACTTTGGACAAGTTTGAAAGACCTCGGGATGCCTCAGCTACTATGGAATCCTATCCTTACCATCACATTTTCAAAGCCAAAGTGATTATTTTCATGCCAATGCAAACTACTATTCAAATGTTCCTTCACATTCACAACAAAACATTAACTTTTTTCACAAATTCCATTCATAGGGAGGGTGCTGAATTAGCAAAAGCCAAGTTCTCTAAAATAGAACTTCAAATGAGTCATCCTCATTGCTCATTGACATCCATCCAAGTCACCTGCCTCAGATATTTACTAGCTGTGTGACCCTGGGCAAGTCACTTAACCTCTTAGTGCCTCAGTCTCCTCATCTGTAAAGTAAGGAGCTGAACTAGAGAGACTCCAAGGTCCCTGCCACCTCTTCATCTATGATCATAGATGGAAGAGGTTGCATTTTATCTGAAAGGCAGTAGGGAACCACACCACAAAGGAACCCTACTTTAAGAAACACAATAAAGAAAATACAAGTATATATCAGATACTACCAGATAATAAGTACAATGCTTCATTTTTAGAAAGGATTTTGGTTACTATATCCTATTTGATCTTCACTATAATCCTGTTAGGGAGATGCTGTACATATTCTCAACACATGAAAAACCTGAGGATCACAAACGTAACTTGCCCAGGGTCACAGAGATAGTAAGAGAAAGTGCTCAGATTAGGACTGATGATGTTAAGGCAGGAGAAAGGATAAATCAGGAAGATATGCAGAATGTTTGGTAACTGAATTGTGAACAAGACCTTATCGTGGGAGGCCCCAGTTTATTTGTATTCTGGGTTTAGGAAGCAGTCTAACTTTCAGTCACAGTTAGCTAAGCAAATTAGTGTCCTATTGAGAGGAAAAAGCAATAAGTCCACTATAAATAGGTAAATCCAAAATCAGGCACAAAGAAATAGATTAATAATAATAATATCAATAACTACCACTATTATAAGAAAACGGTCAATTGGAATGACAGAAAACTGAGGATTTTACTTCCAGAAAGCATGGAGGGCAAGGGAAGTCTTGACATGACCTACACCATTTTCTGGACTTCATCCTAACCAATAAGAAAGAACTGGCTTCTGAAGGACAAGAAAGAAGGCCACAGTCTGAAGTCAATTCTAGATTGGTAGAGGGTAGGCTCAAAATATATAGCACATGACTTCATTTTTTTTTTCAGGCAAATTATCCCAAGAGGGTTGGGAAGCTCCTAAAAGTGAAATGCTGACAAAAAAAATTATTGATTTTTATCTCAAACAAAAAGAGCTATCTAAAATGCAATGTCAATGCAAAAATAACTCATTGGCCAACCTAGATTGCTTAAAGGTTTGTTTAGAAAATACAAGCAAGAGTAAAAAATAGAGGATGAATACACAAGAGTGCGAAGCCTCTCTAAAGAGTGTCAGAAAAGGCGAAGCTCAAAACAAGCTGAGGCTGGAAATGAAAGCAGAGCAGACCAAACATAGGTTTCTGGGATATGTTTTTGAGCTATACTGGAGGTAAGAGCTGCTCAAAGAAAGGATAGGACCAGTGCTCTGAGTGGATGGGATACCAGGTGACAGTGAGAAGGCAAGACTGATCAACTTTCATGTTCCTTCTAATTTTTCTCTTAGGAAGAATGATCTTTGGATTGAGGGAAGACTTTTTAAAAAAAATTAACATTGAGTTGAAGCTTACAAAAAGTGATTCCATAGAAGATAATACTTTGCAGCCCTCAACAAATTTTCCATTTGACTCAAGAAATCTTCAATCCAAGGTTCTGAAAGGACTGGCAGGTATGATTCCTGAGTAGCTGTTAGAGATCTCTGAAAATCTGTGGAGAAAGGGAGTGGTGCAGGAGGACTGGAGATAGGGAAATTGCATGCCAATTTTCTGAAAAGGGAAGAGGGTGGAGCCTGAAAACTATAGGTCAATAAGCTTGACTGATTCTTGGCAAAAATCTGCAACACATCAGTAACAGGACGGCTTGCGAGCATTTAAAAAAGGAAGCTGGGCTCACTAAGAGCCAGCATGGCTTCAAAAAGAACAGGTCATGCCAGAAAAATTGCGTTTCCCTTTTTAGCAGGGTTATTAGACTGGTAGATCATGGAAATGCCATAAGCATTATATGACTGAATTTCAGCAAGGCATGTGACCAAAGCTATGTGGATTTGGAACTGGGTTAATATCTAGACCCCCTGATTAAGAGATGATTTTCAACTTAGAGGGGAGGTCCCTCACGAAGGGCTTCAGTGATTTGCCACTGGCCATAAGAAGTTCAACATTTTAATCAGTGACTTGGATAATGGTGCAGTTGGCTTGCGTGCCAAGTTTGCAGATAATAGAAAGCAAGAAGGGATAGCTAACATACTGGATGCAGGAATTGAGATCCAAAACAGTCCCTGTTGCATAGCAATGATTTATTCTTCCCTAATTGCTTCTCCAGAAGGTTTCCCTCAGTGGGCTCTTTCAAACTTTCTCCTCTTTTTTTCTCCCTTTTGTAACCCCTACATCACCTCATACCAGTCTCCTAGCAGATGAATTTGCCACCTATGTTATTTAGAAAATTGAGAACAAATGAATTCCTTCATCTCTACTCCATGCCTCAAAACTGTACTATATTTCACCCATCCTTTCCTCTTTTACTGAAATCACTGAGGGAGAAATAAGGCCCCCTTTCCCAGGCTAAACCCCAAACCCATGTCTTTTTTTCAATCTCCTTCCTCCTTTCTCCTCCTGGAACTGACCCAATCATTTGTTCACTTTCTTTCATCTCTCTCTCTCTCTCTCTCTCTCTCTCTGTCTCTCTCTGTCTCTCTCTCTCTCATCTCTTTCTCTCTCGCTCTGTTACCTAAAAACGTGAAGCATTTGTATTAATCTCTACTGCACCCTCTCAAGCTATGCTTCTGATTGTCTGAATTTCACAACCATGACCCAAGTGACTTCTCACCCTGGAACATCCCTCTGCCATACTGACTACTCCCTTTGGTAAGTTTCTTGCCAGGGCCTCCATTTGGGAGACAAGTCAGACCAGCCATGCTTCGTTCGCCTCCCAGCTGTGCTTCAAACTTTCCGCATTTACCATCATATCTCCATACAGGTCCCTTTCTCCCACCACTTTCAGCTTCTTCTTATGCACTGTCTTTCCCCATTAAAATGTGAGCTCCTTGTCGGCAGGGACTCTCATTGTTTTTTGGCTTGGATTTATATTCCCAATGATTGGCACAGTGCCTGGCACAGAGTAAGCACTTAATAAATGCTTACTGCCTGACTTCTCAATAGACTGGAAAGAGAGGCCAGATCTAATAAAACAAAATTTAACTGTGACAAAGGCCAAGTCATATGCTTATATTCAAAACATCAACTTCATAAGATCAAAATGGAGACACAGAATTAGACAATCATTACCTGGTTCTGGGGATTTCACTCGACCCAAAGCTTAATATGAGACAAGTGTGTAACACTGAGGTCAAAAACAACTAGGGTGACATCAGGCAACAGGCAAGCCCTCGTTACTTGGTCCTGGTCAGAGCACATCTGGAGAACTGTGTTTGGTTCTAGTGACTAAATTTGTACATATAATTTGTTGTATATTATTGTGTTTATCAATTGTATCTATATATAATTCGTATGCATTTACGTATATATAATACTAATTTTATATTTATGCCCCATATATAAGTACTTGTATCATCCATTTGAATTTGTGATTACAATTTGTTGTATATATGTATAATATGAATTGAATATGTAAATTGTGAAGATTTATATATTTATTGTTTATTCATGTTCTATATTTATGTAAGTACTTGCCTCCTCTATTCAATTTTGTATATATAATTTACTACATATTGTTATAGATACATTATGTATATTTCTTCACTTCATATTTTTGTTCTCTGTATGCATATATATGTGTGTGTGTATATACACACATACACACACACACACACATACATATATGTCACCTCCTCCACCAGAAGGTTAAGTCCTTTATGAATAGGAATTGTTTCAGTCTTCACACCTGCTTCCCCAGCATACAGCACAGTAACTGGCATATGAAAGGTGCTTAGTTAATACTTAGTTATGCCTTCTTATACCAGCACAGGTTGAACTAGCTGGCTTCTACAAGCCTTGCTAATTCTGGGATTCTGGGATGCCAAATCTTCTGACCCCACCCCCACCTCCCCAACCCAGACACGAGCTTTTTCCACCAGCTAACAAAATGAAGTCATGACTACCCAGGTTTCAAAAGGCATCACCCCAGTGTAGGGAGTCATGAATCTCTCTCCATCTCAATACAATTTGATTAACAAAAGGCAATTAAGTGTTATAAAAATAAGAGTGCACATCCCCATACTGAGTTTAGCTTGATAAAGTGCTTTCGCTACAGCCTCTCTGAGAGGTAAGCAATGTGAATGTGGTCACAGAGATGCCTGTGGTGAGTGACACGGCTGCTCAGCATCAGGGCTGGGATCTCAACCAAAGTCTCCTGACTCCAACTTCACTGTCCTTTCCACCATAACATAGGGATGCAGAGATTCGCTTGCTTGCCCCGTCTCAACTAAAGTGGCATACGGGAAATGAGCAGAGTGTCAGAATCATCAGGAGAAAAGGGGCAATGTGAGGGAAAGCAGGCAGAGCAGCAGCTGATGGCAATGGCGATAACCCTTCATCTGATGCATCTGAAAGAGTAGGAGACTGCTATGTGCTGGTGTCCCTGGGATTGAACCTGTCAGTAGGTGGTTGAAGAGAGGAAGGTGAAAGTGAGTGACCTGAGCAAAAGAGAGGGACCAGCAACGCAGCTGAGGCTTGGCCCAGGGCATCTCTCTGAGCAGAGGTGTTCACAGCTGTCTAGGTCATGTCTGTAGCCATAGTCATGCTATTTAAGGGCCTACGCACAACATAAACCATCATTAAAATGTGCATCAATACAGGCTTCCATCTCCTCATCTGTGTAAAGAGAATATGAATGTGTGAGTCAGTATGGGAAAGGCACACTGGAAACTTTACAGCACTATGGAAATGGAGGGTGATATAATTATGCCGTGGCACTCTAATCTTGACAACTGGCATCAAGACAGTGAACAATTCATTGTGGCCTTTCTGCAAGGCCTTTCTCCCTTCCCTTCAGTTTCCTTCTCTGAAATGAAAGAGTTGGACCAAATGACTTGCAAGCTCCCTTCTACACTAAAGTGATATTCCTGTGACCAAAGGGATGTTTGCCTCAACTCGTATGTTACACACGTCCGAAGCAGTGCTCAGATATTTTCCACCAAGGGCCCCTGACTGTAATTTCCTGCCAGCTCAGGTCCACAGACCCTAAGCTTATTAATTTTGGGGGAGAGGTACGAAGGCAGGCACACAGATGGCAAAGGAAGGCAAGATACGCTACTCTACACTGTGAGGCTGTTATCTTGATTTGTCCTTCTCATGCCTGATTTAAATATTTTAATGAATCGTGTTATTGGACTTAGACTCGGAGGATGTTTAAGGGAGAAGAACAAGTCTGAAAATCCAATAAGTATTCCACATTTACTTCCAGAATTCTCAGAAGGGCAATACATGTTTACACCAACTGAAGAAAGTCAGAACTAGGTATGACATTGATTACACAGAGTTTTAACTACTTCACATTAACCCAAGCTGTGTACGAAAAATTGCTTAAAATCCTAGATTATCAGAGATAATCAAATCAAAGAACTTAGGGATCATCTACTTCAGCTGCTTCATTTTACAGAGTGGTAAACTGAGATCCACTTGGTTCAACTGAATAAGGGAGGGAGGCAAACAAGTATTTATTAAGTGCCTATGTGCCCAGGGCTGTGACTGTTGCTAGAGTTACAAAAACAAACAAACAAAAAAAACCCAAAAAACAAGCATTCCCATTCTCCAAGGAGCTGACATTATCCTAAGGGGAAACAAAGTAATGGGGGAGGTGGTGGCAGTGGAACCACTAACATACAAAAGGATCAAGCTAAGCCTCTCACAGAAGGTGGGAGACAGAGACTCCAAGAGACACAGTTGAAGACATGGAGCAGTCCAGAATGGAACAGAGGAAAGTGCTGGATTGGGAATTGGGAGACCTGGGCTAAAATGCTGATGATTCTAACATTTCCTATGTGACCTTGGACAAATTCCTTCCCTTCCCCGGGCCTCAGTTTCCGCTTCTCTGGGATGAGGGGGATGGACTTGATGGCCTCTGACACCCCTTCTGGTTCTAGGGCCATCTCCTCCACTGTGAAAATGCCTGTTCTATTCGGTGTTCAAGATCAAAATTTTTTTAATTGAAAAAATAAAACGAGGAGTTGGACTAAATTACTTTTAAGGTCCTTTCCTTATCTAAATCTAGGATGGGTGACAGCCTTGGAAAAGCACAGAAATGAGGGAGGTGGAGTGGCAAAGGAGGAAGGCAATCAGCATTTATAGAGCACCTATTGTGTGCCAGGCACTGTGCTAAGCATTTTTGACAAATATGATCTCATTTGATCCTCACAACAACCGGGCAAAGCAGGTGCTATTATTATCCCTATTTTACAGTTGAGGAAACTGAGGCAAATGACGGTCAAAGTGGCTTGCCCAGGATCACACAGCTAGTAACTATCTGAGTCCATATTTAAAGTCATGTCTTTCTGACCACAGGCCCAACACTCTCTCCATAGCACTCTATCCATCAGGTGCCTGGACATGGAATGTTGTATATAGGGATCAGTAGGTAGGTAAGTCAGTTTTGTCGGAAGGTAGAGCACATGAAGGTGAGGCATGCTTCATCAGCCTGGAAAGCAAGAGACTTGCCCAAGGGAAGAAAGGCAAAGAGAGGAGGGATGGGCCTCAAGAATCTCCATCACATTAGTGCTCCTGCCTGGGCTAGGCAGCTTCTCTTGATGCAAGGGCTTCCTTCCAAAGCGGGCAAGTTGGCCAGAAGCATCTAACCACTCAAAGCTTTGCTGCCAGAAGGACAAAGTTCCCACAGATTAAGAGGAATCAGAAAGCCTTGAGTCATGGAGAAAACATGTTGCTCCCTAAATATTTCTATCTCAGCACCATAAGGAGACACACAGGTTCAGAAAGTTGGCATGTGGGCCCTCCTTACTCCATCTGCTCTACATACCTTGGTAAGAAATATGGTCTTCAGGAGGATTGGGGCTCTCACACCACTGGCAATTTTTCCCTCATGGTTTCTACTGGGCTGGGGGTGGGAGGGGGGCAGTACAGAATTAGAGGATTTCAAGACCACTAAACCCAACAAATAGATCTTCTGCTCCAAGAATAACAACAAGCCAGAACAGCCTTCTCTGTACTTCTCTGTACCCTATATGTAACAGCCTTCTAGTACTGTGCCACATATGAGCAATACAAAGAGAAAAAATGGAAAACTGCCTTGCCATCAAGGAATTTACATTCCACTATGAGATTCAGTACATAAACAGACAAGTAAATACAAGATTATTTAATTGATCTTGAAGGAAGCACAAGAAATAATAACCACAATACTACTACCTGATATTTCCAGATTGCTTTAAGGTTTATAACATGCTTCATATAACTTGTCTTGTTTCATCATCATAAAATGTTAACACTTAAAGAAAACTTTAAGGTATGTAAAGCACTTTACATATATCCTATTTTATTATTACATATTATTACAAATTACATATTATCTCTTATGACCTTCACAATAACTCTGTGGGAGAGGTGCTGGCTCCATTTTACAGATGAAAAGACTGAGGTTCAAGTTTAAGTGACTTGACAAGCTTTACCCTGCCAGTTTCATATAAAAGGCCTTCCAGACTACAACTCTAGTAACTATATCTAATAAACCATGCTCTCTCTCAGCAACTAAAGGAATCAGGAAAGATATTTTTTCCTGAGGTAGCACATAAGCTAGGCCTTGGAGAAAATCAAGGATTCTAAGAGACAGAGGTGAAGAAGGAGGGCACTCTAGGTATGGGGAAAGGTCTGCACAAAAGCACACAGGTAAGAGATGGCAGGTCAAGTTCAGGGAACAACAGGGAGACCAGGCTGGTTGGGAAGGAGAGGGCATGACAGGAAGTCATGTGTGCTACATCTCAAAATACAGAATAACTAGACCACTAGTGATTATTAACACTATTTAGTTACTGTCAATTGTCAAGAGGATTTGATGCTAAATAATGAAGTTTTTCAAATCCACCTCTAAAGTAATACTCTGAGTGTCCTCCTGCATCAGCTATCACCAATATCCTCCAAGAGCAAGGGTGACCACAGAAGGCACATTGTGTGCATGAAATCTCAGAGACTCCCTCCTTCTGACGTGAACTACGCAGGTATACTAAGACATCATAAGACTTGCAGACCTAAGGGATATCCATGAATGCACACAGGAAACATAACCTGATGGTTGTCTTTTGGGGCAATGGGGGCTGGGGCGGGGGGGGGGGTGGAGAGAATATCCTGAGCTGGTAGGATCTTTTCCAGAATCCACAACTCTGATGTGAAATTCACAACTCGTGACATGGATGCAGCATTCCATATCCTGATGGCTGCGATCAGTAAATGGGAGGCAATGGGGAATCAGAGGAGTCTGGCATGAGTCTAGATAACACTTTCACTCAGTTTCTCATCTAAAGTGGGGATAGTAAAATTTTACCTAGCCTTCCTCGCCCCTCTCCCCCAAATACACATACCTCAAGGGGTTACTGTGAGGATCAAATGAAATATTTTATATTAAGTGCTTTTCTAAAGCCAAAAGTACCATAGAGATATCAGTTCTTATCATTATCACTCTTGTTGTTAATAGAAATTAACTGCAATTTCATCTTAATCTCCCTTCTTAGAATTATCATCAGAAAATCTGGCATTAAATGAGGTTCTCTTTTTATGAATTTTGAAACGGTAAAATGTGCACAGAAAGAATTTTTAAAATAAATTCCTTTACCTGTAGATGCTATTTAGGACCAGATTGGCTCTTCATTTTGTTTGGCTTATGGACGGAACTGTTTTAATATTTATTGGCAGACAGATACATTCCCTGTCATAAATTGAACACCTACTACTTAGTCCAGAGGTCCTAGGCTGGTGATATACTTAAACCCACACCCATCAAGGATGGGAGAGACACTTCTCAGCTGCTACATTCTTGATATCATCAGCATTGATTCTCGAGAATGAGGATTTCTCATGGCCAGGGACTTTAAATCTATATCATATGTTCCTTGTTCTAGACCTTAGGTCAAATGGGCATGATTACTTTGGCCATGTCACCATGGATCACAATGTTTTCAAAGCTTCCCAGAGGCACATCTGTCTTTAAGTCTTAGTTTCAGAACACACAATATTTTGTTAAAGTGGATGATATAGTAGCAGAGAACCAGAGGGAAGCCTCCAATATATCAAGATGATCCCCTATGGAGGTTCTGTGGGAGGATAGTGACAAGCATTGCAGGAGAAAGTGTGAATGGTTGCAGTTGTCACCATCAGAGGGAGTGAACACATGCATGAGATCACACAGCCATCAAAATGCCCAGGAAGTATTGCTGAAATAGAATGACGTGTTGATATGTCACACTTTTGAGAACCAGTTTTTGAGGTACTTATTATTGCTTGAAAATCTCTTTCCTTTGTGGATGCATACTGTAGCAGATGGTTAGCCAGGTTTGGCCTCGGGTTCTAGTCATCCTGGCTCTTCTGTGCAACTGTGTAACCTCGGACAAGTCAGTCTGTCTGTCTGTCTGTGTCTGTCTGTCTGTCTGTCTGTCTCTCTCCCTCTCTCCCAGCTTCAGCTTTATTTTCCTCATCAGTAGCACAAGGGAGTTGGGCTAAAATGACATCTAAGGCCCCTGCCAGCTAAAAAAAATCTGTAATTTCTTTATTCTAAAAACACCTGATACAAGAGTCTCAACACCCACTGAATCTGAATAATATATGTCCTTACAGGCTAGTATGGCAAGATACAAAGTAACTTAATCAGCAGGCAATCATAGAACTGCCCTGCACGAAAATGTAACGCCAGAAAAAAGGGATCACTCTCCTCCCAGTCCATAGGCCCTGGGAACCAGCCTGGGTACTAACTGGAGAACCAATGAGAAATTGATCAATCAAAGCCTTCTTTTTATAGCTATCATCTGCCTTGATGGCTTGGAATTTTTTTCAAATTAAAAGCAAATCAACCATTGAGAAAAGTATCCTCTGTATTTACACAGAATCCAAGTAGACTCAACCTTTGGAATACCCAGTAGGTGAGAACACAAAATGTCAGAGTAGATGAGGTGGTGGTTGCTATTTAGATTAATATCAACCATAATTATTATTATATTTTTAAAACATTCACAGCATCTATCCATATATCCTCTCTACACAGCCAAGAAATGGTCAGCCAACATTTGCATTAAGACCAATATTGGGTAGGAATCCAGTATTTCCCAAGGCAGCCCATTCTACTTTGGAACAACTTTCAACATCAGGATGGTTTTCCTTCTGTCTCTCTAAATCTGCCTCTCTTCACCTTTCACTCCTTGTGCTTAGTTTTGCCTTGTGAGGCCAAACATAAGAAGTCGGCTGCTTTTTCTACATGACAGTTCTTTAGCTCCTTAAATGGAACTGTCAAGGTCTCCACATATTGACTAGGACTGGATGGGACCGCTTTCCCCCTAGCATTGGATGGAAAGCCTTCAGAGAATGGGCCCCTGGAGAAAGGAAAGCTTCAGACCCAGCCCTGGCCCTGGTTGCTATAGGCAGGGGAACAGTAGGGTGGGGGTAGTTGGCTTTTCCAGGTTGTGGGACAAACTTTAACAAGACAGATACAGGCTTAGTTGTGCTAATTAGAAGGTATGCTCAGAAGAGTCTGGGGTTGCCTACATGTATTTGGAGGGAATCAGTGAAGGTCATGGTGGGATGGTGTAAGAGTGAAGGCTGACACTACTTGACCTGCTCATCAGCAGGGAGGAGGATCAAGCATGGCTATGGGGAGTTGTCCAGGACCCAGAGAGGTTCGAAGAATTAAATATCCATGGTAACTTTTTGAAGATTGCTGTGAATCTCAGCAAGCAGTATAGTTCACTAGAGTGTTCTAGAGCTGGGCATCCAAGCCTTGAGCCAGATGCCAAGAAATCACTAGCATGGGAGGGCTTGGAGTGGTTGGAATTCTTCACATTACAAAAGGATTCACTGGCAGAGTCTCTCTTACCAGTAACCTTTCCTAGAACTTTTAAAATAGGATTTGGATTATGAAAATGTGATTTACACTCAGCTTTTCAGGAACACTTCTACTGCCTAAGGTGGAAAGAACACTGTATCTGGAATCAGAGAAATTTAGTTCAAAACCTTATTCTCCCACTTATTAGCTATGTGATCATAGGTAAGTCATTTGATTTCTCTGGGCCTCATGGTCTTCCTCTGTAAAATAGGGGGGTTGGATTGGATGGCTTCTAAGGACCCTTCAAGCTCTAAAACTAGGATCTTCTGACCTAAAAGCAGGCTTCCATAGCCCTTCAGAGTAAATGATATCATAAAAATTACATGGGACTAAAAAAGGAGGTGGGCTACTCACATCAGAGTGCTGAAGCAAGATCAAGACTTCCAGCACAGTAAAGACAGTGTCCATGTAGGATTTTCATAGACAAGAATATCCCAGGATAAAGGAGTTTGTAGGAATGGCAATCTGCATTATGATGCAGAAGGAATGCCCACATGGCTGAGCTCTTGGAGCCAATGAAATATAAGTTTTAGTCTAGTTTCACTAAACTCAGGAATTTGATTGGTAGTTACTTTAATTGCAAGTTAGCAAAATCCAAACCACCCTCAAATCTGGGGCTACTCCTGGAATCTTAATAAGGAACATGGAAGCAAAACTGCTAATTGTCATTAAAAATTTAACACTTCAAAATGAGTTGAATGTGCATTCTGGGATATCAGAATGAATGCCCTTAATCTCTTTCTCCCTTCTCTCACATTCTTTATCGCCTCCATCCTTTGCCTTTCAGAAAGTGGCCTGGCAGAAACAAATGCTTCTAATATAGCCCTGAAAACAGGCATGCTTTAGGCCAAATTGATGCTAAGGGACAGACTCGCAAATTTTGCTGTTATAGACTTGCTTGTTCAGAGATTTCAATCCCACTCATGAATATCATCTGAGCCTCACTTGGGTTTTTCCAAGGAGATGATGCGAAAAAAGGCATCTGATTCCTGGTAGCAGAAGGCTTCTCAGGTCCAGTGTGGCATGGCCTCTCAGCAAAAGCTACTCAAGGTCAGACCTGTTACAGAAGATGCCTCCTGGGACTTCAAGAGATTTTTTTTTGTCCTAGACAAGGGAACTTTCATTTCCAACTGGATTTAGACTTTTTTGTTTGTTTCGTTCTTAAATAAGAAGGTAGAAAAGAACATAAAAGATGAGCAAGAGAGAAGCAAGGCAAGATCAATTAACAACAACTGCAGAAAGCAAGGTTTGCCAGCTGAAAAGCAAGATGGTTTTGATTCTCCCAGCTCCCTCTGCAGATGCAGTGGCTTCCTGGTTTATAAATGGCTCAACTTTCTGGGAGGGGTGTTAAATCCAAAGCACTGCAGAAGCTTTTACTTACTAAAACAGGCGATGCTGTCACCCTGAACAGTCAAGAAAACAGATCCAGATGTTTTCCATTAGATGATAAAGAGCCAAGCTAGATGTAAGGTAAATCCATTGAGTTAGAAATAGATGGAAACTTAATAATTGTCCAGCCCAAGGGTTCTGGACTTTTTTTGGTGTGTCTGAGACCCTTCTTCTGAGAGTCCAGGAAAGCCTATGAGCACCTTGTCACAATCACATTTTTAAATGCATAAAATAAAACACATAGGATTATGAAGAAAATCAATCGTACTGAAATATGGTTAACAAAATACTTTAAAAACAAGTTCATGAACCCCAGGACAAGAATTTCTGAACCAATCTAATATCACTCCACTTTCCCTCTCACATCCCATGCCCATTTCACAGAGGAGGAAATTGAGGGCCAGAGAGCAGGAAGGGACTTAACCAAGCAAGTCACATAGCTAGTTAATTGAAGAGGTAGAAGTAAGACCAAGGTCTTATAAATGTTCTGTACACTAAACTGCCTCCCCTATTCTCTTGTAGAGAGATAAAAAGGGGTATGATGGGGAAGAGGCATCAGCATTGTATTTTAATAAGCAGAAATTCAGCCTGTGGCTCCACAGTGGCCCCATGAAAAAATGAAGTGATAATCAGCCCTTAAAGGCAGATAAGCCACCAGTGGTATTCTACTGCAGAACAGGAGAGGATCTGTGGTTCAAACAATCCATAAAAATAGATTATAGGATCAGCTACCCAGAGCTGCAAGGGATCTTCAGGGTCATCTCATCCAACCCCCTCATTCTACAAAAGAGGAAATTGTCCAGAAGAGCTAAGTATTTACCCAGGTTCACACAGAATTAAGTGATACAGTGTCTGGTGTGATGACGCCCAATTCAATTCATTACATCAGTGGAAAAACGTCTCACTGTACTTGAGCAAGGTGGGGCCATAGATATATCACATGACCTTCCAACATATGTATGAAAATTCATGCATAATATGAAGAATCAATCATCCAAACTTCCAGTCCTAGCTTTGCTATTCAATAGTCCTAGACCTTGGGCACATCCCTTCCCTTCTCTGGCCCTCAGTTTCCTTCTTTAGAAAATGAAAGGGTTGGGCACAAGATGATCTTCAAGCCCCCTGCTGAGGTGACAAGTGGAAAGAGCATGAGATCTCAAGTCAAGAGACATAGATACAAATTCTGTCTTCATGTGACCTTGGGAAAGTCAACTGGCCTCCCTGAGCCTCAGCTACCTCACCTTCCTAACCTATGAGTCGAGACCCCATATGGGGTCACAGTTTAAGAAGTGTTGACAAGGTCGAAAGCAGAAAAAAAGTTTAAGAAGTCCTGATACAATGGGAGGGTGGAGTGCTGGACTTAGAGAGGTCCTCTAAGGTCCCTTTCAACTCTACATACAGGACCCTATGTGCAACCTTGAGCAAGTTAATTCACATTCAAGCCCTGTTTTCTCCTCTATGACAGCATCGACCCCTGAGGTCCCTTCCAATCTCTAGATATAGGACCCTATATGTGATCTTTCTTTTTTTTTAGGCAATTGGGGTTAAGTGACTTGCCCAGGGTCACACAGCTAGTAAGTGTCAAGTGTTTGGTCTGAGGCCACCTATATGTGATCTTAAATCATTTCATCTCTTTAAGCCTTGGTTTCTTTATTTGTAAAATGAGGGGAATGGACTAGATAACCTTTCAAGTCCTTTCTAGTTCTCCACACACAAATATGAGGTTCCTGACCCCCCAACCCCACTAGGAGGCCAACACCTCTAAGTACTTTCTGTAGCTGTGGTGATGAGTTGACACACAGTCACCTACATACCTTTTGCCTAAGGACCTTGTGGCCAAATGATGGTAGATTTATCACTACAGGACTGAAAAAAGTTTACTGGAACCAAAGCTACTTCCTAAGCAATGAAGAAATTGCTTTTCTGGCTCTGAGAGAACAATGTTCCCTGTTCTACCTTGTCTCACTCTAACCAAGAAGACTCCAAGGCTACTATGTCTAATATAAGCACAATGTAAATGACCATGAAGTGTGGAAGAGAGAGCTCTTTTGATTTTGAGTCTCTAAACCTGAATTCTAACCCCCCTGATTGGCTGTTCAGTAAAATGATGGGGGCAGGTGGACACAATTATCTGCAAAGTCCCTTTCATAGCTAAATCAATGGCCCCTGGGCAACTGGACCAATCTGTAAAGCCAGAGTTAAGGTTGGTTTTTGGAAGGCTCCATATTCTCCCCTTCTCCAACCCCCACCCCTGACACCTAGCCTGAGCCCCCTTCCCAAAGGGCCTTGCTCACAGTGAGCTGTAGTGATTAAAAACTGAACTGCAAAAGTGTGGGGTTGCTTTTAACACTTTAAGCCTAGTAAAATATTTTTGTTAAAAACAAGAATTGAAGTGTTAAATTATTCCTGCCAGGGTGTCAGCTGAGAATGTCCTCAGGTAAGGCCCTGCCCAGAGATAGGTGGTTTTGTAAATGAGCCTCTGGAAGGCCTCTAATCTGGTGCCCAGTGGAAGGATTTTGGGAGCTGAGGAAGACTGAGATGATCTGGGTTCAAGTTCTGATGCTGCCACTTAGAATCTGTGGGAGCATGGGCAAGAGGCTTCATGTCTCTGAATCTGTTTCCCTATCTGTCAAATGAGAAGATTGGATTAGATCACTTCTAAGGTCCCTTTTCTGGTCAAAATCTATAATCCTTCAAGGTCTAAGAGCACATCTCTTGCTGGAGAGTTTGAAATTGCACCAATTGGGGGGAGGGGTTAGGGCACCAAGAAGGAGGGCATCATAAAGCTGAATGTGAGTGGCCCAGAGTTTTCAGGGCAACCTCCCCGAGGACCAAATCCAATGGCCCAGTGCAATGGGCAGATTGACAGCTAGTTACAAAGAATTGACAATGCTTCTGAGATATGTATATGGTATCCCCATCAAGAAAGGAAGCAGATTGAGCTAATTCAAGAAAGAAGACACTTGGGGTTCCTGGATGGGTAAAGAAAACCTTTGGGGTATATGGGCCTTCTCTCAGACAACTTAACTAAACCTATTCCCCCCCACCTTTTCACTGCTGTTATATGGATTAAAAATAAATTCCAAGTGTTCCTTTCGCTGGGGGAGGACAAATGGAAGGAGCTATTCTTGGGCTGCCAACCCCTGGAGAGTGCGTGGCACCTTTGCCTGCCAAGGTCTTTGCAGACACAGACACAGACACAAACACACACACACACACACACACACACACACACATGCACAACACAGCCTCCTTGGGGCTCAGTGGGGGTAAAATGTAAACAACTATAGCAGCTGCTCAAAGTCCTGTGAAAATGTGCTGGGAGAAAGGGTCTCCTGATGATAACAGGAGCTGGCAACTCAAAGGCCTGGGGTTGGAAAACAATGCCAACTTCCCCCTTGCCCCTACCAATTCCCAACCTTCACATCCCCAGATCAGAGACTGTGTGAGCTGCAAGGGAACTTGAAAGCATCTAGCCCAAGGGTGGGGAACCTGTGGCCTTCTAGGTCCTCGGGTGTGGCCTTTTTACTGAGTCTAAGTTTGACAGAACAAATCCTTTTATTAAAGGGATTTGTTCTGTGAAGTTTGGATTCAGTATGAGGGCCACACTTGAGGACCTAGAGGGCCACATGTGGCCTCGAGGCCGCAGGTTCACCACCCTTGATCTAGTCTCTTCTAAGTACTCTCATCAACAGCAGAAAGCATGCTGAACTTACAATCCAAGCGTGCAAATTTGAGTCCACCTCTGATGCTGACAGCCTGCTCAACCTTGGACAAGTCCCTTCTTTTCAATGGTTTTCATTCTCCTTTCTGTAAACTGAGGCAATCAGACAGATCACCTCTAAGATCCCTTCTAGACCTGTTCCAATGACACAAGTCTAGTACAATTCACTCTTTAGATAGAAAAGGAACCCCCTTCACCTTCCCCCACCCCCAGGGAGTTGAAATGCTTTGCACAAGGTCACGAAGTAAATTAGTGGCAGAACTGGGATTCAAATTCAGGCCCTGAGACCCAGACATCAGCACCCTTTTCATTGTACCATACTGTTTCTGCATTCCCGTTCTTTTTATCCAATCCATCTGGCTCTGCCATCCCAAATTCATCTACCTCAAACATGACTTGGCATATGTCACTGCCCAGATTAGAAACCTCAAATGCATCCCCTTTGTCTAGGGAATCAAATCTAAGTTCCTTATCCTAGCATTCAAGGCTTCACCCTATCTGTCCCTCCCCCACCTACAACATTATTTCCCACTACTCTCCAATGCCAACCCTCTAATCCAACCAGACTGGTCTACTTAGACTAGTCCACTCCCCACGTGGAGAATCAGTGTGGCATAGTGGAAAGACTCCTAAAGTTGGGAGACCCTGCATTCAGGCCCCAGATGCTGCCCTTAATGTGGTTATCCTAATCTGGGGGAGTCATATCACTTTCCTGAGCCACAGTTTCCTCTTGAGTAAAATAGGGACCACAATAATCTCATTCCTTACCTCACAGGCCATTGTGAAGAAACATAACTGCTGTTATCTGAATATGACAGGCATCTTCCCACCTCCATACCCTACTCCCATGCTGCCCCAGGAAGCCTTTATTCACCTCTTCTCCACCCCAGAAATATTCAGCTCAAATCTCACATCAATTGGGAGCCTTTACTTGTGGGTCCAAGCTCAGCTAGGCTTTTCTCAGAATTCCTTCATCTGATAGATCCTTCAGTGGGTACTTATACAAGATGGCAAACTAGGGTTTACTGTTGGGTAGAGGCAGCCCTGGGCTCTTGAAGACTATGACAGAGGAACACAACCTCTGGCTGGGCCTATGACACTGCAAAGGCTTTAAGGAAATACCCAGGGACTGACTACATTCCTGTACACTGAAGGACATTCTGCTGAAGCCAAAGATGAAGCCATCAAGTCACTTGGGGGAGTTGGTGGGGGACAGAAATGAACTCTTTCAATACTGCAGTTTAATCATTTACTGAAGTGGTAGAAGGGTGATTACCTGAAGAGTCAGGGGAACCATGGACAGCTATAAAATCTCAAATCCTTATAAAGGATTGAAGGATAAGGATTCCTGGCTTCCCAAGTTAACCAGAGAAAAGAAAGAGGTGCATTTCTTCATCTCTTCTCTATGGTCAAAATGAGTCATCACAATTCCACGGCATTTAGCATTTATTAGGTGCCTACTATGTGTCAGGCACTGTGCTAGACAAAGAATGAAACAATCCCTCATTTTATTCCAGATCAGTTCATGTAAGTCTTTCCATGCTTCTCTCAATTCTCTATATTCATTTTAACGGTGCAACAATATTCCATTTATCACAATTGGCTCTACCATTGCCTAACTGTTTGGCAAACAGGTGCCCTGAACCAAGCTCAATTAATATATAATGAAGGAAGGAGAAGGGAAAATAATGATGTAGGTAGGAAAATGGAAGGGGGGAGAAGAAAAAAGGAACGGTAGAAGAAGGGAAGGAAAGGGGAAAATTGAAAGAAAAAGGCAAAGGGGAAAAGATGGGGAAGAGGATAGAGAATTAACACTTGAGAGAGTGGAGTAATTCTCTCCCTTTTTAAAATCCTTCACTGAAAGGAAAAAGCACACCTCCCAGGCTTGCTTTGACTTCTTTGTTTCTTCTAAATAAACCAGTTTGCATGGAAGGAGAGGGAGAGGGAAAGGGGGAGAAAGAGCAGGCGCTTTCTAAGGGGGATTTGCTGGCCTAAGAATCTCTCCCCAAAACGTATGGGCAACAAAAACCCTGATTTCCTGCATTAGCTCATTTCCTGAGATGGCAGGCTGGCTTCCAGAGGGTCCAGGGCCCTGCCACGTGGACAGGGAGCTCCAGATTACTGTCAGCAGGCACTTGCCCAAGCTCTCAGAGAGTTCACACCATAGACTGTGACTGACCCCACCCACTGGCAAGGCAAGCTTGGTGCTTTCTCATTCTGTTACTTGTCATTTGCAGCGGCCCATTTGGGCCACCCCCAATGTCCCTACCTGCCCACTAGACCCCGCAAAAAAGTCTGAGTTAACTTAGCTACAGGCATGACTGGGCCTCACAAACTGAAACTGATATTACTAATTAAGGCACACGAAGTATGGAAAAATGACTAGAGTATTACTCATTTTTTCAACCACAGAAATACTATTTTATTCTCACTCACTCATAATTTAGGGTGGCATTCTTCTGACAGAAAAGGATGAATATGTACGCCACATTAACATTTTATAGTAGAGAGTTGAGAAGAAAACAAACCTTACCACCATTTGTTTTAATTTCAAGAGACTCCCTGGCATCACTGTCATTTTTATTAAATTGCCATCAATGTCTCACTAATACAGCTATCAGTATTGATATTGCATTTGATATTAAAATTAGCCATCAGTTTTCAACCTCCATGAAAGGCAATACCAAGCTTGCCAGGTTGGTACCAACTTCTCTTTTCTATTTACAAAATAAGCCCCACCAAAGTTCAGCAGAAAGAGTCTGGATTTGGTGTTAGGGGCCCCTGGATTGGAATCTTTCCCCTTCTACTTTGCTAAGTGTGTGACTTAAGGCAAATAATTCCTTTCTTGGGCTTTGGATTCTTCACCTGTTTTCTTTTTTCTTTTCTTTCCTTCAAGACAGGGTCTCCCTATTTTGTCTAGTAAGTGGCTGAAAGGCAGCAATGACTTCCCAGAAGCTTTGACTTGCTCCATTTCTGACCTAAGCCCCCACTTCTGAGGGCTCCCCATATTGCTGTTAAGATTAATGTGGACATCTGATCAGTTATTTAGCCTGTTGTAGCCCAGAATTCCTGAGCTCAAGAGATTCATCAGCCTCAGCCTGACCAGTAGTAGGGAAATAAGTGCCACCACCCTGACCATTTGATACCTTTCTGACTCTAAATGTTAGGAGCAGAAGTGGAGAGACTTGTTGTTTGAGAATTGTATAGGGCTTAGAATCACAGCATGCTAGAATTGGAGGGGATGACCTTAGAAATCATCTGGTCCACCTACTTCATTTTACAGATGAGGAAACTGAAGGTCAGAAAAGGGACAATGGCAGAACCAGAACCTCCAACTAATGTCATTTTCTAAGAAAATCAATTCATTTGCCCTTCTCTATTGTCAGAAGTAATTCAATTAACTTAATCAGCAATACATAAAACCAAGAGATATGATGAATATGTCCTTGCCAAAGTCACCAAAAAGTCCGTAAATCCAATGTCAACATTCTTCCTATCTCTCAGGAACATCTGAAACTGGGTTTTGCCTTGTTTGAGGACACCCCTTGAGCCACATCTTGTACTATTGAATTAATCACATTTTAAAAATCAATCAGCAATAGATAGAGTGTGATCTTGGATCCTCCATCCTTAGCAGTTAACTGTGTAAGAGTGGAGATATGGGTTTGCTCTAGAAAATCATCAGCAGAAGCCCACCTATGCTTTTTCCTTGGTATACCAATGCCCATTATGTGACTACAGACTGATCTAAAAGAATTATTATAAAGAGAAATCAAACATATGCTAATGTTTTCTTGGTCTTTTAATAGTACCATCTTTCTCTCTGAAATATCCTAAAAATCTATCTATGAATACTTTTCATTGTGTCACCTAAAGCATAGTTACTCCTTCAGGTCTAGCTGCTCTCTGACTTCTTAGGTGCCACTGCTATGTCTTTCTGACACACATGGCACTAAGAGGCAATACAGTCCCAATGTGGTAATCCCACTGCTGTCCCCGATAAGCACTAGAAAAATGTTGGCATATCTGTTTCAATTCATGTCTGTCTGGTGCCCTTCTAGTTTCTTCTCTCAGGATAAGCTCTCAGGATAAATGACTTCGCTGAATCTCTCATCAAGTTCTCTGCAGTTCCATTTCCCCCCCTCCCAATTACTTGTCAGTGTTCTGCGAAACATTGCTCAGAATCCTGTCCTCCTCTGTAATGTTTTGCAAATGAACTTGTACTCTAAATCTGTGTTGCCATTGGCTGTCATGTCCATTTCAGTTGGCCAGGAGAGTATTCGCTGGCTGACAGTTTTTGGATTCCTTTGGTCTTCTGATACTGGTGACATGTGCAGGAATGATTAATATTCTCTGAGACATGGTGATCAAGTCATTCTCTTAATTTCTGTCCATGTACCATTTCTGGAGCCAATAATCTGTTTAAAGAGGCTCAATCAGAAATACTGTGATCATACATACATCCTTACTCTTTCTTCTAATTTGGTATAGCTAGGTCCAATTATAGCAAACAATGAAACCCCTAAAAGTGATCATATGCATTTGAGTTTTTAATATTCAAGCTAGAATTACATAAAATACGATAATTGGTTCCAGGCTCATGGAAATATGCAGTATAAATTTGAATACCATGACAAGTTCAAGGGATTCTTTATTTGCATTAATCAGAACTGAGTTCTATTTACTTTGACCTGTATTCTATTCATTCAATGACCGGGAGTATCCAGAGAGCTAATTTGGAAATCACTACCCCATATGTAACTAGTCTTTCTAATTCCTTAAGATATAGTCAGTTTCATTTGTTATGATATCATTTGGTTCTTGCCACATTCAGCGTCTTCTGAAAATATTCATTATTTACAAGCATGAGACTTCTAAGTCATCTGAGGCCTTCAAACCCTTTCATTTCTTGATCTTCAATTGGATTTCCCTAGGTTAACTTTGACGTTCTTCCCCGTGTACCTCATCACACTCAAGTCCCCAAGTTAATGAAGTGTATGTTGACTTGGTTTGGAAGATCTTGCAATATTCTTCATAGAATACAAGAGATGTTGACATATGAATGAAAATGGCTTTCACTGGGATCGCTTGTATTTACTGTCACCACATCAAGGTGGGATGACCAAGGATCCCATGCAATCATTCTGCTGCTTGTCTGCGGACACACAATAAAATCATTTCCAATAATTCCTTTATTTCTCTCTCCTAGAAGACCCTATGAGCCATCCTCCATTTAGAAACAACTTCCTTTTGTCTTATTGTTCAATTATAGTTAAAAAAAAATGTCTCTATAGGCGAGGTTCAGTTCCTCTAGTTCAACAATTCATTGGTCTTAGACAAAGATCACATATGAGTACCTATAGTTAAATTAACACTAGTAGTTTGTCTAATATTTGTGCCCCTATTCCCACCATCATTGCCAAAGTAGAAATCACACTCCTTAATCCTGTTCCTCCTCCAGTCTTCTCTATTTCTGTCAAAAGTGCATCCTTCCAGGCACCAATGTTCACAATGCCTAAGTCAATCATGGACTGTTCTCTCTCTCACATCCTTAGATTCAACCTGACGATGCCAACTCTTATCAGTCCCATCTCTATATATCTTGCATTCAACTCTTCTATTAACACATCCTCAAGCCTAGGTCCAGCCTTCATTAGTTCATGCCTAGGTTATTGAATTGGATTCCTAATTGGCCCCTCTGTTTCCAGTCACTTTCCTTTCCAATCCTTTCTCAGCATAGCTTTCAAGTGGATATTCCCAAAGCACTGTTGTGACCATCCTACTTCCCTTCTCAAAAACCTTCAGTTGCTCCCTGCTGTCTCAAGGATAACACAAGAAACTCCTCAGCTTGCCATGTAAAGCCCTCCACAGTGTGGTTCCCACCTACCTACCCCATCTGATTTCCCACTGTTCCTCTCCCTTTTGCTAACTTCCTGCTTCAAATTGGCCTGATTCTTAGTCCACATCTGCCACATTCCATCTCCCATCTCCAGGCTTTTGCACATGTAGCACATTCTTTTCTCATTTCTACCCTTTTAGAATTCAGAGCACAACTCAGGTGTTACCTCCAAGACAGGCTTTTTTCCCCCTTGATATGTAAGCCAAGCTGTTAATGTTCTCTTCCTCCTGAAATTAATTTGCATAACTTTGTATTTCTAGAGGGGAAGGGTCTCATTTGTGATTTCTTTGATGTAGGACAGGCTCAGTGTGGAAACAAGGGTGGGCTTATATGTCAGTAGTTGGCTATAAACCCAGGTCTTTCTGACCCCAAGGTCAGCTTTCCTGACCTTGCTGGGACCTCAAATAACTTTGTATACAGTGTGCTCTCTTACTGTTCAGTTGATCAGTCATGTCTGACTCTTTAGGACCCCATGGACCAACTACCCATGGGCCTTTCTTGGCAAAGACACTGTGGTGGTTTGCCATTTCCTTCTGTAGTGGGTCCAGTGGATCCTTTTGTCAAGCAATCAGAGGAGGTGACTTGCCCAGGGTCACACAACTAGGAAGTATCTGAGGCTGGATTTGAATTCAGGACTTCCAGACTCCAGGCCCACTGAGCCATCAGCTGTGCTCTCTGTGTAACTCCTTATTTTATCCATCTTCAATAGAATGGAAGCTCCTTGAGGGCAGCAGCTGCCTTGCTTTTGTCTTTGTATCCCTAGCACCAAATACAGCGATAGGCACATAGAAAGTATTCAGGCAATATTTGTTTGATTAAGTTGAAGCAACACTATAACCAAAATGACTCCCAGGACCATGATGTTGAAGAGATAGGTGAGAATAATCCTTCCATGGCAATCTCTGCCTGCTAAAATCATCAGTTATCTCCCTCTCCCTCCTCCCCTCAGGAGTACCTCTCTCAACTTCACAACAGTTCCCACCATATCAAAAAGTTCATACCTTGTTTAGGTAAGAGATGCAGGAGTAAGGAGGGGCTTAACTGAACTTCTCTTGGGTCATGCTTGGATACACTTACTACACTAAATTATAATTATCCATGTGTCTAATCTTTCCTACTGGACAGTTAGTCCTTTGAGGTCAAAGATTCTGTTGCATTCACCTTTACATGACCCATGGTACTAAAGGCAAGTAACAGGTACTCAATAAATGCTTGTTGTATTACTGGGGGAAAAATTACACTATATACTGCAAACACATTTTGTTTTAAGTTCTGTCAAACTCCCTACCACGGATAAAACTAATAATAAACACAAACACATAGTTTGTGTGTGCGTATACAGACACAGACACACACACACACACACACACACACATATATATGATTCAACTTTTTGGTCACTGCATAATGTTGCCTACTTGTGTACATGCCAAATTCATGAAGACAGAAATAGTATCTAAATTCATCTTTCACATATTCTCCCCCTTTTCTAGCAGAGTGTTCTATGTAGAGTAGAATGGTGAATGAATGAATGAACAAATGAGTGAATGAATGAGGTCCTTTCACCCCCTAACATGAGGGAAAAAACGTTCTTCAAGCAAAAGTCACGTAGCTTGGAAAGTACACTGTCCTAAGAGACAGGAAACTTAGGCTCTACTCCTGGCACTGACCAGCTATCGGACTCTGAGCAAGGCCCTTCCCCCTCTCTGAGCTTTTTTCCCTCTTCTGTGGAAAGGACTGTGGGCTCTAAATTCCCTACCAGCTTTCAAGTCATGTGATCCACCCACAGCCACCTAATCATTTGAGAGACATTAGGGAAATCACGAGTGCCCAGCAAGGGGGGGATAATTTTAAATCTCCTCTGAGACCTTCTCACTTGGAAAAATCTTCATATTTAGGGCCAATAAATTTCACAAGCTTTTCCAATCTCATCCAGAGAAAATGCTGGCATTACCCCTAGCAATTTTTTTTCCCTTGGCAAGAAAAAGACGTTCAATTCTTTTTTCAGATTGTGAAATCATAAATTTCTGGAGGGTTTCACCTGCCATTCATTTGAAAAAAACTAATTAGTGAAGAATGAAAACTATTTTTCCTCCTTGATCAAGCTCCAATAGTTTTTGGATGGATTCTCAGTAATAAAAATAATACCTTTTATTTACATAGCACTTCATAGCTCTAACGGGCTTTCACCACCAGTAAGGCATTTAATCCTCAGCAAGCCAGGAAAAGAAGGATGGCAGGTTGTGTATACACCCACCTTTGAGATGGAGAAAATAAAGCTTCCAAAAGTGGCTCAATCCAAAGTCATAAAATTAGTAAGGACAAAGAGCCCTGTCTCAGTTCAGTGCTCTATTTCCAACTGGGCCACTGAGGCAATGAGCAACCTTGGGCAAATCATTTCACATCCATGAAATTCAGTTTCCTCATCTCACAGAAATAACAATCCTCGAGTTGAAAGGGACCTCGAAGGTCATCTTGCCCTACTGTTAAACAGATACCTGTTCTATCAATCACACAATAATTCAATAACCCTGCTCTGGGCCAGGTACGAGGGTTATGTACCAGGGAAATAAAGACAGAGAAGAAATGATCCCTGCCCTCAAGCTGCTTAGAGTCTATTGTGGGAAACACCATGTACACCTAGAGATAAGTAAAAATGTAATCCAAGTAAATTTGTATTCATCCAGATTCTGCCAGTGATGGATAATCCACTACCTTCTGAGGCAGTCCGTTATAGCTCTAAGAGGTAGTAAGTCTTTTCCTGACATCATGCTGAAATTAGCCTCTTTATAACTTGGGCTCATAAGACCATAAATTCAGAGGCAGAAGGGACCTTAGGGCTCATTTAGTACAATATCCTCATTTTGTAGATGAGGAAACTAAGCCCAAAAAACTGAAGTAGTCATGCAAAGTCACCGAAGTAGGAAAAAGAGTCAGAAATTGAATTCAGGTCCTCCAACTCCAGAATTGGCATTCTTTCCACAAAATCACATTGTTCACTGGTCCTAGTTCTGTTCTCTAGGGCCAAATAGAATATGACAAGTCACACAAATACCTAAAAGTACCTTGGCTCCTGCCAAGTCATCTCTTCTCCAAGCCAAAACTCCCCAGTCCCTTCCATTGATCTTTTTCTGGCCCCTCCCTGACCTGATTACCCATCCTGCCAGGTTAAAGGCCTTCCAGAATCAAGCTTGGATAATGGGAATACTTAGATTCCTGCCATCCTCTGCCAAATGAAGGCTACGAGGAGCTAACATGTGGGCTAACTTCTAGCTCTCATGTTTTGTGGCTCATTGATGGGCTACATTCAATCTCCTCCAAATCAGGATACCAAGCCATCCATTCAGCAGGCATACCCAGTGCTACTGACCTCTGCATTTCATCATGCCTCCTCCTAGTAACCACTGGTCCAGTATCAGGATGGGACAGGGCAGAGCAAAAAGGCCAAAGGCCAACTGGCACTCTCAACTGTACCCCACTACCTAAAAACAGATTAGGTTTGGTGGATACCATCCTTATTTGCCACTGTCATTTGGGACCACTAAGTTTGAAGATTTACAGGGTCTCTTACCCAGCAAAGAATGACCTCGTCGCAGATTGCTGCTGCCAAATGACTGGCCCCTGCGGGGAGCCTGAGTATCCACTGCTAGACCACGTCAGATGTCAGATAAAATTCCTAAGGCAGAGACCAAACCAAGCCAGTCTCCTACTCAAAAATCTGCAGATGTTCTTTCCTACCTCTAGAATAAACTAACTACCAATCCCTCAGCTGGGCATTAAAAGCCCTCCACAAATTAACATTCAATATAAAAGGATAAAAACAGAATAGGGACTTGTCACCAGACCATTTCCACCCAAACTTTATCCAAAAAAAATGAGAATGAAATACTAAACAATTTTTTAACAACTATGGAATATCTAGTAAGACACAACATGGTGGTTAGAATTATTTATCAGAATCTCATTATCTTGGGGCAGCTAGGTGGCACAGTGAATAGAGCTCTGGCCTTGGAGTCAGGAGGACCTGAGTTCAAATCCAGCCCCAGACACTTACTAGCTGTGTGACCCTGGGCAAGTCACTTAACTTCGATCGCCTCAGCAAAAAGTAAAAAACAAAAACAAAGAATCTCATTATCTTTCATAGATTGACAAGCAAAAAGTCCCCAGATCACAAATACAGACTTCAAAACAGCAAGGAAGAGTCAATCAATGAACCATATCAGAAGTAGAATATTATCAGCAAACTGATGCCCACAACTGTCCGGTTTTAACACTGGTCCACAAACATTTGACTATGTTTTCAATGTATATGAAATAAGTATATGAAGTATATGAAATAAAAACATTTCAAAATACGGAGTCATAGGAGAGGGCAAGAAAATCACGTAACAATTGAATAAGGAACATATCATTGCTATCATCCTACCCGCTACTGGAGTTGCCAAAAGATCAGAGTCCTAGAAAAAGAACCTTAGACACCATCCAGGCGAGGAATTCTTAACCTGTAACACGTAAACTTTTAAAAAATATTTTGACAGCTATTTCAAAATAATTGTTTTTTTTTAGTTATCCTATGTATATTATGTATTTAAAACATTATTCCCGGGGGAAGGGGGGCATAGGTTTCACCAGATTATCAAAGGCATCTATGACACAAAAAAGGTCCAGTAGCCCTGATCTAGTCCAACCACCTCATTTTATATATGAGAAACCTGAGATGGCAAGTGACTTGCTCATGGACACACAGGTAGTATGGCTCAAAAGTGGCATTTGAACTGAGATCTTCAAGATACTTTCAGTGAACCTCCCAAAGACAAGTTTACATCTCAAAACTCTTATTCATTTTCAAAAAGTCAGTTTTTTATGCATCTGTGTGATAGTTATGAGAATATTAATGATAAAAAATAGTGGCACAGTGACTTGTCTCTGAACACCAATGAAAAATGGAGAATAAGAATACTAATAATAGCTGACTTTAATATCATATTTTAGGGTGTGTAAAAGACTTGGTACAGTATCACATTTGATCCTCAAAACCACCTTGTGAGGTAGATGCAATTATTATCCCCATATGACAGGTGAGGAAACTGAGGTTCAGAGAGATTACCATCACTTGCCCAGGGTGTCTGAGGTGGGATTTGAATCTTGATCTTCCTGACTCCAAAGGCAGGATTCTAAACTCCATGCTACTCTGCCTATCCTAAGACTCTGCACACGGTAGGTGAGTAATCATGCATGTTTGTGACAAAAAGCTTTCAGGACACGGCTTTCTCTATACTAGAGTTTTGAGAAATGTCTCTCAAGGATGATTTTTAACAGTCTATTGAGTCGAATCGTTTTCCAAATCATGAAAGTCCATCCCAGATTCTTTATTATATCCTCTGGTATGAGCGCACACACACACACACACACACACACACACACACACACACACACAAAATGATTCCCAGTTGATGGAGAATCAACAGGATTGGCTACCATTAGCACTAGCCCTGGGTTCACTGGTAATTTTAAATTTTAAGGTAATTGTATCTATTTAATGCCCACTGACCACTAAAGCTAGAAAGAGACTTAGAGATTATCTATTCTGATCCCTTTCATTTTCCAGATGGGCAAACTGAGGCCCAGGAGAAGGGAACAGACTTGGCCACCCAGCAAGTGAGTGGCAGAGTTGACATGAGAACCCAGGTCTCCTGAATTCCAGACTGATATTCTTTTCCTGCCCCAATGCATTGCCATGGCCAAACAGCCTCAGGACTTGTCTCTGAATGCTAATGAAAAATGAAGAATAAGATAAGGCATCCCAGGGCAGTCAGGCTTGGTGATTTGCCATCCTACAGGCCAGCTATCTGGGTGACACAGATTCATTAAGGTGGCTGGATTGCTGACTGAGGTTCTTCAAACTGGAGATGTTACACGAGTTGTTTGGGGCTGCAACAGGGCCTGATACCAGGTTACCATCCTAGGAGGCTGCATTCTGACTCTTTCAGGGGGCTATTACTAGGAAAGCATTGGGTTACCAACCCAGTCCTCTACAAAATGGAGCCTGCTATTCTGACTGAAGCTTGGGCAGGAGCGTTCTGGCCCTCAAAGACAGCCGGTCATAAGGGATCGCTACAGTAGATTTGGTGGGCTTTCCTGCACATTCCATGTGTACCAGAAAGACCTGTGAAGATGGCTAAAGAAGCCATCTCTGCCTCTTTCCAAACAGCAGCAGGCAGAACACTAGTCCAGGAATACTCTCCTTCCCTCTCGCCCTCATTTATTCATTATCTCAGTCCTGGTCTCTCCTCTGCCTCCCAAGAGCTGTGTGGCCTAATCATACGGAGCTGTTTTTTCGGTCTGTGTCCTTTTCTGTAAAGTAAGGCATTGAGAGGACTAGCAGGGATCTAGAGTCAAAATACCTGGTTTCAAATCCTCCCTTTGAAACTCTCTAGCTCTGTGACTTCGGGTGTATCACCTCTCCTCACTTAGTTTCCCGCCCCCCCAGAAAACAAAGGGGCTGAACTTGTTGATTTCTAAGGATCCCTCCATGAGCGGACCTCTTCCTTCCAAATCTAGATTCAGTGAGAGAATCTCTAAGGTTCCCTCTAACCCTGACATTCTATGAGCCAATCCAATCCAACAGTGATGATGTAAGCTCCTCGAGGGCAGGGATTGTTACATTTCTGTCTCTGAATTCCCATCTTGTACTCAGATGCATGGTAAACACGTTTGCTGCATTTGATTGCACATTGGGATGTATAAGAGGTAGCTAAAGTCTTCCCAGTGCTAACATAACTAACATTGATGATCCAAAGTCTTTCATCAGTTTTCAACTCTCCAGTGGTTGAAAGATGAAAGCCTTAAAATAGCCTTTTTAAACTATGCTAGGCTCCATGACACCTATATTTCTACCACGATAAGGACAGAAAAATAAAGAACTCAACAGGATTTGGGGAAAATTCACTTTAAAATACTAACATCAAAGAGTCAATTGTCAGGAGGGAAATTTCAATGCATGGGTTAGGAGAAATACCCAGACAGGTTTGTTTGTTTTAAATGAACAAATAAACCAGTTCAATATCCATTCATTAGAAGGAGCTATTAAAATATACCCAAGTTTGATGATACCACAAGGACCTACTATAAAACTTATACATAGGCAAGACTCTATACTTTATGGAACCTTTAGGTGGAAGGAGCATTAGGGGCCACTATATCTTCCTCAACAAGTAAGCAGCAAATTTCTACTTAAATTCCTTAAGGGATGGAGAATTCACTACCTCCTGAGCCCATCACACTCTTAACTAAAATTGTTGCCCAGATCTTCCATTAATCTGAAATTTCCTTCCTTGAAATTTCCATCTATTTGTCCCTGCTCTCCTCTCTGAGGACAAGTAGGGCAAATCTAATCCCTCTTCCACACTGAAAAGTCTTCAGACAATTGAAGACAATGATTATGTCCCCCCCCACTCTTCCCTCCCACCCCGCCTTCAAGTCTTTTCTTCTCTAGGCTGATGGTAGAGATGTGCTAAGCATAAAATTAGGGAGCCAGACTTGATGGACTTCCCAAGTGATTTTCAGCTTTAAAGCAATAATTCTACTGTTCTGTAATGAGTTTGAAATTCCCACTGTCATCTGAGTGAAATTCCAGCAAAGGGTCTATGAAATAGCATGTGTTTCTGTTTTCTGAAGTTGCTTCATTTTGGGCACTATTCCAAAGAGAAGTCAAAGCCCATTTGTGAATGTCATCACTTAACAGAAGAGAGAGATTTAATCTCAGCAAAATACTTTAAAGTGTAATTATTTCACCCCCCCCCCAAGTGGGACACATGATACTCCAAACTTCAGAAGGTTTAAGGATATCACATTTACATGCTCCAGCCAGTGTACTGGAAATCTGGGCATGAAGATCCACCAGCCAGTCTAGACAGAAGAGCCCTCCCAAGGAAGAAGACCACAGTCAAACGGCCTTCTATGTCAAACTGGTGGTTCCTGGAATACCAGATCCAAAAGGTGAGACAAGGAGGTGGAAGCAGTGTGGAGAATGGCAGTTCCTGAGTTAGGGAGTTAGCTTGGAGCCTGTCATGGAGAACCCACTGCAAAGAGAAGTAGTAGGAGTTAGCAAAATGACAATCTGTTCCACAAGCAACTTTCCCTCCCACAACAGAGGGGTACGACTTGTAGAAACCTTTGAATGACAGTGGGAAATTGGCCGTGCCAAGGTTATGGAAATGAATAATACTAGCATGGCGAGGGATAGGAGGCATTGGCATGGTGGGCAAGCAGTCCACGATGGCATGGTCCAGTTCAAAGTCTAAGGACTTGGCTGAAGAAAGTCATTCCTGGGTAGCTCAAGAGGCCATTGAGATGTGAGGTTACCAAAAAAGCAAGTCCAGGAACTTACAAATTGGTGGTGATGCTCTAATATCAGCTAATTAGCTTACTATTCAAATGACTGCCCCTTCTTTTCTATTATTTTTTCATTACTGACCAACGATGCTATTCAGACTCAATGAAATTCTGATGTTAATGGCCTTGTTATTCTTTGGTGGGGGGACCAGATCTGTTATTTCTTCCCTTTTGGGGAACTTGCAGTGAGTTCCTCCCACTTCCTCCCACTTAAGCAGATTCATACTTGCCCTGATATTTCTAGCTTTAAAGAATGTTTTGGGGGGCCCAGTGTGACTTAGCCAGTACGTGACAGCAGAGAGATGTGAACTACATCCTTTCAACTCCAAGGCTGCCTCTCTATCTATACTATGGCTGCCTCTGACTTGTCTCCTGCTTATAATGATACCTGGCACACAGGAGGTGACGAATAAATGCTTGCTGAAATGAATTACATTTTACATGTGGCCAAGTCTCTGCAAGAGTTTATTGAGTGCCTACTATATGCCAGGCACTGTGATATAAGTATAAATAGGGTCCCTGTCTTCATGGAGATTATAGTCTAGTAGGGAGAGATAAGATATGGACACAATTAACTCGAAATCAAAAGAGAGGAGAATCAACGCAGAAGAGAGGTAACTAAGGGCTAAGAAAGAATTCAGGAAATGGAGAAGAGCCCTGCTGGCCCATGCAAAGTATAGGACTACCAGTGATATATTGGCAATTAACCCTAGCACAAAGAACACTGGTACAAAGTCAGAAGTCCTGAGGTACAAGCAGAGATATATAACCAGGGGGCAAATTAGCTTACCTGATCCTCAACTTCCTCTTCTAAAAAATGAGATTAATAATATCTATACACCCTGTTAGGCCCAACTATTGTGAGACAATGGCTCCAAGAACCTTAGAGAACTCCCAAAATGTGAATATTGTTATTGTTCAGTCATGTCTGACTCTTTTTGACCTCATTTGGGGTTTTCTTGGCAAAGATACTGGAGTACTTTGCCATTTCTTTCTGCAATTCATTTTACAGATGAAGAAACTAAAGCAAACAGGGGTAAGTGATTTGCTCAGGGTCACACAGCTAGAAAGTATGTGAGGCCAAATTTGAATTCAGGTCTTCCTGACTCCAGGCCCAGCAGTCTATCCACTGTACCACCTAGCTGTCCACAAAATAGCTACTGGGTGACATTGAGGGTATAACAATATAGTGTAGGCAATGCATGTAGCTTAGATGTTGACTTAGGGAAGGTGCTCACCAAGCCAAGACTGTCTTTGATGATCCATGTGGAGCAGCCTACATGAAGGCAGTGTGGAACGGGGGAAAGAAAACTAGAATTGAATTCAAGGATCTGGGTTCAAATCCCAGTTCTTCTATTTACTACTTTTGTGATCTTGAGCTTCAGTTTCCCCACATTTAAATGAAGGGGCTTGGACTATACTACTTGTCTCTGACACTTCCAAATGTGGCCAGACTCAGTTCCCTTATCCACAAAGATGGGTACACAGGTAACAGTAATGTGCAATAGTTCATGGCACATCTATTTAAAGAGGGGTCATCTGAAAACGAAAATCATTATCACTGAGGGCAACAGTTTCTCAGAGAGCTAGCTTCTTTGGCAAGGCACCCCACCCGTCTTCTAGCATGTGGAAACTTCCTCAGCTTGTGGCCCAGTTCCCGATGAGATGGAGGAACTTCTCTTTGGATTTTGGGGCTATTGCTCTATCTGGTGCTCTTTTCAGCTCAAGGTTGGAGAACAAGTGGGAGAGCTGGGCACCTTTCATGTGGTCTTCTTACCCACAAATCCCCTTGACAGGCTTACCTATTAAGCCTTCCAACAAAGCCTAGGGCACCACATGGTGGGGTAGGGAGCCCAAAGTGAGGGATACTTTAAAATGTGCATAGTTTTGATGCCAGAAAATTCCCTTCTCCACTGCCTGAGGCATTGATTTTGGGAGAAGCAGTCCCACATGTTCAGGAGGATATTATTTCCAAGTGCAAAGAGATAGCATTCTCAAGCTTTATCCAGCAAAAAAGCATAAGCAGAGCACCAAAGAGCTCAAAAAGGCCCTAAGAGACCATTATTCTACTTACTCACCCCTAACCCCTACCACACTCCATTTTCCAGAGGCAGAAGGCAAGACCCAGACAAAGGTGATGACTGTCCTAAGGTCACACAGTGAGTTCAGAGCAGAGGTAGACTAGATTCCAGGCCTCCTGTTCTTTCTCCCTAGATTCTGTCTAGTGGCCATCTTGGACTCCAATCTCAGAATCCTCCAGGCTAAGTGACCTCACTCAATTCCTTCTGTAATGGCTAAGTGGGTCCTGTAGATAGAGGACTTCAAGACAGGCTACAGAGATTCTGCCAAGGCAGAATGGCACCTGCAGAGGCAGGCCCAGTGAGACCCAAAGGACACCAGCCACAAAGGGTTCAGCTATAGTCGCTTTGCTGTCATAGAGGGCACGTTGTACATTGCGGCCCACATTTAGCTGGGCTCCCTGTCATGTGATGGTGATCATTTCAGTTTGCCAGTGAGAAAAAGAGAGAGCAGTCCCCACAGTGAACGACAGGTTCTTTAGATTAGAAAGAACTGCTCCCAGGAATAGAAGGAGAAAAATACAACTGAACTCAAAAATGGCACCACAGACAACAAAAATATATCAGGTGCAAGCTTCCAAGAAATAGCAAAGTATGCTTTTCAAGGCAAAATATGTAGTATGCAATGTCGCAAGGGCTAACATATAGAGAGACTGTGCTACTTCTCTATAACTTGAAGAAAGGCAGCTTGAATTGCTGTCAAAACCACAACCAAATCAAGGAACTATTGCAAGAGCGGGATTGTGGCAGCCGTGTTTGAACAAAGAGAGAAGAGAATGAAAATGATGATCGCTGGCACATAGTGCTGTAAGGGCTGCAAAGTGCTTCACATATATCGTGTCTCCTTGGATACTCACAACAATGGGGGGGGGGACTGTTATTATCCCCATTTTGCAACTGAAGAAATGGAGAATCAGAAAGATTCCTGTCTAGTGAGTGTCAGAGGCAGGGTTCTCCAGATAATAAGTCCTAGCGAAAAAAGAGCTCTGAACTTGAAAGCAGGAGACCTGTGCTTGAGTACTCTGGACCTGCCACTCTTTAAACCTCAGTTTCTTTATCTGTGAAATGGAGCTAATGATATTCAGCCTATCACATGATCTAGTTGGGATGTGAAATTAGGAATATATACATATATGTATATATGTGTATATATATGTGTGTGTGCATGCGTGCGTGTGTGTATAATAAGAGGGAGAAAGTAACTGGCAAAGCTTAAAGCAGTAAAGAAATGTCAACAAGTTCTACTCCAGTGCCACATCCTGGCATGGGGTGGAGCCTGGGATTTGGAAGGCAATGCCAGCAGAGCACAAGCTCTGGAGAGGTCTACTTATCTGACAAGGCTTTGAATATGGTGCTGGTAACACACTAAATCTGCTGTCCTAGGACCAGCCCAGCTAAGTGTGTACAGGTTCATCATCAGCACACTGGTCATTTGGCCATGACAGCCCAGGAAACCAAGTCATTTACAATGGCACCTGGTCCTGTACAGGCCCCTTCTGCTTCACTAACAACAATATCTAGCACTTACAAAATGCTATCAGGTTTCCAAAATGCTTAACATATGTTTCCACTTGATCCTCCAAACAACCCTGCAAGGTTGGGGTTATTATTATCCCCATTTTACTTGAGGAAACTAATGTCACGAGATGGTAACTTGCTCAGAGTCAGAAGCTACTAAGTGTTTAAGATAGAATTTGAACTCAGTCCTCCTAATCTTCTATAACAGTAACAGAGTGATGGAAACAGTCTGAAGAATCATGCAGGTTTTAGATCAACTGTAAAAATTAACTTAGTTGTTGGTAATCTAAGTGAGCTCTTTATCCAATGACTGCTAATTAAGGGAATGAAGCTCATCCATCTTGCCCTATAATGAAAACCACAAGACAAAAGGAGTTGGCAGCTAGATGGAAGGAGGGTTCATGGGTACTCATTGGAGAGACAAATAAAAGAACTGGGGAAGTTGACTGTACACTGTATCCAAAGGCTTAAATGTTGTTTATATGTTAGTGGCTATTGCAGAGGATAAAAGAGATTTCAAAAAAATTAAGGAAGAACTCAAGCAGTTCATTTAAACTATGTCAATATATACTTTAATACTCAATTATTTCAATGCAATGTTGGGCAAAGGGAAGGATGATAAAATGGCAAGAAAATATGGCTCAGGAATAAGAAATATAAGAGGCTAAGTCTTATAAACTATATGTAGTTTAGCAGACACATTATTAAAGATCATGAATGTTTTCTTCGACAAGAGGATAAGGAAATGCTGGATATGGTAAGGACCAAATAACCTTTTTTATTAAAGCTTTTTTTATTTAAAAAAAAGTTTTCATACATTAACTGCTAAGAGACATGTGGAAAACAACTGTCTGTCCAGACAGATCATTGACTTATCAGAGAAAAGACAAAAATTAATACTGAATTAGAAGAAAAATAAAAATGAAAAAATCATGCCATGCAATTAAAACAACTCCAACCTTACTGTTTGAAAAACCTATTAATTCACATCGAAAGGAGGGGAAATAGTTAAAAGAATAGGCAATGGTATCAGCATTCACCATATCTTCTAGAAATAACTGATGTAAATCAATCATCAAAATGAGGAGACCAAAAAAGCCCAGAAACTATGATGCCCAGCTCCTTGTCAAGGGAAATGAAATGGCGGCCAAAGCCAATGCCAATCTAGAATGTAAATGTGATTGTAAAATCCGTAAACATGTTGTGTACCTCTAGTAAAACATAAGCATCTTGAGGGCAGGGATTCTCTAACTCATGTATCTGCATTCCCAACATTTAGCATGGTTACCAGCACAAAGTAGGTATTTAATACACAGTTGTTGATTGAAAGATAATTATGAAGCATCATTTAAAACACAGTAAGAAATAGCAGAGTTATAAACCAAATTTCCAGAAAACTTGGCAAGAGACCCAATTAAGCCAGATCATTCTGAAAGCATTTAAAAATGAAACTGGAAGTTCAAGAGTTGAAAAATGCAAACAATCTGTCAAGATGATAACAACAAACTATTCTTTGTATTAGTCTTTCACAAATAATGTTCTGCATCGAATCACATTTTTAGTCACACAACTGATTAAAAGGTTCAAGAATACAAGATCCTACCCAGGCTTATCATATGTTGACTAAAAAAGAGGATTTGATTCATTAGGGAAAAATGGTGCCTTAATGGCTTTCCTCCAACAAGGTGTCTCCCATATCTCACAAGTTAACGTTTTTCAAGATTTCCTGAACATTACACCAAGGACAACTTTATTAAATGATCCTCTGATTACAAAGATCAAACATGACCTAAGACGGGGAGATGCAAAGTGCCAAAAAGTATCTACCACTGTCATATGAGGATGTTGGAGGTACAGTCCAAATGGAAGAGAGATTGCCTGATGATGCTGTTTGCAGAAGAAATTCCATTTTAATGAATACATCAAGGCCTAGAACACTGCAGAGTCTTTAAAATCTAATTCATAAGCACATAAAAAGTCAGTCTGAATATTCACACCAAGAAAAGTCAAGTAAATAAAGTGCTTACTCTGTCCAGATTCTGATATACAGTTGGATGGACATTCTATCAATACATTTATCTTGGAGAGACACTGAAGATGGGCCATAAATTGAATTAACCATTGAATGGGAGAAGGAGAGAAGGCAGCATTGCATCTGAGAAGTTGCAGTGTCCTTAAGGGCCCCAAGTTTCTCTCTGAAACAAAAGCCCATATTGTAAAAGGCAATATTCTTCCAATGTATTCTTCCAAGACTGAGAAGCATGGATTAAAGTTGCAGGTCACCCAAAGGTCAATGGAGATGTGGGCATGAATCGGCTGCTACTTGTTACGAGTAAAAGATAACTCAGGAGAAGCCACATAAAAGATATTATCAGAGAAGCACATGATTAGACAAGAAAGTGGGCTAGTCACATGGAGAGAACAAGGGGTATACATAGGAGAGCCTGTGTACTCCAACGATAGCCACAGGATGTCAAGAGACATACAGAAAGCCTCCCACTGTGTTAAATGAACACATTCCCCCTTCCCAAACTCATGAAGGACCTGCCAGAAGACATGTACAAGAATCACTCAGAATAAGGAGAACACTCTTGGAGGATGCTCATCAATGGAACTCCATCCCCACCCTTGCCTTGATCTTCAGTTGCCATTTGGTGGCTTTCTAATACATTTTTGAGAAATGTTTCATATTACAACTGTATGTGTTTATGTCTCATCCTCTTATCAGACTATAAGTTCCATGTGGGCAGGGACCATGTCTGACTTAAATTGGATATTTCCTCCAGAACCTAGGACACAGCTCCATACATAGTAGATACTTAATAAATATTTGCTGAGTGAATGGATGGATGATTCTGTGGCAAACAACATAACTGAGGTACCTTAAACTCAGGTTCTGAATGAATGCTTGGTTAATCATTGAAAGTGACTCAGAGCAAAGTGATGTCAATTGTTAATGAGCAATGACAGAAGCTTAGAAAATGATTGATTTTATGGGTCAGTGGGGAATTGTGTGAGATCAGCTGGGATCCATTAAAGACTGGAATTTCTCAACATCTTTCCTCCTTCCTCTCTGCCTAACTCCTGTTAATCCTTCTTTTTTACAGAAAGAGGCCAGAAATTAAGGGGATTCAAGATCCAAAGACAATTAGGTTGCAGAAGTCAAGGAGGGGAGAAAAGACAGACAAGCAAAGGCAAGTGGTGGGAGGAAGAATTTTGGGGAAAAGAGGACAGAAAAACAAGGTGGGTTGGTTGTACCTGTCTCTCTTCACCTGGTGGTTTCCAGCTCACCCTTTAAATTCCAATTCAAATGTTGCCCTTGCTCTTTGAAACCTCCTCCAATTCCCTCAGACCCCATAGAGCATTGTATTTGCCCCTCTCTAACACACCTATCATGTACTATTGTGCATTAGTTAAAAGTGCTTAGTATCTTCCTCCTAGATATGCCCCCAATGAGGATAGGGACAGCCTTAGCTCAACTTTGTCTCTCCCCTAGTACCTGGAACTATGCAAGCTTTACAGCAGAGATGTCATAAATTACATCTGTCAGATCTGTGCTTGACCCTATACTGCCATGTGCTCCCTCTTGCTAAAGTAATCAACCAGACAGGAATGTGGACTAGACAGTCTCACGGGAAGCAGTGGAACAGGCCATAATCAAAATCCTGTTGCAGTCTGTAGTGCAGAAACAATTTTGAAATACTGGTGCTGTCGAAAAGCTTTGGCCTCTTAGTGTCAGGTGGGGACCAAATATTTATATATCCCAACTTCAAAAAGGAAATAATTACCTTTTTACTTTCCTGTTATAGTTTGCTTTAATGTATACAAGCCATTAAAAATTTTCATTGTCTCTGTCACCAGGAAACACAGTTCTATTGCAATGCCCTCAGCAATATATGAGCTTGGACAGAAATTTTGAAATTTATTTTACTTTTATTTCATTCTAAGAATCTAACTTCTCTTATTCATGCTGTCATTGGCAAAGACCCTCTCTCTTGACTAGGACATGATAACATTAAAATCATAGTCCCAACCCATGAGAAAAGGAGTAATGTGATCTTAAAGACAGGGAGGCCTGTGTTTGAGTCCTGCCTCTGACATTGCATGTGTGACAAAGCCTTCATCTACTTCTAGAGTGGCATTGAGAGAGTGGCGGAAGATAGAGCGGAGCATGGGCTTAAGTCTTGTGAAGCACTTTATATACATTATCTCACTTGATTGCTCACAACGACTTCGTGAAGTAGGCACCATTATTCTTCTTTATTTATAGATGGAGAAACTGAGGCTCAGGGAGATTAAACAACTTTACCAGTCACATATGGAGTGTCAGAGGCATGATTTAAATGCAGGTTTTCTGGACTCCTAAGTCCACCCCTCTATCAATTATGACACAATGATACTCTAGGGCAAGGATGCTTACCTTTCTGTGTGTCATGGACCCCTTGTGCAGTGTAGTGAAGCCTATGGACCCCCCCCCCTTAGAATCATGTTTTTCAATTCATAAAATAAAATACATAGGAACGCAAAGAAAATCAATTATATTGAAATGGTAATCTATATATTATCAAAAAATGGTTGTGAACCCCAGATTAAGAACTCCTGAAGTCTAAATATTGCATCTTTCTTCAGTGATCAGTGAGTGGACATACTACCAGAGGGATAAAAAGTGAGTTTGTATCTATTTGAGATTCCTGATTGGCCAAACATTTGAAGAGCCAAGAGGAGACCATGTGTCAAGTCTGCCAGTAAGTACAGATACTCTAGCAGCCTTCATTAAAAGCCTATGATGCTGCTCAAGTACTGTCCAAGGTGCTAGGAGAGATAGAAGCTGAGCTAAGGCACTGTTGGCCTCACACAGTCCTTAGCTTCTCTTAGTCCCCTCTTCTGATTACCTACTCAGTGACTCCTACAGGACTTGAAGGCTTCAGGTACCCCTGATCTGGCTGTCCCTCTGATCTGTCAACCTCCTGAGGACTCTAAGTTTGCTCAAGCTTGGTGCCACTGATTCAAACTACAAACAAAATTTCCTTGGCTTGGCAACTACTGGTGAACATTAACCTTTGACTCCTTGTGCCTCATAATATTGTGATGGGCTGGCCTATTCCACAGGGTACTATGGATTCTTTCCAGTAGAGGCCAAACTCTGGTAGGTTCTATTAAGCTATAAGACTTTGAGAACTGGCCAGCTAGGGGATGTCCATCTGCTGTTCAATGAAGCTAAAGAGGCTCAGCATGAAAAGATTGACTGACACATTATGAGTTTTTTCTAACTGAACCATCTCATAAAACCATCTAATAAAAATCAACTGACATTTATATAGTGAATTCAAGTTTGTAAAGTGATTTACACAATATTGATTGATAATCAAATCATTAATATTAGCATTATTTCTGTGAAGTATGTGGCAGTCAAATGCCCTAAAGGTGCACTTACAAGCCCTGATTCCTAGGCTACCTAGACTGAAAAGCACATCCCTACTCCACCCTACCTTTCCAATGGGACCTTTGGAACTGCCATCCTATTATTAACAAAATACCCTTCACGTTAGACCTGTGCTATCACACCAAGAAAATAAGTGGTATATATTTTATATTTCGCTTTCTATGTACATTCCTATTCCTAATAGAATGAAACCTCCCTGAAAGCAAGGACAACTAGCACATAGGCACACAGAAGGAGCTTAATAAATGTTTACTGAATTGAACAGAATCTCATTTTAGCTTTCCAACCAATCTGTAAGGTCGCTATTACATGGATTATTATTCCCCTTTTATAGACATATATTATTACCCCCCCTTTAAAGACAGGGAAATTGAGGCTTAGAATAGTTCAGTTATTGAGTAAATAACATCATAGATTTGGAGCTGGAAGGGAAGCTATTTAGTTTAATGCCTTCATTTTACAGATAAGGAAACTGAGACCCAGGGAGATCAAATAACTTGCCCAATGATGTGTGTCAAAGGTGGGATTTAAGTCCAGGTCTTTCTGACTCCAAGACCAGTGTGTAGCCATTTAGCTACTGCCTAAAACATGTAGGGTTTGTGTTATGTGACAATGGCAGCCCACACTGAAAGAAATGCACATTTTGATATAGGGATAGGGAGAGGGACTAGACCTGGGATTTTTTTGAAGTAGGGAACTCCCAGACGAGGAAACTTCCTCTATCTAGGTAGGGCAGCACCTTCTCTGCAACTTAGAGTCTTTGAGAGTTGCTTAGCATATTGAGAGGTGAGGTGACCTGCTTAGAATCACCCAGTCAGAATCTGTCAAAGGCAAGACTTAGAGTTGAGAATTCCCGGCTCCAAAACCAGCACTCTCTCCATTATACAATACTATCTCCCACCTTTGGAAGCACTGCAGTAATGTGAGGGCTATTTGTGAACAACTGAAACCTAATTACAGGCATACCTTGTTTAACAATGAATTACTTCCAGGAAAATGGGACTCCAGGAAAAACATTATGGGGGTGTTATGTGCTGTAACAACACATCTGAGCAGAGTTGGAACTGCTAAGGCAAGGAGTACCCTAAGGCACTCAAGTCAGAAACTGGCATTGCCCAAGTTGGGTTTAGGGAAAGCAAAGGGGTATGTGAGGAGAATGGGGGCATATGAACATTCACAACAGGGTTCAGATGACTGTGGTAGGCTGAGATTGCTATGTTATCATGAGACCATTGCAAGATGATGTTGAGTGAAGGCAACCTTCTATGGGACAAGTTTCTTCTTCCCTCAAAGTCATTCCAAGAGTCTCCTAGGAAGCTCTTTGCAGTGTTAAAATGGCTCTGACTTTTTAATCTGTCAATATGGGCTGATGTTAAGTGTAGTACTTACAAAACCCTTTTTATTTACCTGGTGAATTCTCCCCCTAACTAGTATTTTATCTGTTCTTGTTCTCTTTTCTTCTTCTTTTTTTTTACCAGAGTTGCTTGTTAACTTTCCTCATCTTGTGGTATTTAACATTTCATCAACCTATAATATTCCAAAGGGCCCAGCCCCAAAGCCTACCTTCCTACTACCCATCAATGCAGCATATGAGCTTCAGGAATTAAAAATTAAATTATAAATATGGATTTGCCCTCAAAGAGCAAAACACGTGTCATGTTATACAGTGTCTCTTTTGTTAAGTGAATACAAAATCAATACATGGAAATCTACACATTCCAATACCAGAACCTTAAAGTTCACATAACTCTGGAAGAAAACTTGGTAAAATAAAAGTATAATGAAATCTGAAATGTCTTAAGAATATCAGTGGAAGAATTCAGGTCAAAATTTTCCATTCCAATAATTATGTTTTCCCTCAGTATTAATTATCTTTTAATTTAAAAAACCACACTCTTATCTGATCCTCCCTGTAAGTAAATTTGCCACCAAAGCATTTCATCAATAGAGAATCCTCACATTCTTTTCAGAGGTTCAGTTTATTCTACCACAATCTTCATCACATGCCCTGTGTGATGCAGAAGTACCTCATAAGCCCTGTGAAAATGATTCCATGGGAGTATATTCACCGGCATGACCTACCAAGCTAGAAAGGCTTTGAGCACGGCCCAGAAATAAACTATACCTCTGCCATCTGAGGACCAGCCTAGCTCATCACCATATTGGCCATTGGAGATGGATTTTTTTGGTCATATCAGTTCATGAAGGTCATCTCCTAAGTCAAAGGGATATTGAATTCAGTATTGGTGGCAAGAAAATATACCTCAAAGAAATCCCAGATCATTCAAGGATTGAAGCACAAGAGTCACTATTTGCCCTAGAATCCAAATGTTGTACCCTGGATTTAAACACAGAACTCTATTTGAATAAACCTTGGAACAGACCAAGAGAAATGTGTTCCACTGTGAGCATGGCCCAAAAAGCCTCTGTATAAGTCAGAAGTTATTACAGTGAATGATTATCTACCAAGAACTTGACGATCCAGTAGCCTCACTTATTCAGAATATAGCCAAGAAGCAGGAAAAAGGTCCAAATGCCTAGGAACAGCAGTAGAAGCAAATGTCCTCTAAGCTAATATACTAAAATACTCTTGACTCTAAGAAGCCTTTGCTTAGAACCAATGTACTTTTTCTATACACACAATGTTAACAAATGTGACTGTGTGCTTGCTTAGCCTACAGCAGATGAGAAATGGGAAAAATAGAAGGGAGGATACATACAGGCAAAAGCAGTAGGTGCCAGCTGACAGCCTGAAAGCAAGGGAAGAGATAGGGAAGGTATATAAAGCTACCCCGGTTAGTCCCCAAAGTCCAAAGGGTGGGATCCAGAAGGAACATCCAAACAGGGAAAGTAAAAGATGGATAAGTCTAAATTATAACAAAATCTGGAGTCTAAAACCAAGAAACAAGAGTTAAGAGAGAGCCAGAGGTTATTGGTGAGTAAACAGGAAGAAGGGATGTGAGTCCAAACCATGTTGGTCAGTCCAAGAGGAGCATCAGAAAACATGAGGAACTTATGATCAAGGCCTTCCCCTGATTTACTCACTTGGGAGCTTCAGTTTTTATACTAGCTTACAGTGGCATCTACTTGCCCATTCATTTTCCCTGTGGGCTTCTATGCCTGTGCTAATGGGATCTGACAAAAAGTAGGCAGTGTGGTACAATGTAAAGAATATGGATCCGGGTCATACTACCTCTAAGACTTTGGGGAAGTAACAATCTCTATATCTCACTTTCTTCATCTGAAAAACAGGGATGACAAAATCTTTATTACTTACTTTGCAAGGTTGAGGAGAAAGTGCCTTTGGGACCTCTAGCTTCAAGTTAGGGTTCTGAGGATACAGCATAACACTGGACTTGGATACAATTGTGTAATATTTGCCATAGCTTTCTTTACCACTTCTTCTTCTATCCACCAAGACTAAGTGGGCATGCACTCTACGACCAATTTAATTCAGATAATCCTTGTGAAGACCAATGCTATTAAAAAAATAATTATAAACTAGGACTGAGACCTCTAAAATATAGTAATCTGGGGCCCTTTGGTTCAGGGGCAAACCACCCTCAACACTTCACCAAAACTCAAGAGCATTAGTGAAACATCACCCAGGACAATAACTCATATTAAGCAAGATCTGTCTTAGATGCCTCTCTCCATCTGTCCTTTTTCTGCCCCTGTTCCTTACTGAAGGTGCTTCTCCAACCACCAGTTGCCCCTCATTTCAGGGCACCATTCTGCCTACTTTCCTTGAAATGTTTGGATCCCTCATTCCATCTTCTCCTGTAAGGCTGCCATGATTTCTCCCCTGACCCAAGGTGAAGAGTGAGTTTTCTCTCCTCAAACTGCTCACAGCCCTTTACCCAGATCTCCCCTCTACATTTATCCCATAGAGCTTGGTTGTCATATCATTTCCCATTGGATGGGATGTTCTTCAACAATAATGTCTATGTTATATCTTATCTTCACATAGTATCTTTATCCACGTACAGAGCAAGTCCTTAATAAATGTTTATTGACTTGAACTGACAAATGACAGCTAATCTGATAAACTAATTTTCCACTGCATTAATGAATGCAAATCAGTGATATTTACATTACAAAGCAGAGCATTTTTATTCCTGAATGACTTAAGAGATTATATAATTCTCTGGTTTTACAGATGAGGAAACTGAGACCCAGGGAGGTGGGGTGTCTTGCCCAAGGCTACATGGCAAATTATCATCAAAATTGGGCTAATACCCTAGTGTCTTGAGTCTAAAGGCCATTCTTCTTTCTGTACCTTTGACTTCCCAAGGCCAAACTGGTGTTAAATAGAGTGAGGATTTGAACCCAGGGCGCCGACTCTAAATTCACACTCCTGCCATTGTGCCCAATGGTATGTACTTAAGTCAGCTTGCCCTGAGGAATTTTTAAAGATGTAAAGCTCATTGTTATGGTATCATATTCAATCCTTTTTCACTTTCAATGATGGACTAGAACATCCATACTAGATGGACTGAGCACCTGGTACACAGCAGGCATGGGTAGGAGGGAGGCTGAGGGGGAAGAAAATAAGAAGAACTCATATTTCATTTCTTCAATACTTTAATTATCTCAAAGCCCTTTCTATCTATCATTTTATCAACAACTCTATGAGATTGACAGTAGACGTTGGAAAGAGGACTCCTAAACATAACTAGATTCTAGAATTCAAGAAGAATCAGGAAAGCTGGTGAACACTTTAGGTTCAAGTCTCCAAGAAGACTCTTCTACTCTCTGCCCTTCAGGAATCCCCAAGACAGACATTCAGGAAGTTCTCTATGCAAATCGAGATGCCCCTAGAAACATATGTTGATGCAGGTGTATGAATGCAACAGCTTTGCGATATTCTGCAGGGTAAGCATCAAGCCACAGATGAATTCCCTCCCAGAAGCAGAGAAAGTTCCTGTGACCCAGCCCTAGGGAAATCCTCTGGGCTAGCCTACATTCTTCACTGGCCATCTGGAGCTTCCTGCTGCCACTCCATTTGGTTACCTTGGCAGCAGGCTGCTATTGAACATACTCCCATCATGTCAATCCACACATCTTCTGGGAAGCAAACTAACAGAGTTTCGCTCCAATAGTGGAAAACTCTTGGGTTGTTTGGTCCAGACCAAAACTTTCACTAGTGTGGAGAACTTCCAAAGTGGAAACTTACCAACAAATGCAGATCAGCAATTCCTTCCCAAATTCTTATCTTAGAGAGTTGCCTGGGTGCACTCAGAAGTTAAGAGACTTGCCCAGGGTTCCATAGTCAGTTGGTGTCATAAAAAAAGACTTGAACTTGACTTCATGGCTGGTTCTCTCTACACTGTCTCTCTGCCTCTGGTCAAAGTCCTCCTTAAGTTGAGGGTCTCTTAGAATTAATAGTAATATCCACCCCATATGTGGAACTTCTCCAGGTGGCCTTCTAAAATTCTGAACCAGCTTCCTAATGAGTCAACTTTAAATGGCAAGACCTAACTTGATGTCAGTCACTGTCTTTCTAGCTGCTTCAAGGCAATGACTACTGGGGGCCTTAAGTAAACCAGACACCACTTAAACATGAGGAGGAAAAAAAAAAACAAGTCCCAAGTTCCAAATACAGCTAGTGAGTTAAAGTAGGGTGGCCTAAATAAAGGCGAACTAGGTGAATAGCACCCAGATATGGTCAAACAAAATCTGAAGTAATCTTAAAAAGAAAGGGGCAATAGCTAAGAGGCTACCTTGGGCTTATTACTACCTGAGAACAGAATCAACTGAGGGTAAAAGTCACAGGGAAGAGGCAAAATGCCCTCAGAAATTGTCTCTGTCCATCTTCTAAGATAGGGCAGCTAGGTGGTACAGTGGACAGAGCTCTGGGCCTGGAGTCAGGAAGACTCATCTTCCTGAGTTCAAATCTGGCCTTAGACACTTCCTAGCTGTCTGACCCTGAGCAATTCACTTAACCCATCACCAATACCTACGATATCATAAATATCATAAATTTGGGCAACATGTAAAAAAGGAAGACATGCTAACTCAAGGATGTAGCAATAAGTGTCCCAGATTGGTCCTACCCAATTTTGAAATGGATCAAGGATGTCCCTAAGAAGTTAAACCTTGCATAGCATTGCTTCTCCATGACTGAAAACCATGACAAAAATTCTGATCTTTGCAGAAATCAGAGTCAGAGATCTATATACAAATGAGGCATGAGGATGGACCAGAAAACAGAGTAGAAGCCCCATTGATGGCAGGGATTCTAACTTATTTATCTTGATATTCAGAGCATTCAGAGCGCAGAACACGAGACTTTGCCCAGGGAAGCTGCTTAATAAAGAGCTTTGGAACTAAATTTAAAATGGCTGCAAAAATCAGCATGCCAGGGTAGACAAACTTGACTCAAATAAAACTATAGCAGAGTCCAAAATGGACACAGCACATATTGCCTGGAGAGGAAATGAGCTACAAAGTTCTACACTTTCCAAAGCTATACAACAGGAAGACAGCACACTTCGTAAACATGAAATGCTGGAGGGCTGAATGCTAGGTAACATATGATTTCGTGCTGAAATTAATAAGCCTGAGACTACAGTGTATAGATACACATGCGGTTTCACTTAAGCCCATGAACACATTCTGCTATTGATTTTTCCTCCTAATTCAGTCAGGATGCCAAGACTGTAAATCCAGTCAAGTCATTTGTAAACAGGGTTCTTGAAGTTTTGTCAATAAAACCATCTAATCAAGAGCTAGGCTCCCTAATCTAAGCTCAGAAGGAATAAGAGTTAGGGCCCAGGGAGCTGAGGGCCCCAATTTGTGGTTTACTGTAACAGAAAGAACACTTAACCTTGAGTCAGTATGTGTGGATTCAAATTGTGGCTTTAAAAGTTACTAGCTATGTGACTTTAGGAAGGTCATGTTCTCAGTGAAGGCAGTGGAATGAAGGAATGGACGAATGCATGGACGGAGTAATTAATTTTAAAGTATTTATTAAGCACTTAAAATGTGAAAGACATTGAACATACAAATCAAAAAGTAAGAAAGCCCTCGTCCTCAGGGAACTCACGTTCTTAAGGTGGGGGTGGAGAAAATGCACAAAGGATGTTTCAGCTACAAGTCACATAGAAAGATCCCATGGTCCTTAGGGTACAGTGGCAAATCAGGTGGTGATACATCTTCCTTAATGTTATTTCCATAGATAACATCACATCCATTTCTGAAGTTGAACCATTTGACAGCACCAAGGATTTTGGTGGTGAGACCTTTCTTTTCTGGGTCTTCATTAGCTGTGCTTGCTGATGAGGCAGAGGCTGCAGCACCTGCAAAGATACTTCTCAGGATGAATCTCTATGACAGTCACTCCTCGAGATAGCCACAGGGATCAAGGTAAAAACAGAGTTCGTAGTCTGAGCAGCACTGCTATTCTTGGTGCTCTTGGAGTTATTGGTCTATTGGTGGCAGTTGATTGACATAGTTGGTGGTGATGGTGGTGGTGGAGGTGGTAATAATGATGGTGGGTCCCTTCCCCATAAAAGCTGTTCCCCTCAAAGATAGTTGCAAGAGCAGGCTGGAAACAGGGTTGGTGATCTGGGGACTGCTTCTATTCCTGGGGCTCTTAGGCATCAAGTCTTGGGCTGTCTTTATTGAGGTCTGAGGACAGGTGATGGTCAAGATGGTAGCAGTGGTTTGACCTTCCTGGCAATGTCACCTCTTGTCTCTTGGTGTGCCTTGATGCTTCAATTGTGTCAATGATGGCAGCTGGTTGGCAGGTGGTGGCTGTGAGACCTTGAGAAACTTTACTTATGTCCCTGGGTTTTCACCTGATCATGTGTAAAATGAGTGGGTTGGACTCCATGATCTCCACAATCTCTTCCAGTAAATCAATGACTCTATGTCCCTATGATCTCTCTGAGCCTTAGTTTCCTCATCTGTAAAATGAGGATCATAATACTTAATACTATTCATCTCCCAAGGTTGTCATATAGAAAGCATTCTGTAAACCATAAAGCACAGTGGGTTATAATGATAAAATCAAAGATTGTCTCCTGCTACCCGAGGACTACAAAAACACATTTCTTATAATCTTCTCCCCTTTGGATAAACCTATAAGGAACTGCTTTTAGTTTATAATATAAACATATCACTGCACCATCATACACAAGAGTACCATGCAAGTGTGTAGGAATAGCAATATTAAAAAATTGTGCCAGTTTCCAATTCTACTGATGGGATGTGACGAAAAATCATTGTAACAAAATTGAGCTGTAAAGCCAAAATCTGTTATCAGAACATTTTCATCTTTCAGTATGTTAAATAAGGAAAAGAAATCCAAAACCACTATTATAGCCTCTTAGGTTTTTTTAGAATTCACTTTGCCATTCCTTTGACAAGCATTCACTAAGCTTATTTATAAACTGTCTACTTCCCTCTCTTCTCCTTCTCTCTTTCTCTGATATTCTGGGTCATCTTGTTTTAAAATCATTCCATCTTCCCCTTATTCATTTCTTTCCTTGCTTTATTTTTTCCTTTCTTCTTCATTTTGTTCCTCCCTGGGTCCCCATGTAATCCAACAGAGAGAGCAACCAAAATCAATAAGAAATCTTCTAAAATCAGCAGCTCATCTTCTGATCCCAATGCCCTCCAAAGCTGCAAAATGGAGGACATTGTCCAGTAGCCACTGTTACTAAAGGGGAAACAGAATTCTCATCCTCCTGGACTGGCTTAGACACTTTAGAACGTTCCTTTTACAGGTAAAAGAATTGGGATTAATCTGTCAGTAGATCCCTAAATTCCTTTAGTATACACCCAAAGTCTACCCCAAAGCCTACTACCAAGTGGCTTCCATATGCCAACCCCTATTATCAATACTCCCCCACTCTCAGTCCCATCCACTATCACAAATAATGCTTTTCAGTACAAAAGAGCACTAAATTTGGCCTCAGACATCCTGGGTTTGAAGCCTTGCTCTACTACTTGCTACCCATGTGACCCTGGCCAAGTCACTTCCTTGTCTGTGCTTCAGTATCCTCAGTTAAGTGAATGGGTTGGGCTGGTTCATCTCCCTTCACAGTTCTAAATACAATAAACTTGGCTCCCTTCCACATCAGACACCAATGACATCCACAATATTATCTTCAAGCAAGTTCCATATCCATATCCATTTCCAGAGCCCTTATAGACCTTAGTGAATAAAGAGAAAAGTCTTAGTGTCTAAATGACACTCTAAGTGACAAGGTAGTTACACCTGTCACTGTAGAGCACACCAATGAACAGGCTGAGATGTAAAACTTGATTGTGATGAAAGACACAGGATGATACTGCTCAAGCTTTCCCATTTCAGAGTTGACAGGCAGTATGGTCTAATTGATAAAGGCCCAACTCTGGAGTCATGAAGACCTGAGTTCAAGTCTTATCTCTGATATATAATGGCCATGTGACTACAGACTTAACCCCTCAGGGCTCCAGGAAACTCTACAAGACTATGAGTTACAAGGTGGTTAGCAATGGGCATTACTACGCTGAGATTTCCCAGCACTTATGACCAATGAAATCACAGGTCTGTTCTGTACTTCCCTAAAAGAAATCAGAATCACACAATCCCCAGTCTCAATAATGACCATTCCCTGGAACCCCACAAAACACATAATATCCAACTCTCAAATGTGTTTAGCATGTAAAATGGTATATAATAATTATCTGTCTTTGGGTCTTATGCCTCAATTGATTGTAACTCAATGAGGGCAGGAAGCATGTTGGATCTAAACTTTGTATCCCACCCCTAGATAGAGAGCCATGTATTTTGCCCATAGTGGGTGCTTTAAAATACCTGTTGGGTAGAACTGAACTGCATAATTTAAATAGTATCAACATATTGCTGACATACTCTCCCTCATAATTCAACACCCAAGCTCATCATGGATTTTGTAGTGATTTCATAGTTCTAAATTTTTGGTTGTTGGGTTTTTTAAATCATCTTCACTGAGGCCCTCTGCAATGTAAATGCTTCATTGTTTTCTGCTCTTGAAAAAGGTTATTACACTCATTTTAACTAGAAAATCAACATGAAAACAAAACCAAAATAATCATAAAAGAAAAAAATCATGAAAGTGAGAAGAGAAATAGATAAAACAAAAATGAGACTACAGAAATGGTACACACATGTGAGCTATATCTTAAAAACTAACAAAACGGATAAACCTTCAGCTAATATTTTTCAAAAAGGAGAGGAAAATCACATTAGCAAATCCAAAATTCAACTAGTCAAATTCACGATGAACAGAGTAAATGAATTATCAGAATCAGTAATCCACACTTCGAAGCTGGCAAAACCGTTTTTGTTTTTGCTAACAGTAGGAAAGGGATGATTGTCTATGAAATGCAAAATATCTAAATTAACAAACAAGCAATAGAAATCTTGACCAACCAAATCTCAGAAAGTGAAGCTTTCTAAACTATAAATGGTTTACCAAAAGAAAAATAAAATGGCTACTAGACTAAAAATGTCTCTCTCAGACTACCAAAGGAAGTACATAAAGAATGTTCAAACAACAAAGAAAGAGCAGAAAGGTAATTATTGGGTTAAAGACTAATGCAGACCCAATTTCAATGCCCAATAGATTTCACTGTCTAATTATAAACTCACCTCATCAGCACAGAGCAACAGCAGGAAAAGCCAGCAATGCAAGTCAAGCCAAAGTTTACCCTTCAACGTAAGATCAAAGAGTGAAAGGTTTAGCACTGAAAGAGACCTTCGAAGGTCATCCAGTCCAACCCTCAATCTTATCAGACTCACATGATAGTGATAGAGACACACAGCAAGGCTACTAACCATACAAGTTCTGTCTATAAGATTATCTTTTGCTTATTTGGATTATTTTTAAAATGTATTCAGTCTTTTATCTAAATCAGATTCATTTTTCGAACACTCAAAACGTGAATAAAACCAGTGTGTGCCTTTTTAGACAGCTTACTAAGTAGGCCCAAGAAGGCATCAAAGAAGATGGTAATTGTTTTCTTTTGAATGTGCCATTTTCAAATGAACTGAACAGTTACCATTTTAATGACAAGAAAAACAAAAGGATTCGCTTTCCTACCTTGTGATTATGATATTGCTTTGACACGTAGCTGATTCATAAACTTCTAAAAGGGGAATAATAGTTCATTGTCCTTTTCGTTGCCTTCCCGAACTCCAGCATCACTTCAAAGCTAGCTTAAGCTGGCTCCTTCTTAAATGCAGACCATCCCAACAGGCCACCTAGTCTAGGGCTTTACCCCCGTGCATCGTCAACAAGGATTGTTGACGATCCAGTAGGAAAAAAGATGTGATTAGAGAGCAGAAATAGAAAATGACTCAATATTTCTCACTCATTTAAATTTGCTTTTTAAATTCTTCATTGGATCACAAAATCATATGCCATTTCATGAGAGACTGAAAAAATTGCTTTTCCTCCTAAATACCACACCCTAAGCCAATCTAAGCTGGAGGCAATTAATTTTCAGGTTCATGAGCTCAGCTTAGGGCAATGCCAAGGTCACTGATTAGTAGTAAGTGCATTCACTTAGATGGGGAGGTGCTCTCCTGAGTTCAGGTCATGAGGACATAGGACTGAGGGCAGAGTGTTTTACTGGTGACTAAAGAAATCAATGTCACTTTTCCTTTCATTCTCTTGTATTTCAACTTCCTCTTTTATTCTCTCTCCTTTTATTGTTTTGTTTTCTATTTCTTCCTTCATCTTTTCTTTCTTCCCTAATATTTAGTCAGCTTCTTTGTCTATTCTTTACCCTCTTCTAATCTCATTTCCACCCATTTGGGAGGAAAGTGAATTACCCCTAAATTTGCCACTTTTCAGTTCAATTTACCAGGCATTTCTCAGAATATCTTCTGTGTATTAGGTACTGCACTCCATGCTAAGAATACAAAGATAAAATACTCCCCATCCTCAAAGAACTTATACTCTACTGTATACAAATATATACAATATACACAAATATACACAATATATACGACATAAATTATACACAGAGTGATTTGGGGGAAGGGGGAAGCACATTTAGGGTTAAGAGGACCATGAAAGGTTTCCTGTAGGAGGTGATACATGAGATGAGTCTTCAAGAGAACTCAGGATTCCAAGAGGTAGAGGTGAGGAGGGAGGGCATTCCAAGGATCAAGGGAAAGGGGACAGCCAGTGCAAAAACAGAGGTGAGATACACAGATTCGAGAAAGAGAACATTACTCTGGGAGCCCCGTCACAGAACTCTGAAAAAGGAAATCATCAAGGAAAAGAAGTTAGATCCAAATGCCACTATCCAAGACACTAGAAATCTCTGGGGACAGTTTGATGAGGAGTCACACAAACCCCATACAACAACATTGCAGTCTCAAATGAATCTTTATATCCGTTTCCACCAGCCAAAATTTGCTGGCAGCGACAGGTTCTCACAAATCAAGATATAAATTTCCCAGAGCACATGACTGGACTGGGAGACTTGCAAATTCTACTACTAATCATTTTCTGGGCCAGGAATGGAAAATCACTTAACCAGCAGATTTTCTATGAGATCTCGGAAGGTCTCTTTTCCCACGCAGTATCAATCAATTATCAAATCTGCAATATGCATTGAGCATCTAAGACGTCAATCTCCAAGTGGTTGCCCCGTAGGTATCTCAAACTCACCATACCTAAAACAGAATTAATTACCTTTCCTCCCAGTCTCCCTTCTTCCCAACTTCCCTATTACCATCGAGGACATCACCATCCTACCAGGCATCTGGGCTCACAACCTCGATGACATCCCTGAATCCTTCTTCACTTTCACTCACCTCACATATCCAATTTGTCATTAAGTCCCATAGTTTCTGCCTTTACAATATCTCTCTGATATATTGCCTCCTTTCCAATAACACAGCCACCATTCTAGTTCAGGGTCTCATCATCTCCCAGCCAGACTATGGAAATAGCCAAATAATTGGCCGTCCTGCCTCCACTCAGCTGCCAAGGCGATTTCCCTAAAGTACAAGTCTGGCCATGTTCCCCTCCCTCCCACCTTGCTCAAAAAACTCCAGTGGCTCCCTATTACTTCTAGTATCAAATACAAATCACTTTGTATTTGAATCTTTCCATAATTGGGCCCCTTCTGACCCTCCCAGTCTTCTCACATTTTACTGTGATCCAGTTTCATTAACTGGTTCCTCAACCACAACATTATGTCTCCCTTCTACTCTCCTTTGCAATGACTGTTCTCCATGCTGAGAATGCTGTACCCCCACACATTAGCCTCTTATTTCCCTAACTTTCTTCAAGGCTCAGCTCAAATCCAACCTACTCCAGGAGGCCTTTCCTGCTCATCACCCCATCTCAGCTGTCTCCTCTTCTCAAACCATCCTACATCCACTCTGTAGATATCTTATATATAACCTAGTTGGTTACATCCTGTCTCTTGCTTCTTGAGACGGGAACAGTATACATGTACGTGCTTGTGTGTGTTTCTTTGCAATTCCAGAGTTTAGCTAACTCCTTGGCATATAGAAGGCACTTAATAAATAATTGTCGAACTGACTAGTATAGCCCTCTGCTATAAGGGATATCAAAAAAGTGTACCTAGGCTCTGCCTTTAAGAAGCCTCTGGGCTAGTCTGAAGGGCATTAAATTAAATGCAGAGAGAGGCAATGACATAAATTTTCAAAATTAAAAAACCACAAAGCCTTAGAAAATTCCCAATGAGAACAGACTAACACTAAGCATTCTAGCAATTCATAGGAAGGGTAGAACATCATAGGAAAAAGGCATGCAAGGCAGGTTTCGTGGCACTGGAACTGGAAATCTGGATAAGATTCAATCCAATGGAGAAGATGGAGGCTAAGAAAAGAGCCCTAAGGAACAAGCATTAGCAAAAGCATGGAAGCTAGAGCTTATATGGCATGTTCCACAGACACGGAACAGTTCACGGAACAGAACTTGGACGAGAGGAGAAGATTCAGCTAGGGGAATGGTAAGAAATAAAATCAGAAAGGTGACCAGGGGGGCCTTAAATGCTAGACTGAAAAAATTCAAACTTGTCCTATAAGAACAGGGAGGCATCAAGGGTTTTTGACAGGGGAACTATATGAAGAAAATTTTTTTAAATTTTTAAACAAGATTATTTTAGCAGTGTTGTGTTAGATGGGAGGGGGTAGTAGACTGGAGGCAAGCAGACCAGTTAGGAGGTGATGAAATAAGCAATGGACTAGGAGTCAGTAGACCCATGTTCTGGTCAAGAATGTGCCCTACTGTATCCCAAAGAGATCATAAAAATGGGAAAAGGACCCACATGTACAAAAATGTTTATAGCAGCTCTTTCTGTGGTAGCAAAGAACTGGAAATTGAGAGGATGCCCATCAATTGGGGGATGGCTGAACAAGCTGTGGTACATGAATGTAATGGAATACTATTGTGCTATAAGAAATGATGAGCAAGCAGTCTTCAGAAAAACCTGAAAAGACTTACATGGACTGATGCTGAGTGAAGTGAGCAGAACCAGGAGAACATTGTACACAGTCATAGCCATGTTGTGCGATGACTAATTTTGATAGACTTAGTTCTTCTCAGCAATGCAATGATTTAAGACATCTCCAAAAACCTCGTGATGGAAAATGCTATCCACATCCAGAGAAAAGACTATGGAGTCTGAATGCTGATTGAAGCCTACTATTTGCTCTTTTTTTTCTTCTGTTTTGTTTTGTTTCTTCTTTCTTGTGGTTCCTCCTATTGGTTCTAATTCTTCTTTACAACATGACTAACATGAAAATATGTTTAACAGGGATGTTTATGTAGAGCCTATATCAGGGTGCACGCTGTCTTGGGGAGGGAGGCAACGAAGGAGGGGGAGAAAATTTAAAACTCGAAAGTGAATGTTGAAAACTAAAAATAAATTAATTAATTTTCAAAAAGAACTGTGCCCCTAGCTAGTTGTGTGATGCTGGGGAAGTCGCTTCCCACCTCTGACCCTCACTCTCCTCTTCTATAAAATAAGGGTGTTAGACACCTGATCTCTAAAGTCCCTTTAAGCTCAAAGGGTCTTGAGTGATGACAGTGGGAAGGGAAGGAAGAGAGACAGAGACATCAGTTAGAATGCACAGCTACACAAGCTCATAAGTAAATTCAAGACTTCAAAGAATCCCTTTGATTCCTAAAAACACACCTATCCTCTCCAGACACTCTACTGTCAAAGAGATTGTCCTTTTTGTACAGCATTCAAACAATTTCAAGGGTGAAAATTATAGATAGAAAAAAGCAATGAACATCCAGCACCATCAATTTTTCCAGGACTTTTCACACATGTGTAAAGTTTGAAAGGGGAGCCAGGCCCAAACGCAATCGTCAGCCCCCAAATTCACTCTGTCGTCAGCTCTCTCACTGAGGACTTGAGACAAAGAACAAGCCAGTGCCAGGGAGAGCAAATGCTGCCCCAATCCATTTGTTTTACCCCATCTGAAGCAGCAGAATCTGAGTGTCATCATCATTTTGGTGGGCAATCTGTAATCACAGTTAATCTCCCTCTTTCTTCCTTTGCCACAAAACCATTGCAGTTAGCCCCTACTTTGTATGCTGATTGCTGGCAAGACACAGGAATTCTATTATGCTACAGTGTTCTGGGGCCTTTTATGTCCCCTGCCTTAACTTGGACTGACTGAATCAGCAAAAAGACTCAGCCACCTTTTAAAAGAAATAAATCACATTTTTGTTCCAATGCAAGCAAGGATCAACATCTTCCATGTGAATTCCCCCTAGTGACTTCAATCAATGTGAGAGAATCACTTGGGGCATCTTAAAATTCGGAAAGCCTCAGCATTATGGTCACCCTTTCTAAACGTGGGCTCATGCTCTTGCCCCCACCTTGAAGCTACCTGCCCAGGAGACACTAAATAATTATTCATAGATCTCAAAGGAAGAAGGAAAAGAGGCAAGTTGACTGAAAAAATAATGACTTACCAAAAGAGCCCTCAGAAACCCTTTCCAAATATTATGAATCAAAGAGAGAAGGAAAGAAAAAGGGGGAGGAGGTGGTGGTGAGAATGCCACAAAGGCTGCATCAGAGCTCTGAGAGTAGCCTGAGCTGTCCAAGGTACCCTAGGGATGAAAGGTATTCAAGAAGGAACACTACCCAATGGACAAAAGAATGGATACCTTCTAATCACTCTTTTAGTCTTTAGGTCACAGGGTCATATACTTAGAGCTGGAAGGGACCTTTGAGACCATATAGTACCACCTTTTCATTTTACATTGAAGGAAACTGAGGCTCAGAGAGCTAAAGGGACTTAGGATCTGAGATCTTGGTTATAAGGATTTTCTTTCAGAAAAAGAAAATAAATGCTTGTTAAGTGAAAAATGAAATAAAATGAAAAAAAATTAAAAACCTATCAACATGAGCATATCAGTTCTAAAGAGATCAGCCTTTACAGAAGGTACTACGTAGCCTGGAATCCCCGAAAGTGGCATGCAGCTCTTCAAATGCCAACCAGCCTTCTCTCTTCTACTTCCTAGTCAATTCTATGTCTAGTTCATTGTCTACAGCCACGTAGAAATTAACTCAATGCTCTGCCTGTCCAGTAGCATGTCAATCAATATGGATGTCAATATGCTTTCTTCACCCAGTTTGTTTGTCCAGCGTGGGTGGTTAAACCAGTCTCATTCTTATCACTGTGGATTATGCTGAGGAGTTTTCCTAGCCTCATTAGAAGAAAAACATGTTCAACCTAACATTTAATGGCTAACTCTTAATGGCTACTGATGGAAGATATCTACCACACACACATAATAAATGCATACATATATATATGTGTGTGTGTGTGTGTATGTTAAAAGCTTCAGGGTTTGGGGTTGGGGCTATTTTTCTCCATCCTATCCCCCAAACACACACGCACACACACACACACACACAGCCATCATCACCACCACTTAACCAGACAGCAGAATTGTCCTATCCTGTCTCTTCACAACTGGATTACAGGATCACAGATCTCGAGTTAAAGGAGATTTCACAGAAGCACAGACAAGTAGGACAGCTTTGCAAGTGGCATTCTGAATTTATTTTATACTTAAAAGAAAAGCAAGCAATACAGGATAGAAATATGATGTTTCATGTATAAATCCTCTCTATTCTACTGTGTGTTCATTTTAACTGATGTTTATCAAGGTTTGAATTAAAAAAAAAGAATTGGGGAAAAACAGAAGAGGTCTTATAGTCCATCTAGTCCAATCTCCACAAGGTCTAAATGAGGAAACTGAGGCCCAGAGAGTGACAAAGCCAGAAACTGAACCACAAGAATTTTCTCCTCTTCTTCTGTCATCAGGCTGTTTTTGGCCACCATGATCATGAGTGTGCCTCTCTCTCTAGCACTGCTCCTCTCTGCTGTTTTCATTTAGGATTAAAAAGTACCAGAGGTGAAAGAGGCCTTGGAGATCACCAGAGCAATGAGGTCACTTATCCAAGGTCACACAAATAGTAAGCAGCAAAGCCAGGATTCAAACCCAGCTCAGCTCATCCCAAAGCCAGGCCTTTTTGTACTCTACTACCTTGCTATTCATTTTCTGTTGGGACACAGTGTTGAGAGTTTGAAACCTCTAGTAGATTTCAGATCAGTCTGTGGGGAGGTGATGAGAAAACAAAGACCCAAGTGGGGGAGGGGGGATGGGGAAGAGCAGTACTGAGGCAATGGACGACTTTGCTAAGCAGCCACAATAATATCCAGAACATATCAAGGGGGTAAAAGCTTCCCTAAAAAAATTAAGCTTCACGGTGCCAACAAATGGGACAGAATTAGTCCAAAGATAATCACCTGCTGCCCAGGCCAGACACAGAGGGCCTTACTCAGCAGGCTCCACACCACGAACAGGAGTCCCATCAATTGTTTTGTCGGGACCTTTGCTTCTGAAAGAATGGGTTAAGCTCCATGAGCAGTGCCTTGAGAGGAAGGGTCATCAATTTCTTCAGTGTTATTTACGGAATCATTTCCAAACCATGGAACAATCAGTCTTTGCTATAGTAAATAAATTGAAGGAAGGCTACTTCTATCAAAATTGCTTATTGTCCTAGTTCACACGGTGTTAAGGTTTCAGTACTCTTTCTATCACTGCACAATGACAAGAGAGCAGAAATCCTGAGCTCTCCTGCTGTTTCTGCCTCGTCAGTTTCACAGTACATTATCTTTTATTTGTCAATATCAAATCTTCTGCATGTTCGCTTGGGAGGGGGGAAGTAGTGAAATTAAATCGTTGGAATTACTGAAGATTCTCAATACAATGTGTTGTTTCAAATCAGAGCATTGCTAATTCTGCAAGAAGAAGTTGATAAAAATTGGTGAAGTTGTTCCATGGCTGAGCAATTTTCACAAAGAAAAAAAAAGCATTTTTCTATGTTCAGATGGCTAACAAGGGCTTAACTAAAGTCAATAGGGAAAGGCAATAGCAGACAAATTGAGGCAACAAAAAGCCTGTTTTCCAAATAAACCAGAAACTTATTCTCTCATAGAACTCTCTGCTATTATATTTTATATAGTAAACTGGCAAGTGGGATGTACTACAGTTCATTCATCACATGTTTATTGATGCTGCCACGTGTAATGCACCATGTCAGGCACTGAGGAAGATGCAGAGGTAAGTAAGACATGAACTCTGTACTCAGGGAACTTACAGTCTAGTTGGGGCTGATGAGGCATGTCAGGGGAGAAAATGAGAGAAAGATAACAAGTGCATAAGAGGAGGATAGTGATGCTAGATCAGTTGAGGGCAAGACCACTACCAGCAGGGATTAACGAAAGTTCCATGGAGAAGGAGCTATTAGAAGAATGGGTATGATATCTACAAGGGAAAATGAAAAAGGGAGAGAGAGTGACCATTCCAAGAAGAAGAAAAAGGAATAAGAAAACACAAGGGATGGGTTCCAGGTTATTCTGAGTTTCTCATCCCCTTAGATGTCTATGCACAGCTGTGGGCATCTGGAACACTGAGATTCCATTTTACATTTGTCCTGTTCTTTTCCAGGAGAGAATAAGAAAGTTAAGCACAGTAGCTGTTGAAGGAGGCAGAAAACAAGGGTGTGCACCCACTAGCACTAATATGAATCCTCCTCCACAATAATTTAAGAGTTTGCACAGGAGCTGCTAAACCCCTGATGGTGAGTCACCTACTACCAGAACAAGGACTGGGGCCACCATGAAAAGCACAGCCCTCAAACATGGCCACGTGCAGGCAACTGCACTAATGCCATGGGTTTTAGGGGGTCACAAGTCTACCATCCAGACACAGAGAGCTTTGTCTTCTTTCCCAATGGACAAAGAAGGCCACTCCTCAGTTCTGCATTGAGAAAAGACCCCCTCCCAAGTCAGATCCAGTTCAATACTTTCAACTGCCATGTGTCTAATGTGCATACATCCAAATGGAGAGGATGCCAAGATGCAAAAAAGCTGCTGGTACAATTTTCTGATTGCAATTGCTGGAGGCCCGCAGTGGCAAGCCCGTCTCCTCTAATGTATTTGGGAGCACAGAAGAAATGACTTCAATATAATACAATTCTGGCTGCCCTGCTCCTTCCTGGGGGATGCATTTGGTGATTTTAAGCTCAGAATTTTGGTTTCTAGCCAACAGCACAAAAAGCCTTCAGGATAAAAAAATATTTAGTTTTAAAGTTGAAAAAAAAATCCCTACATGAGGTCAAAGTGGTAGTACAGAATTAGCAACACATCTCTTTCTTCAGTTCCCTATTCCATTTCTTGATTTCAAAGAGATCTTCTTTTTCAGCTGGAGCAATCGAATGATATCCCAGGAGTCTTTCTGGGGCTATAGTGCACTATTATCTCTCCTTATTTTTATTGCTGTGATGGGCAGAGATCTGAGGACTAGTGCGAACTCTGCTGCCAATTTGCTGTATGACTACAGCAAGGCACCTTCTACCTGCTCCCCCCATGAGATTCAGCTTCTCCATGCAGGAAATGAGGGAACATCAGAGTCTTCTAGCTCTGAAAGCCTATGACTCAAAAAGATGAACCTTGTATTGCAGCATGGTCCAACTCTTTTTGTTTCTCAATTTGTTTTTTTTGTTTGTTTGTTTCTTAATAGGATAACTAAATAGACGAATATGGGAGAAATCTCTGACTCTGTCTCCCAATATGGGAGCTTCTTCCTCAAATGCAGATTCTATTCCATCCATGACTTAGAAGCTAAGTCCTAGATAATTGTTCGAGGCACCACGATGGTTAAGTGACTCACCCAGGGTCACACAGGAAGTTGACAAAGAAAGGATCACAGGATCTTAGATTTAGAGCTAAAACTGATGTCTGAGGGTCACCAAGCCCAACCTCTCTCATTTTATACATGAGGAATCTGAGGCCAAGAGAAGTTAACTCACTTGTCCAGAGTCATATAGCTAGTAAATGTTTGGGTCAAAATTTGAACTCAGAACCTCCTGAATCCAAATCCTGTATTCTCTTCACTCCACCATGCTGCCTTGACTTCTAGCTAGCCCAAGCCTCATTAATTCACGCCCTACTGATGTAGGACTCCTAAATCTAGCATGGATTTGGTATTGCCCTAGCTATGAGAGGAGGTGGTGCTAAAGTCAATTAAGGGCATAAAGATAGGTTTCAGAGGGACATTTAACCTACATGGGAAAACAAGCCCATTAAAAAAGGGTTTTAGCAGCAACCATTTGCATGCAAGCAATCAATAGACTAATTACAAACAATTCTTTCTTATTCAATAAAGCAAACCTTGCAGTAGCCAGACATAGTTAGGCATGAATTTCTGTGCTCTCATCTACCTGAGAGCACTGAAATTGGCCATGTCTACTAGGGAATTCCCCCTTTTCACTGAATGGAATTCTTTCCACCTCCGCCAGCAATTCAAGATGAATGATGTTCTACTCTTCTTCAACATTCCAAGGCCTTGTGGTCTTAAAGGGACAATGGGCCCTCCATGGATTCAGACCTTAATAAAGGGCTTCATGATTTGCTATGATCAAACCTGGATACCTGCCCACTTATTGTAAGCTCACAGAAAGTTAGAGCTGGGAGGATCCCCTTCATTTTACCAGTGTGGAAACTGCAGACTCCAGAGTTAGAAGGCACTTACCCAAGGTCACACAGCCATCAAGTACCAGAGCTGAGTTTCAAATACAGGTCAGAAACCTACCCAGACTCAGCTAGTATGGTCCCCAAATGACTAAAACTTCCCCACCACCACCCAGAGTCCAGAGCTAGCTGCACTATGCTCAATGTTTCACCAGCCAAGAAGACACTGCCAGGACTTGTGTTCTATTGGCATAGCCTTTGGGAATTCAAGGACACTTCCGTGCCACAGAGAGCCAATGGAGGAGGACTGGAGCAGATGAAGGCATGACCTTGACAAGTTACTTCCCTTCACTGGTCCTCAGTTTCCTTTTCTAAAAAGTGGAGATCAATCAAAAAGCATTTATTAAGAATCTCCTATGGGCCAAGCACTGTCCTGGGTGCTGGGGATACAAAGAAGTGAAAGAGTCTTTGCCTGAAGGAACTTAGAATGTAGCAAAAAGAGCCAACATATAAGGTGACTCCAAAGGAGATAATATATAGGGTGTCTCTTAGTGTGCGTTTAAATTTTAATTTCTTAAAACTACACTAAGACTTTGGGGGCACCCTATATAGATATAAAGGGACATACAAAGTAGAGACAATATAATTTGGAGGGGAAGGACTAGAAACTGGGAGAGCGGGTACATTAAGAAGAAGCCACTTAGACTGAACCTTGAAGGAAACATGAGAGCCTAAGGAGTGGGGCGGGCGGGGGGGAAAGAAAGGAATGTATCCCAGACAGTTCGAAGGCATGAAGATGAGAGGTGGAATGCTTGCTGTGTAGGAGGAACTGGATGAAGGCCTTTTGGACTAGACCACAGCTTTTCAAACTGGGCTGCAAGGGACCCTAAAACATCCCAAGCTTGTTTTGTCTTCTTTTTTAATGAGCCTTATGTTGTTTGTTAATAGGCATTAAAAATAATAATTCTAGAGGATTTTACTCCAAGGACTCTGTCCAAGTTTTATTTAAACTTTGAGAACCGATGTATGAGAAAGGAGTATACATGAAGGGAAGTGAAATGGACAAAGGCTTGAAACACAGGTTGGGGCCAAGTTGTGAAGGCCTTTTAATGCCAAACAAGGGGGCTTGTATTTGATCCTAGAGCAGGAAGTCTTTGCCTTTTTTGCTTCACCCCTTTGGCAGTTGGTGAAAGCTATAGACCCTGCCTGAGAATCATGTTTGAGGCCCACATTCATAATTAAAGGAAATGCTACATTTCAGTTAGTGGTTAGTAAAAATAAAGATGTAATTTTTTCCCATCCAAGTTAAAACGGACCCTCTGAAATCTATCTGTGACCTCAGATTAAGAACTTCTGTCCTACTTGGGCATGGTGGTGCATATCTATGGTGCCTGGTGCTGAGGAGGCAACTCTAAGACTGTAAGCTGCATAGTAGATACTGACCTGCATTGGGGAAAGGAGTTCACTTCCCTGGATCTCCATATGAAGATGAAATTACAAGTCCCTACATCATCATTGTACCAGGGGTACAGTAGATAGAACGTTGGACTTGGAGGTCAGGAACACCTGAGTTAAAATCCTGCCTCACACAATTACTAGATGAGTGACCCTAGGCGAGTCACCAAAGCTCTTTTTGCCTCAGTTTCCTTCATCTGCAAAATGGAGATAATAACAGCATCTACCTCCCAGGGTTGTTGGGAGGCTTAAATGAAATAACATATGTAAGTGGTTTTGTAAACCTCTTTATAAATGGTGGCTATGATTATCATTATTATAACTTCACAGAGTTGTGAGGATCAAATGAGATTCTGTTTGTATGTTTGTGTATATGTGTGTATGTATGTGTGTGTGTGTGTGTGTGTGTATGTATCCATATGTTATCAAGAGTCCTCCCCTTGGAAGTTGCAAAACCTAGGTTTGAATTCTGCCTCCAACACATACTAGCTGTGTGACTTCAGACAATGATTCCTCTCTGAGTCACTAATGCCTTCTCTACTACAACAATGAATTCCTATGGGGTCCAAATGGGGAAAACAGTATACAAAAAGCAGCTGTTATCTCATATCTCTTGAGTACAAGTGTTCAACTTTACCCATCAAAAGACAGGCAAAAAAGTGAGATGATCCTTGGAATTATAAAGGGATAAAGGCTAGGGCAGCTAGGTGGTGCTGCAGTAGACAGAACCTGGAATCTGGAAGACTCGTCTTCCTGAGTTCAAATTTGGCCTCAGACACTTACTAGCTGTGTGACCCTGGGCAAGTCACTTCATCCTGTTTGCCTCAGTTCCTCATATGTAACATGAGCTGGAGAAGGAAATGGCAAACCGCTCCGGTATCTTTGTCAAGGAAGTCCCAAATGGGACAGCTAGGTGGTACAGTGGATAGAGCTCTGGCCTTGGAGTCAGGAGGACCTGAGTTCAAATGTGATCTCAGACACTTGACACTTACTAGCTGTGTGACCCTAGGCAAGTCACTTAACCCTGATTGCCTAACTAAAAAAAAAGAAAAGAAAAAGAAAAAGAAAAAAGAAAACCCCAAATGGGGTCACAAAGTCAGACGCAACTACACAACAGCAGATAACTCCATATTTGTTGAAAATCATCACCTTTCCAATTTAGAATCCTTATCTCCTTTCAAGCCTCAGTTCAAGCATCACCTCCTAGGGGAGGCCTTGCCTCAGCCCTCTCCTCCAGTTATTACTGCCCTCTCCCCGAAACAAAACTCTGTAGTTACTTTGTGTCTGTTTTGTATTTATTGAAGTAACTGAACAACAACAAAAATGGGTGTACATGAAAATTTCCACCTCTCCCATTGGAATATAAGCTCCTTAGTTGGGAAGCACCAGAGTGCACAGAGCACTGGGCCTGGAGTCACGAAAACCTGAATTCAAATTTGACCTCAGACTCAGATGTATGTCACTGTAGCAGTTGGTTTCGCCTAACTATTTTATTACAAGGGAAGGTTTTTGATGTTAGGTTCTTGGTGTTCTAGGGGGCAGAACAAGGGAGCAGTGGGACATCCAGAGATGACTGATAAAAACCCAAAAGCTTGAAAAAAACATTTTTAAAGACAAAGTGGCACTGTTGTGTTTATTAAGACTAGTTAATTGCATTAGCAGAGTTTCCAAAATCATCACTAGTGCCTGAATTGTGCCTCATTGCTCATCTGATGTAGCAATAAAAGTAATTGTCAGGTTTTGATTGGTTTCAACACAGGTAAGTGAGATAGTGTGAGAGGAGGGGAACACACCTCTTTGGAAATGTTCTGATATGGCTGGAAAAAATAATACAAATTAAACTTGTTGTATCAGTTACTGTAGATATCCTGAAAGAAGGATACTAACACCTTCCCTGATTTCAAAGGATCATAGCTTGAGAACTGGAAGGAATTTCAGAGGCACCTAGGCCAAGCCCTTCTTACAGATGAGGAAAGTGAGACCAAGAGAGGTTAAAGAATTTTCCTGAGATCACATAGGTGTTAAGTATCAGAGGCTAATTGCATACCCAGGTCCTTCTGACTCTTGAGCTCATGTGCTCTTTTTTCCACTGAACCTCACTGTCTCCCTTCTTGGCATTCTCACAGGACCTTGTTCAAGCACCTCTCTTGAATAGTAGCACAGTTTCACCTGCAGTATGTGAGGATCTTCTCTCTTCCTCCTAGCCAGGAGCCATCTCCTTTATCAGTCTGCTAAAATCTATGCAACCTTTCTCAAAATGTCTTTAAATACATAAAATCAAATTGTAGAATGACAAAGGAAACCAATTATATTGAAATAGAGTTACCAATTTTCTTAAACCAAGTTCATAGACCCCAGCTTACGAATGCCTATACCTAGACTCTAAGCAACTAGCAGGCAGGATCCATGTCTTAGCCACTTTTGTATCTCCTTCAGGGCCTAGGAGAGATCTTTCCATATAGCAGATGAATACATCTCCATCCAATTGAACTAAATAAAGTGAAAAATACTTTTGTAATTAAAAAAAATCACCTCCCAAATCATCCTTCTGTCCAGCCATTTTGCTTAAAGTCAGGCCTACCTGTCTGCAAGTCAAGACCCTGCAGTTAGGACCCAGCCAACAACAATAAGCAAGCATTGGCTCCTGCTAAAATCAGCCAGGAAGGAGTTCAGAGGCAAAGGTGCAAAATGATCTCGCCAAGCAAACCAAGTGATGTGCCCTCAGCCATTCATTAGTGTTTCTCCAAGTCTGATGGGTCACTAGAGGATGCCACTGCACTAAAAAATCAATAAAGGATTTTTCAATTGATTCTGTTCCAGTCTCTTGTTGGGAGATGCAAGGCTCAGAGAAAGAAAAGAAAAAGATGAACAATCTTCATATCCTTTATTCCTTCTTTCCTATGCATGCTGCCTTTTAAAAACAGAGAATCATAGATTTCGAGGTGGAAATGACCTTAGAGAAAAGTCAGTCCAGCTCCTTCATGTTCTTTGTCCCACCAATTCAAAGGCTGCTTAGGGCTCTACACAAGACAAAGGTGGGGGAGGATTTCTAAAAGCAACTGGTAAAAATCTTTTTTTTTTTTCTGTCAAAACCCCAAAGGCTGTTCCAGAAATCAGACGACCTTACATGCTCAAACCTCGGTTTACACAGAAAGGAACAACCTCTAAGGTACTTTCTCTTAATTGGAGGAATTAAGCACATGGACTTCATTAGTCATAGACCAATCACAGGAAAGAGTTCAAGGCTGGGGCAGGTGGTTAGGGGAGAAGAGTTACTTAGAGATGGAAGATTGATGAAGAAAAGGATAGGGGTAAGGTGACATAGGGCTAACCAGAAACTAGATGTAAAGGAGCTCCTCTCTTTGAAAAACGGAACCCAAGAAAGCAGGGAGTCTCCTATCAGCCTTACCCCCAAAACTGTATTGCCCAGGATTGGTAGGTAAAGATAGAGGTGGCTCAGAGGGAAAAAAGGAGGAGATATGTCTCCCACACACAGTTTATAAATTAGAATTTCATTTGTTAATAAGGTCCTCTTTTAAAATTCAAATACCACGAAGGGGGGGCGGTGGCTAAACCTCTTAGTCATTCACAGTTTAGTATGAATCATTTTAATCAGATTGCCTAACACCTAGCTAAAATCCATGATAATGAAAGTTGAGGGGAGTGGTAATATGGGAGGTTGGGGTGGGTCAGTTTTGGGAAGGGGTTCAGGCAATATCTTAGAATTTGGAACTGGGAAAAGAGTCAGAAGATGGGTACTAGGTAAATAAAGGAAGGCAAAATGACATTAAAAACAAACCTACCTTATTTTGGAATTTTGCTAGGGCTCCAATGGCCACAGGGGGCCTTGTCTCTCTTAGGTAGCTGGCCTAGAGCATAAATGTGAACCAAAGCACTGTAGGAACAAGAACACAATTCGTCTTAAATACAGTTTATATATGTAAATCAGCTTGAATAGAAGCTCTGTCACTGGGGGGGGGGGGGGGGGGGGGGGGGAAGGGGAGAAAAGGAGCATAGCAAAGCATCTTTATTAAGTCCCTGGGTCTTGACTTCTCATGTTGCCTAAGCTGTTCCTGGTATGATTACCCCACCAGGTGAGGGCTCTGCTTGCTGCAAAGTGTTCGAAGTGGTGAGACATGTAAAGATTAGGGAACAAACTAAGAAACCAAATCCAAGAGCTACAGAGGTTGCTAAGAGAGAAAGAAATGAAGCCCCACACAAAAGGGAATGAAGAGGCCATTTAAGTCAGTGGTTAGGGAATCATGACTAGCATGTGATCAAAGAGCCAGAGAAAGAAAAAAGGAAAGAAGGCTGACAGCTCAGGAGTAAACAGGGAAGGGAAGGCTAGAAAAGAAGACAAGGGAAAACTGGCTGACACTGGAGCAAAGGAGTCTGTTCTGTGGGGCATCACATCTTCACTCCAGCTCCTGAGCAGAGAGAGGCCCTCTTGACGGTTTCTTCACCCTATCCCTCTGTAAGTTTTATCTAGAGGCATCTACTACTTTCCCTGCATCTGGGAAAGTGCAGGAGAGTGTACCCCTTTGTGTCTAGCTAGATCAGCAGGGTTTTACTACTTTGATCACCTTTCTCATTATTTACTTTGTTTTATATCTTAATTAAACATTTTGGCTATTGGATTTGCGTGTCTTTTATATGGTCTGACAGCAGGGAAATTAACTGGATGGGAGCTCAGGCTGTGAGTGGCCAGGTGACGTAGATAGAGGAAGAAGACGAAACTTGTCTAAACTCACAGAAACTGAATACAAATCCCAGTTCCCCCTCTTCCTACCTGTGTGACCTTGGACCTCAGTTTCCTCATCTGTCCAATGAGGAGGGAGGATTAGGTGAAATCCAACAACCCTTCCAGTTCAAAATTTTGGATCCTGTGATTATCTCAGTCAACCACACAGAACCTGGGGTAGCTATGATTCTTTCACTGAGACCAGGAACCTCACACTTTCTATCAATCTCTGAAGGAAGAAACTGCACACTTGTAATCACAAATGTAGTTTCTTGTTTCTAAATAGAATGCAAATAGTATGCAGTATCTGCCTAGTAGAAGGCAAGCTCCATGAAGGGAAGAACTGTTTCATTTACATGAATCTCTTCATCCTGAATATTTAGCACAGTCCCTGGGACATAGTGGGTGTTTAATAAATGTTTGAGGGCAGTTAGGTGGCACAGTGGATAGGGTACCAGGCCTGAAGGCAGAAAGACTCAAATTCAAATTCGGCCTCAGATACATACTAGCTGTGTGACCTTGGGCAAGTCACTTTACCCTGTTTGCCTCAGTTTCCCCATCTGTAAAATGAGCTGGAGAGGGAAATGGCAAACCACTCCAGTATCTTTGCCAAGAAAATCCAATAAAGAGGTCACAAGGAATTGGGCACGACTGAAATGACTGAACAACAGCAATAAATGATTGTTGAACTAAACTAAACCTATGTGAAAGATCTGCCAATTTGCCAAGCAAATTGATAGAAGCAGTAAGCTATAAGAATTTAGAGTGGAAAGAGATCTCCTCAGCCTGGGGTGGTCAGGGAAGACTTCTCAGACCAAGCAGGATTTAAGCTAGCTACTGAAGAATGGGTAGTGTCTGGAATGGTGGGAGACTGAGGTAGGAAGCATCTGCAGAAAGGAGATTAACATGAAGAAAAGTGTGTAAAGTATGCCATAGGGACTGATGAAGGCAATAAATTCTTTATGAGATCACAGAAAGGTTGACTGGAGTTTAGAGAGATGCTGAATTTTGGCATAGCTTCTGGGTGGGCTTTCTACATCTGCTAAGTAGGGGTTTCCAGTGCCTGAATCATGCGTACACTGCTAGCATATTTGCTGAGGGTCTACACTGCTGCATCTGTTTCGCTATTAACACCTTAAAATTGCACCAACATGAGCAGCACAAAGTGAGAGAGATATAAAATCACCTGTTGATCTTGGCCAACTCAAGCAAGTGATTTACATCAATCCCACCTGATGTGTTATTCTTCAACAGCAGAGACCAGGGGGAGGATTGCCTCAGTCTCCTGGATCTCAGTTTTCTCCCCTGTAAAATGAAAAGTCAGGCCTAGAAGTGTGATGTCCCTTCTGGTTCTGGATCTACATTCCCATGATCGTGGATAATTCCTTCAAAACTCTGCTTCCTTCACTTTTAACCATCACAGCCTGTGAATTTTCAATATCAAAGTTATCAGATTCTTAGATGCTCAAAATCTTGTTTTCTTTCCATTGTGGATGCTACTGCAAAGTCCCCATAACCGAGTGCTTCCCCTCTCCTTGCCTCAACTCACAATGGCCACCCCAAAACTCTGTAATTCCAGTGGAACCTGGAAAGAATAGTTCAGTGCCCAAGGATCCTAAAACCTTTATCATGCAAGGCATCAATCCACATACTGTGGGCCTAGATTTGACCCTATGAATCCAGCACGTGGGTCTCCAAAAGTAGGCAGAGCTCCCTAATACTCTGGATTTAGGGAGCCATAAAACTCAATTAGCATCATCCAGGAGAAAGTTTTACTATTTACAGAGCAACAGCCCTAGGGTAGGTAGTATGCAATCCCCACCCACAAGTTTTGTTTGTTGGGGGAGAGGAGTGATTATGGACAATTAACAAGACTTCTGAAAGAGAATTCTTCAAAAAGAAAAAAAAAAAGATTTGGTAGCTTGAGAAAGGAGCATCTGGCCAGGCAAAATCAGAGCTCAAGGGCAGTCAAATCTCCCAAACAAGTCATGGATATACTGGAAAATGTCCAGGTAGGGTGAAGGGCCTTGGCTTTTTATCACAGGAGAATTTTTTGAAGTAACTATTCAATTCACCAAACAAGTCAATAAATATTTATTAAGCACCTATTATGTGCCAGGCACTGTGCCAAATCGCTGGGGAATACAAAAAGAAGCAAAAGCCAGCTCCTGGCCTCAAGAAGCTTTCAATCTAATGGTGTTTCGCCTACAACAGATTAGACTCATGGGGACACAGGAGAGATGTCCTCAAGAATTCAACGAGCTACTGTATGGAAAAGGGATGTGGCTTGTTCTTCTGGACCCAAGGGGGCAGAACCAGGAGCAATGGGTAGGTGCTAAAGAGGCAGACTGGACTGTAGATCAGCCGTAACTTTCCAACAAACAAGAGCTGTCCAAAAGTGGCTTGGGCTTCCTCTGGAAGTCACTACCTCATTTGTCCTGACGTGTAAAATAAGAATATCGTACTAGATGGTCACCTGGGTCCCTTCCAACTCTAGAACTGTAATTTTATGATAAGCCCAGAAGAATAACAATTCTTCAAAGGTTACTAAGAGGTTTCTATATAGTGCTTGCTTTACCTACATTCTCTCAGTCCTCACAACAACTCAGTAAGATAGATTCTACTAATTCCCATTTTACAAATGAGGAAACTGAGGCTCAGAGTAGTCAAGTGACTTGCCCAGGGTCCCACAGCTAATATGTGTTTGAAAGTAGGCAGAACTAGCCCAACCTAAAGGGTCGTAGGAAATGGAAGTTTGGCTCATGCAGAGCCTTGCTTGAACAAGAGTTCTTTGACGGTGACTACTCAGCAGCCACTTTATGCCCACCAACGCCTCTTCCCTTCACCCAACACACACATACCCCACCTTTGCTCTGCTCTGCTGCATCATGGTCTCCTAGATCTCAAACTGGAAGGAACCTCAGAGACAGACTAGTCCAATCCCCTCCCTTTCCAGATGGGGAAACTGAGGCTCAGGGAGGTCAAGTCACTTACTAAGGTCACACACAGGGTCACAGATCTAAAGGTGGAGGGGAACCATCTTGTCCAACCCTCTTATTTTATTTACATAGGTGGGAGCTGAGGAATCAGGCACTAAAGTGACTGGCCCAAGGTCATATATGTAGTGTCAGAGGTAGTATCTGATCCCAGGTCTTTCAACATCAAACTCAGCTCTTCCCACTGGACCACATTTTCCCTTAGACAAACAGCGCCACAAGGACAATGTTCCTAATTTTATATCTGGGGCTTTAAAAAGGGAGAAGAGGCTTGCTCAGAATCACCTGGCAATGTCAGGCCTAGAAGCTAGCTCCCCCAACTCTAGACCCAGTGACCACGCTGGGAGAGGTAGTTGAGAAAGACCTGTCCTTTTGGAAAGGGCTAGAACTGAGGATATCTGAGGATAATGAAATACTGGATGTGTGGTGAGAGTTGCAAGGGAGAGGGCAGAGGGGGGAGAGGAGAAGAAAGGAGATAGGCCCACTGCTACAATAGCAATAGCCCAAGATCTGGGGCCTGGCTTCCTGGAACCATGATACTGCCTGGGACCACAATCTAAACTCTGCCTCCCTCTCGATTTGCTGCAATGTGCTCCTTGCTCTAATTGCACAATTCTGTTGATGGCCAGAGCTGTCCTGTCCTCTCCCCGGCTGCTTCATTATCCTGAAATAGCTATGTTGAGAACATCCACTGTCTTCCAAGAGAGCAGCCTCCTTGCATGGCATTCAGGGGAAAGGGTGCCAGCTGCCCAGCCCTGGGAAGGTAAATTCACTTTGCTGCAAGTGACAAGACAACTGAGGCCCCCAGAAGTCGTCCTGGACACAGCCTGTGAAAGAAGCCTTGTCATAGCTCGGCAGAAAACAGCTCAGGGCCAAGTTCCACCTTTGGAGACACAACTTTTTAGTGTTGCTTTTTTCAGCAGGCAAATCACAAGGCAAATGAGCACACAGAAATTTGTCATGGGCCTGCCTGCCAGACACACCAGCAGTTAAGGAGACTTGTTGACCAAGCTGGGGTCCATGTCCTTGCTGGTCTCACAAACCACAGCTTCCAGGCCTAAGAGCATCACCCACTCCCCCTCTGCCGCTTTAAAGCCAACCTTTCATAGTTCATATTGTTCTCAGTTCTCCAAAAGCAAAACACAAATCCAGAAAGCTGGAGTTCTCTGTAAGCACTAATGTTCACGGGAAACCCCCCAGGCAAGAGTAAAATATACATAGAGAAAAATCAAATGGAAAAACAAGCAGATCGATTTCTCTCCCCTTGTCAAAGCAGAGATTAGAGAGGTTTCACAAAATGTAAGCCGGGCAGCACAAACCATGTTGTTTACTTAATATTCTTTCAACAGCCAGATAAATATTTTAAGAACCCTGGCTGTTTACTCATCCACAATTCCATAGCTGCAAAAATGCCACCTTCCTTATTTGGAAGGATTTCGGGAAAACGGTTCACATCTCTAAGTCAATTTCGCCTAGAACCATCGCAATCGACTTTTCAATTTTAATTGCTGCTGTTAAACATGGGTTCTCCAACACACTGAAGCCTGGCTACATGATACCCAAGTTTAAGAACTATAATTAATATGCTCGTTCAAGGAGTGCATCTCTCTTAACAAGATATATTTTTGGAAATATTATCTAACTGAAGGGCTGCATAAATAGTTGGGCTTAAAAAATAAACCCCAAGCTTTTATTTTTCCATCTAAATGAGTTATATAATAAGTCTAAAGGCCCCTTCCTTTCAGATGTATTTTTAAAAGGGGGGGGGGGTATCACTAGGGTTACTTAGCCCAAGATGGCCAGACCAGCTAACAAGGGAGAAAAGGCCAGGTGAGGAGTCCAATGACTGAAAGGCAGCGGGAGGAACTTACTTAGATCTGGAGGAGCTGATGACATCTGTTGACAAGATGTATAGAGGAAGAAAAGAGGAGAGAAAAGGTGAGAGGGACGGAAACAGATGAGAGGGACAGATGAGAGAGTGACAGAAAGCATATGCTATGTAAGAAGGACAAAAAAAATAAAATAAAACAAACAACCCGAGTACTACCCGGAAGTCAATTAAGAACAAGAGCACTATCTATAACTCGGGTGTAACAAGCACGAAGAAATATGAGCTCTAAAATGAGCACACAGCCCCAGCTCCCTGGCTAACTGAAGCTTTAGAACATCATCCTTGCATGCAGCTACCAGTCCACTAGACTGCAGGATGCTGGAGAAAGGAGCACTGGCCTTACAGTTAGGAGGAACTGGCTTTGAATCCTGCCTTTTCCACTAGGCTAGCTGGGTGGCTCTAGGAAAGTTGCTTAAGCTCTCTGAGCCTCAATTTCCCCATCTGTAAAATGGGAGAGAGGGATAATAATATCTACCTCATAGGGGTGCAAGTCTAATGAGATATTGTATGTAAACTTTGCAGACCTCAAACCACTATATAAATTTCAACTCATTATTATTATTATTATTATTATTATAGTATTTAGAAGACTGTGATATCTCCTTTACTCCCTCATTATATCTTATCTGGGTACTTGCCACACTCTACTAGTAGAAAGTCTACTATTTGAGGGCAGAGACTATGGCCTCAGGGCCCTACTGAGTGCCTTGCACATTGAAGAGGTTAAAGGTGAAATTAATATGGATAGGGACTAGTCCAGTGATTTTATTGACCTGGAGAACTCTCTGATGAGGAGACTCCCTCTGTCAATGCAGGGCAGCACCTTGGTTGCAATTCATAGTCTTAATGTAGTCTAGGGCCCTTCTAGGTAAAACAGCTTCCCCAGGATCACAAAGCCAGTTATGTTAGAGTATATGTTAGAGGTAGAATTGAACCCAGGTCTTCTGAGCCTCGAAGCTAGCTCTCTACATTACACCACAGCAACCTCTCTGAAACCCAACTGAACTAAATTGAATTGAATTGCAGTAACCCTAGAAGGATGACAGGAAGAGGGGGGAAGAAAAGCACAGGAGGAAGACAATGGCCATAACTTCCCATCTCGATTGAGAGGGGAAAGAGACTCTAGGACTAGTTTTTCATATTACCTCCTAACTCACTGTTATATCCATGCAGGTCAAAAATAAAAGTCCCCAATCTCCCTGGGTTCAAACTAGGTTGTCTAGGGAGAAGGATGGTCTCTTATTTCCAATGAGTCAAGAACTGCTGGAAAATTCTCCCTACTCCCTCTCATTTCTTTAGCCTCCTCCTCAAAATGTCTGCTAATCTGTTATTAAAGTCATTCCTTTGGGTCAAAGCTAAGCATGTGCAGAAATTCTTAGTTAAAATGCAAATGGAGGAGGAGGGTGATAATATACATTTAGCTATTATGTGTTAACACCTTTGTAAGGATTGGTTTTATGGGAAACTTTCCAACATGCTAGATCAGTGGTGTCGAACTCAAATAGAAAATGGGGCCACTAAACCGTATTAAGGATTCCTGTAGGCTGCCTATCGATTTAGAAAATCACATATTAATATTATCTGTGTTTATTGTATTTTATTTAATTGGCTAAGTGTTTGCCAATTATGTTTTAATCAAGTTCAGGCAGCACTCAGGAGTGTTGTGGGCCACACGTGGCTGCAGGCAGCATGTCTGACACCGCTGTGCTATATAACTGGAAGGAAGGGACCATGGGCCAGGTAAGTCATGATGGGACTGGCGCAAGACTAGGGTATTGAGGACGTGATTCCATGGGGAAGCCATTCTATGGATACATCTCTTAAGCCCTTCCTTTTGGTGCAAGGCAATATAGAGCACCAGAGACGGAAGGTGAGGGGCAGAGGGGTCGGGCTAGGTATCCAGGGGACAAATACTAATTCCTTTATTCATTCAAATGAACATTTATTAAGGGGCTATTACAGGTTTGGCTCTATGCTGAGGGCACAGAATACCTAGGACAGGAAATACCTAGGGTGAGAATAGAAAGAAAAGGATACAAAAAGGGGAGGTAGGTCAGTAAGTGCCAAAAACACACGTCCCAATTCTGTCCAGGCCTGCTGGGGGCCATTAAGAAAAAGTTACATTGGCCAATAAAGGTGTGTTATTTCCACTCCAACTCTTTCTGCTCTTTTTCTCTGGGTCCTAGGGGATAGGGTACAGAAAGAATGATGGAAAATTTACTACCTGTAGAACCCTTGGGGGACATCAGAAATGGCCTAAACCACCTTTTGAGAGCTCTTCAGAATGAAGGAACAGAGCCAAGAGCCACATATCCCAGCCCACCCTCCTGGAGGCTTCAGACATGTCAACACAAAGCCGATGCCAACAGACTCCAGGGCCACTGCCAAATTTAAGACAATCAGCAAGGACACCTACTAACCCCTGCTTTTGTCAAGGCGGAGAACATTAGCCACTGACACCAACACTGTCTCCATTCCACAGTCAACACCCAGCGTGATGTCAAAGGGCAAAGGGAGACAGCGTTCAGGAGAACCCCGTTAGAATGCTCTTAGATATACAGCACTTAAAGTCTGGACTCTAAAGGCCCCAATAATTAACGTTTATTTTTAATCCATATCTCTCCATAAAGGGCCCATATATGATACCTATGCTATGGGACAATATGATGTTGGAAACAGAAAGCTGGCTTCAAATAGATTCAAGTCTCACCTTTGCTACATATTGGATAGATGACTACGGCCAAGGCATTGAACCACTCAATGCTCTAAGCAACTCTCTAAGACAGGGGTGGGAAATCTGGGACCTCAAGGCCACATGTGGCCCTCTAGGTCCTCAAGTGTGGCCCTTTGAACCCAAACTTCACAGAACAGATCCCCTTAATAAAAGGATTTGTTCTGTAAAACTGGGACTCAGTCAAAAGGCTGCACTCGAGGACCTTGAAGGCCATATGCGGCCTCGAGGCTGCAGGTTCCCCATCTCTGTTCTAAGACTTTAAGTTGAAGAGAAGAGTGCTCACTTGCATTAGTGGAAGGAATTTCCTCACCTGGGAATTCTCTATACCAAGGGAGTCAAAGGTCCAGTCTCTATACTCCTCATCCTATGATACTTATATCATGCCTCAACACCCAAAAACATCTCTTTTCAGAACAAACTCTTTCTAGTACAAGAGAGTGGTACTTCAGGGAGGGCTTTGACATCCAATTCATAAAGGGCCAAAATTTGAGGGGCAGCCTGCTACTGTACACTGCAGGTTAATGTGCTCTTTGCTGGTCCCCATGTTTGTGTCAAGTTGGTGAGCATCTTGGAGGAGGGGAACCCAAGTGAGGAGAGGAACATAAGTGAGGAGAGGAAAAGTAATCATGCCAGGAAAAGACTGGCTGAAGGGACCAGGGATATTTAATCTGGACAAAAGAAGAGCTGGGGAAGTGGGGGTGGGGGGAGGAACATAAGAGCGGTCTTCAAATATCTGAAGAGTTATCACATGGAAGATGGATTAGACTGCTTCTACCTACCTTTCAAGCCTTAGCTCATGCTAATTGCCTTAATGTATTCCAGCCTTAACTCATGCTAATTACCTTAATGTATTCTGCATTCCAGCCAAACTAGACTCATGTCCATACTCAGCTCTAATCTGTTTCTCTCTCTGATTTCCAGGCCTTTGTTCTCCCCATCTTTCACCCATGAAAAGGACTTCCCTCTACTCCCATTTACTGAAGTCTTCAAGACTCCTCCTTGAAACCTCAACAGAACCTCAGAATGCAAAGAGACCTCTGAGTCCATCTAACTCAACCCATACCCTAAGCAGGACCTCTCTCAATAAAAATCCCCCCCAAATGGTCAGCCTTTATCTGAAGGTTTCTATTAGGGAGGAATCAGGTAGCCTTTGAGGGGGCGCATGCCACTTTTAGACAGCTCTCATTGGGAGCAAGTTTGTGCTGATGTCAAGTCTAAATTTGCCCCTCTACACCTGCCACCCATATCCCCCTGAGTCTGTCCTCTGGAGCCAAAACCATCTTCCACACGCTAGACTTTCAAACACCTTCCCCTTCAAACCATACCCTTCCACCCCACTCCCAACCCCAACTAAGTCTCTTCTTTGGCAGTGTCTCTAATCCTTTCTCAGTCCTCGTTACCCTCCTCCACTTCATCAGTATCATTCCTCAAATATGACACCCAGACATGAATACACTACTCTTGACATGGTTTGACCAGAACAGGGTACAGAAGTACTATTCATTCATGCAATAAGCATTTATGAAATACTTTGTATGAGCAAGGTACTGGGATTGGGGAGGAGAGGTGGGTTCCACAAGGGAGCAGAAAGACAAAATAAAATAGTCTCTGCCATCAAGGACCTTACATTGACTGGGGGAAATAACTTTTATACAGAAGAGTGAAGCACACAATAACATGAGGAAGGAAAGAGAACTAGCTGGAGGGATATGGAAGGACCATTCTATAGGAGGCAACATTTGCACTGAGCAATGAAGGAAGCTAAGGAAAGAAAGAAATTCCCCACACAAAGGGAAGTCTGTGCAAAGGTCTAGTTAGAGGCAGGAAATGGAGTGCCAAGCACAAGAGCTAGCAAATAGGCCTATGCAGGCCTAAATAAGTCTGAAAAGGTAGGTAGGAGCCACATAGGGAAAGGTTTGAAATGCTAAACTGAGGAGTTTCCATTTGATCCTGGAGGCAATAGGAGCCACTTGAGTAGGGTAGGGCCATGGTTAGACTGGTGCTTTAGGGAGATTATTTTGGTATTTGCATGGAAGGCAGATTTTGGAGATGAGAGAGAATAAAACAAAGCAAGAAGCAATGAAGGCCTGGAGGAGGGTGGAATCCATGTGAGTGAAGAGAATGGATGTGAAAGATATTAAGTATTAGGCAGAATTAGCAAGATTAGGCAACTGAGTGGAGTAGCTGTGAAAGAAAATCAGGAGTCAAGGATGACTTCAAGGTTTTGAACCCAAGCATAGCAGAGAATTGTCCCAAAGCAGGGAAACCTGGATTCAAGTCCTGCCTTTGACACCTAGCCAGTATGTCGATGAACCCTTCTCTCTGAGCTCTAGAGCAATAGTGTCAAAGTCAAATATAAACAGGAGCCTCTAATTCTTACATAAGCATCTTTGCAGGCAGTATATTGACTTTGTTCTAAAATGCAGTATCATCTATGTTTTCTTGTACTTGTCTAATTTATTAATTATTTTGTTAAGTATTTCCCAATTACATTTTAATCTGGTTCAGGCCATACTCAGGAGTGTTGTGAGCTGCTTGCAGCCTGTGGGCCACATATTAAAAATACCTCTGCTTTGGCAACTGAGACCCTAAATTGCCGAAAAGGTGCCCCGGTGCACTGGTAAAGGGAACTTCATTACCAAGGCCTTCCCCATGCCAATGAAATCATAGGCTTGGTCCCTAGCCCTATAAAGGAATTAGTGTTATTATTACCAGCAGAGTGCTTGTCCCATTTATGGGAGGTATCATGGTGCAATGCAAAGAGGGTTGGACCAGGAATCAAGATAGACCTGGGTTCAAATATCACCTCTGGAAACAACTAGCTGTGTTGACATGAGCAAGCCACAACCTATTACACCCACAATTTCCTCATATATAAAGTGAGGAGAGAGGAATAAGAACACCTGCGTCATTATAAATATCAAATAAAATGGTTGCATAGCATTCAGCAAACCTTAAAATACTATGTTAATGTCAACCATTAGTATCATCATCATCTATGTATCATGACCAGCACCTAGAACATTAAACACATTCAACTGAATCTAATGAAATGAAATTCAGCAGCAATCCATGTGATGTACTAGAGTACCAAAAAAAAATCAACCTCATAAATATATGCAGGAGGAATAACTGGACTGTGATTGTTCTGGAAAAGATCTTGGGGAGGGGAATGTTAGTGGATTGTAAGCTCAATATGAGTCAACAGAGTGATGTGGCAGGCACAAAAGCTAATGTGATCGGGGACAACATTAAGAGGGGCAAAGGTTCCAGGAATTGGGGTGGACATGAGAGTCCCACTGTTCTCTGTCTTCACGAGACCTTTGCTGGAGGCTTGGCCTTAGTTCCCATGTCAGAGTTAAGGACATTGATCAGATGACTTCACATTCCTCCCTCTCTAACTTCAACCCAATCATTAGACAGTTCAATTCTACACTGCCCTCAGTTCTTTAATCCCCTTTCCCCTTGTCCTATCACACATCATCTCTTGCCAAATCTCAGCCCTGTAAGATTCCCACCATCTGCTTCCTCCTCTCTTATTCATAAGCCCCTGAATGAAGTTGGAAAACTGGCTATATTACCAATTCATGATATCCAACCTCAACTGGATTTTCACTGCACCAAGAGGGTCCTTTTATTCCTCCCTAACTGATTGCTTACCTTGCTTTCTATTCTAAACCTTCTCTTCCCTCAAGTTTCCCATATTCCCCCCTCTGTCAGCTGAGTACCATGCTTGTTACTTTAATTTTTAAAATGAGAGCATTCTCTTCACCTCAAAACCATTGGACATCATCTCCTACTCTCTTCTTTCCTTCAGTCTGACAAAGAGATGGTTCTCCTCCAACTCAAGACTAACCCCTCTGCATGTACACTTGATGCCATGTTTCCCCATCTTCCCTAGGAGACTGCACCCTCAATCCTCCTCTTCTCTCTTCAATCTCTCCCTATCTGGTGCTTCCTTCCCTACTGCCCAAGTCTCCTCTATCCTTAAATAATCTTTACTAGACTGTCCCATATCCTTAAGCTATCATCATATATTTCACTTCCCTTTCTCAGGCAAATTTCTTGAAAAAGTTGTCTCCACTTGCCGCCACACTTCCTCTCCTCTCGCTCATCAACTCTTCCCAATCTTACTTCTCACCTCATCACTCAACTGAAACTATTCTCTCTGAAGTTATCAATGATCTCTTGATTGCCAAATATGATAATCTTTTTTTTTTCAGTCCTCATCCTTCTCCACCTATTCATCATATATGACACCATGGATTATGCTCTCCTTGGGTTTTTCTGACACTACTCTTTCCGGTTTCACTTCTTCCTTATCTCACCACTCCAAGTCTCTGGAGAGACTGGCTAATCAACCATATCACACCCCCTAGCTGTCAATGTTCCCCAAGGCTCTATCCAAGTGTCTTTCTTTAGCTTTCTCTGTAATCTCATCAGCTCCCATGGGTTTAACTATAATCTCTATGCAGATGACACCCAGATTCAGCCCCAATCTCTCCCCTTACCTTCATTCCTACATCATGTACCAATTGTCTGTTCAACATTTCAGATGGGCTAACCTAGAGACATCTTAAATTCAACATATCTAAAATTAAACTTATTATGTTCTCCCTTAAACCATCCCCTCTTTCCAAACTCCCCTATTTCTGCTGAAAACACCATCATCCTTCTAGTACGACAGATTTATCACCTTGGTATTATCACAGACTCTTTACCCTTCCTCATCCCACGGTAGCCAATCACTTGCCAAACTTTGCATTTCTATCATCACAATGTCCCTCAAATCCAAGCTCTTTCCTCTACTCCAGCAGCTACTGCCCTGGGTCTCCAAACCTCTCAACAATCACCATGACAGTCTCTTAATTAGTCTCTCTGCCTCAAGTTTCCCACTACTCCAGTTCATCCTACACAAACCATTGCTAAAGTAATTTTCCATAAGTAAAGGTTTATGGGATGCCTATATTTGACTAATTCCAGCTACTGCCTCTAGGAGAAAATAAAAACCACTCTTCTTAGCTTGTAAAGCCCTATACACCCCCTGGCCCCAACCTATCTTTCCAGCTTCACTGGACATTACTTCTTTCCTTGCATTCTTATCTATCACGCTAGATTTTTTTTTTTTTTTACTCACTATATTCCCATCTCCGGTCCTTTACAAAGACTATGTCCCATGTTGACAGCCCATTCACTCCTTAACTCTGCCTCAAAGAATAAGCCCCTGTCTTCCTTTAAGATGTAGCTTGAAGGGGCAGCTAGGTGGTACAGTGGATAGAGCACCGGCCCTGAAGTCAGTAGGACCCGAGTTCAAATCCGGCCTCAGACCAAACACTTGACACATACTGTGAGATCTTGGGCAAGTCACTTAACCCTGATTGCCTCACTAAAAATAAAAAAAAAAGATGTAGCTTGAGCACCATCTTCTAAATGAAGCTTCCCCTAATTTCGCCTGCCAGTGTCTCTCCCAAACTACCCTGTATTTAGCTACTTCGTATATATTTGCATGTATTCACTTTATATTTAGATAGCTATTCTATGTACTTGGCTCCCTTATTAGAATGTAAGCTCACTGAGAGTAGGGATTGTTTTATTGTGTACTTGTATCCCAAAGCCGGACACATAGTAGCCACTTGACAAATACTGATTGAAACTGGAGAGTGTCCAGGAGTGGATGATGAAGAGCTTGGAATATAGGTAATATGAAAATCCACTGCAGGAGCTGGGAATAGTAAGTCTGGAAAAGAAAAGACTTGGAGAAAACATGATCTGTCTTCCAAGCATTTGAAAGGCTGTCATGTGAAGAAGGGATCAGATTTGTTCTGTTTGGCCCCAGAAAGAACCAAGAACAAAGGGGTGGACATTACCAAGAGGCCAGTACCAAGGAGAGCTGTCTAAACATGGAATGGCCTGCCTCCACAGGTGAGGAGTCCCCATCTACCAGAGGTCTTTCAAGAACAGACTGCGCAGCATCCCTTGGTGGGTATGTTACAGTGAGGATTCCTTCCAACTAGAAGTTAGACTACATGGTCACTGAGGCCTCCTCCTGAATCACAAAATCTGTGATTCTATGAATTCTGCTTCATCTCAGAAGGCAGAGCTAGGGGCAACTTGTAGCAATCAGAGGAAGAAAGATTTAACCATGACATAAAAGGGGAAAAATATCTTCCTAATAACTAGAACTACGGGGCAGCTAGGTGCCACTACAGTGGATAGAGTGCCAGTCCTGGAGTCAGGAAGACTCATCTTCCTGAGTTCAAATCTGGTCACACACTTATTAGCTATGTGACCCTGGTCAGGTCTCTTCACCCTGTTTGCCTCAGTTTCCTCATCTGTAAAATGAGCTGGAGCAGGAAATGGCAAACCACTCCGGTCAGACATGACTGAAACGACTAAACAACAATACTTAGAGCTATTAAAATGTATAATGAATGGGCTGCTAAGAGGAGTGGTGAGTTCCCTGTGGCTGAAAGTTCTCCAGCACTGGCTGCGAGACCCTTTGTTGTAGATGCTGGAGAAGAAAAACTGCCTGGTTACGTATCTCTGAGATCCCTCCCAACTTGGAGGTTTTATAATTCTATAATTTCTGACAGTTTATTCTAAGCAAAGGCTGTGTTGAGGAGGTGATGTGTTACCTTTAGTTTGTGACATTACTATATTTACCTAGGAACTAAAGCTGTCCCCCCTACCCCCCTACCCCCACTAAAAAGGTAGGATGAAGCTAAGTTTCCTAAAACATTCACGAATAGGGGAAAATTTTCAGAAGAAAGCAAAACCAAATCCTGCCAAAAGTAAGCCACATCCAGCAATAATATTCATTTTAGGATGATGGGGGTGGACCCCAACAAAGTCTCTTATTTAAGACAATCAGCCCCCAATATCGTTCCCCAAACTCTACTGCTCTAACCTAGTGATAGATTTCTCTCCTGGTTAGGATAGTTAAGATAGGCACTGTAGAAATCAAGAGGCAAGGAGATGCTTGTGGTAAATGCCAATCACCAGCAGAACATTGCATATTTCAATTTGTATTTTGCTTCAAGGCTTTTCCCCTAATGTTTTATTTCTGATGATGGCCCACCCCCTTTAACTGCTTAATATCTGAGCAGAAAGGAGAAGAAACCATAATGGTGCCAGCATTCTCACTAAAGCCTTTGCATGAAGTGTGGCATGATCTCCATGCAATGGAATTTCAAGACCCAGTAGATGACTTGAACGTAAAACAGACAGCACAGCTACACAAAGACCCGGTAGGCCAAAGATTTCCGCTTCCCTACTTCCTAACTCCCCACCCAACCTCACACCCCCTAAGCCACACTTCTAGCTAAAGCAGCTCCCTCTAGCTCTAGTACCTGCTTCCAAGTTCTGTTTGTCATCTCCTGGCTCCCTTGGTCACCTCAACTCTTATTGTGGTCATCTTCCCAGGCCCACAGCACCTGGACTAAATAATAGGCTTAAGACAGAGCTATAGGGTAGAAGGAAGATCTTGTTAGGGCATAGCCTCTACTCACACTCCTCCAGGTAGCCATTGTCCCAGACAAAGAGGTTACATACCGTGAGGAATACTAACAATAGAACAATAAACCAGTCAGGACAGTGTCCTGCCATGGATGATCATCATCACCTTAGAGACAAGCTCGATGTCTGTGATCTATACCAGTGCAACTCTGCCCACACTGGGAGGGCTGCAGAAGAGGAAAACAGTGAGCACAGCCCCCTCACTCACTCCCATCTTTTGCAGATGCTAGAGAGCACAGACCTGGGACATTTGAACACATAACATTTGCCCATCCAATTTATAATCTCTTAAAAAAAACCCCTAAAAATATAATAAAAAGGTAAATTGCTAACAGTGTTCTGGGCCAGTGGCTTTACTAAATGAGGCATTTTGCTAAGGGGTTCTTACCCCTTGTTTGTAAAAACCACTGGTTTACAACCTGTTCACATGACAGCACAGTGGCTATGTATGCTACAATTTGAGTAACCCGTAGATTATTTTTTTACATTTTCAACATTGTTGGGAGGGGGCAAATAGAGGGAGAGAGATGATCAATGTCATGATTGTCTATTGGTCAGATTGTAATAATTCCCCTCTCCCACTTTTTCAAGGCTAAAGCCACTGTGGGGGGGGGGGGACCTCAGCTAGCTCCTAAATCCAGAGAGACCAAGATGGTTTCCATTGAAACAGTTTTCAGAGTTAATATAAAGTCGTGAGATATACCCTATATCCAGCCACAAATACCACAAAGCCTGGTGGGATTTCAGGAGCTGGAATGAAAAGCAACATCAACCATGCAAAGCAGAGAAGGAACGCTGTCCACTAAATGCACACGGGGACTGCCAATCCTTGCAGGGGCCGCTCTGCAAGTGGTCAGCTTCTGGGAGTATGCCTGGAATCTCTCTACATAGCTCAGCAAGAGGCCCAGGCCCAGACTACAAGGCTGGCCAACAGAAAAAAGCAGCTCCCACTGAAAGCAGGGCTGAAATGGAAGGCTCTTTACAATAAGCACAAGCGATCGGAATTGTTGCAAACACACACCAAACTCCTTTGAATAGAGAGAGAAATCTTTGCTGCTACTCAGAACTGTCAAGGGCTCAGAGCCAGCAAAGAAAAGAGCTTGTCTCTAGCAAATTCTTGAGGCCTCCAATTCCACGGGTGCCCCTTTTGCACCAAACCACATCCAATGCTAGCTAGGTACTTCTTCTGCAGGAAACTAACTGCTTGAATTCATTTTGTGGGGCAGGCAGAATCAAAGCTGCCTAAACAAATAAATATTACGCTTTCCTCATTCCCCAAGCAGTGAATTGGGCATGCTGTATACCCCTCACTGTACCCCTGCCTACCCCTTTCCTATAACAGCACCCAAGAGGGGGGAACTTCTGGGGAGAAAAAGGGCAAGGTTCAAGGCACACACCTGCCAGAAAATTTCCTAGAGGACTTTACAGGCTGGAAAGTCTGCATTATCAATTGAGACTAGGAAGGGGAGGGCGGTTGAAATCCCATCAAACCACTGATAGCCTTCAAAACAACTTGTTGACTTCAGTGAAAGGAACTGTTAATAACTAAGCTACTGGCCAGCTCTTTTCCACTTTATTCAACCCTGTTTTCCCCAGCACAGGCAGAGGGCGGGTCCCCGTGGATAAAATCCAAGATCCATCAGAATATCATTTTCCAGACCTACTCGGGTGTGTAGCTAAAACCATAATGTTGACAATGAAAGTCCCTAGAAAAAAATACTCTTATGTTACTACTTTAAAAGTTCCTTAGTTCTTATAAAAAAAGAAAATCAGGAATTAAAATCTTCCACTGCTACCATTTCACAGTAGCTGAAAAAAGATTTTGATAGCCCTGTCTTTTAACATTTTATTTTAAAGAAGCGAATACTCATAGTAGGCTGAGACTTGTGCGAATATCCTCCATTAATTACCCAATAAACCAATAAAATCAACTTTAAAAAAGGGTTTTTAAAAATTCCTTTGTAATTAGGCCTGAAATCCTAATAAATAATTCTTAGATGAAAGCATATGGTGCTAAAAATGACAGTGATGTAATGGGAAAAAATTATACCATACATTTAGTAAAATATTTTATTTCATAGAAACCGATGTCTACATTTCCTGACATTCATGGCTACGCAATTCCACATGAGATGCTTCAGAACAGCCGCCGTCATTTTCATGTTGCACGTGTAGGGTTTGGGTTTTATTTTTCAAAGTGGAAGGACAGTAAGACAACACTTGTACAGGAAACTCAGTTAAAGGAATGAATTCAAAACGCTGCCAGCTTCCAAGTGGAATTACCTGGATTAAGATGGGTTTATGCTACAATTGTCAAATGTGTTTATCTATCTGGGCACTTCGTGGAAAATAAGGCTTCTGAATGATTCTCAAGTCATTCCACCTTATCACAGAAATACATATTTCAAATGTTCAGCACAACAGGAACAGCCTGCTTAGCAGCCTGCTTTCCAAAGTTTACTATTTCAATTAAAGCTTACACTTAAAACCTTCAATCAAGAGGCTTCAGCTCACATAAAGCAAGCAAAGGACAGGAACTGGGATCCCCACCCCCACATAGAGCTAGCATTTTAGGTCCTTCCCTCACCCCTCCCCACCATCTTTTGAACCCTGAGAGAGATACAATCCTTTCTACTTAGAATCGGTGACAATGATTTGGACAACTTTTAGCTGGGGAAGGTTAAAACTGCTACAAGAAGAAGGGGGGAGAAAAGGAAAGAGGGAGAGAAGAGACAAAAGGTTCTGGGAAGGAATGGTACAGAAGGGTACTGGGTAAAGGGGCTTCCTCTCCCAAAAGAGCTAACCAGAGCAAGTCCCCAAATTCCTGCAACTTCTGGGAATGGGCCATGTTGTTAATATTTGCCCAAATCCCTGAAAGGGGATGTCAGCCCATCCGCTAATGGGTGGTGCTGGGGAAGGGGGTTATAGATCAGATTCAACTTATCTGCTTGTTGTTCCCCATATCTCCCCAACACCCCCTCTCTATACCTCCCCACCCTGTTTCCATGGCAATGATTACTCAATTTATATCCAGGAGCAAAGAAACCAGTCCACTGCTTGCTGGGGTGGGGGGAAGAAAGAGGAAAAGAGGAGGGGGGAGAAAGAGAAAGAGGAAGGAAGAGGGGGAAGGGGGGAAGAGAGAAGAGGAGGGGGAGAGGAGAGAAGAGGAGGGAGAGGGTTGGACAGCCACAGATCCTCCTCTGCTTCCCTAAGCCTGCCCATCCTGAGAGCCAAGTGCCCTAGGGCAGCAAGCAGCTCTTAGGGGGGTAGGGAGGCGCGGCAACCAGTAGAGTCCCCGAGGCCAAGGCTGCCAGTGGCTGAGCGAGAGAGGGAGCTGCCCCCTCTCTCGGGCACAGGCATGGCGCAGGGGGGTTAAAGGGAGCAGAGCCTTTTGTTCTCCCTGGGGTGACTGCTCTGAACTGAGCGCAGAGTCTTCGAGGCCCGAAGCAGGAGTGGGGAACAGAGCACTGCCGGTCCATGACCGCCAGGGACGAGGGTTCATTTGTGCACCCGGGGCCCTGGGGAGAGGCATAATCAGTGGCCCTCGAACCTCCTCACCAGGGTCTAGGATTCTGAGGGGACCAGGAGCAAGGTGGCGGGTACGACCGGGGTCCAGAACAGATTGACGGACGGAAGCAAGGGGAGGCGTGCCTGCCTGGCTGGGCCGCTTTCTTTGTTAGGATCCGGGCAGACGGAGCAGATTGAGGAGCGCGGGCCCTCAGGTTGCACTTGTCCAACAAACACACATACATACACACACGCCCAAGCACACACACACACACACACACACATACATACACACACACACACAAGCACAGGCGCACACACCGAGCCCGGCCGCCGCCAAAGCAGCGGTGGCTGTAGCCCTCCATTCCCCTCATCGTTGCTAGTGTCGATCTGGAGAGGGAGAAATGCCAGGCAGAGGCGCTTAAAGCCGAGAAAAGTGTCCAGGTCCCGAGTTTGGAAATACTGAAATCGACTAGAGGCTCGCTCTCGCGCTCAGCTCCATTCCCGACCCCGACCCCACCCCCGGCTCCCGCCTAGCTCCGACCCCAGCCCCACAGGGGAAAAGGTCAGCGCCAGCTCAAGCTAGGGAAGGGAGAAGCTCCGGGCACAGGAATGGGAGGGGGAGAGGAGGGCAGGGCAGGGAATGGGAAGGGAAAAGAAGAGAAGGCAAAACAGAGCGGGTGGACTTACCCTTAGAAGCATCTTTCTCTTCCTTGGGTTTCATCACCTTGCCACTCATAGATCCCAGTTTGATCACCAAGCTTGCCCCGAGGAACTGAAACCCTCACGGATCCCGCCGGACTCGGAGGGGTCTTTTAGCAAGGTAGAAGGCAGGCAGTGCCCGACAACCGACCCTAGGGCTCTGGCTTGGGCTCCGCTTGCCCCTACAGCCTCCGCCGGAGCCTGCAGGAAAGCGGGGAAGGGAGAAAGCAAAGAGGGTGTGGGGGGGGGGGCGGTGAGTGAGGCAGAGAGGCACCGCAGCTCCCCGGCACCCGCAGAAGGGATCCTCAAGAAGTGAGAAAGACAAAAGCGGGTTCTCTCTCGGTGTCACTGACTCCCCCCACCTCCCACCTTCCCTCTCTATTGCTCCCTCTCTCTCTTTTTCTCTCTCTCCTCTCCTCCCCACCCCGATGCCAGATAGAGAGACTAGGAGAGAGCGCAGCCGGGACTCCAAGGCTTTTTCCAAGGGCCACCCACCGCAGCTGGGGCTCAGGAAGCCGGGATGAGAGGGGAGGAAAGGGGCGCCTGCCCCGACAGCGCCTGTAGGGTCCGGGTGGGAGCAGTGGGATCCCGCCCTACTAGGAGAGGAGGTGGGGAGGCGAGGGTGCGAGAGGAAAAAAGAGCCTAACCAAGGCTAACCTTAAATTAAAACAAAGACGAAAATGTGCGCTTCCCAATCCCCAGCAGCCCGAGAGGGCAGGCACTGTTTGCACATGTGCTGAGCAACGTGTGAGCCTGTTACACCGCAGAGCCTGGGGGAAGGGGAGAGGCAAGCGAGGTGAGCTTTATTTGCAGCTCCCTCCTCGTCTTTCTTAGTTGTAGTAATAGTTAGCCAGGGGTGGAGGGCACGGGAGTAGGGTGGGGGGCGCCTACCCGACGGGCTGCCGCCTTTCCTTACCTGGTCTCTCTTCTACACCCACACCCCCTGGCTCCTCTCTCGCCAACTCTCCTCTCTCGCTCGCTCGCTCCCAGCCAGCTGCGAAGCCCCAGCAGCAGCAGCGGCGGCGCGTTATATATAAACGGGAAGGTGTGGGCAAGGAGAAGGGGGGGGAGTTGGGGGAGGGACGGGACCCACACAAAGCCGCCGGCTGGCTGTAGTAAAGCAAGAGCGCGGCAGGGGCGCGCCGACGTCAGCCTAGCCCGGGCTGGGAGAGAACCTGGCCAGCCCCCCTGCCTGGGGGCCGCGGAGAGGGGCGAAGGGGCGCAGGGGCGGGGGCTGCCGGCCTGCCTGGGTCTTCTGTCCCCTCTTCTCGGCTCCGCCCCCCTCCCCTTCTCTCTCTTAGGGTCGCCCTTCCAGGGCAGGCTCTGGAGCTGACCACCAGAGGGGGCGGGCGTCTAGACAAAGACCCTTCCTATCTGCCTCCTCCCCATCTGCCCCCTCCCCATCTGCCCGCTCCCTTTGCCACCCTGCCCTGTAGCTGCGGAGGTCCCTGGAGGTTAGGAAAACGACGTTCTGGCCCTTGCATATGTGTGTGTATGTGTGTGTGCGTGTGTGTGTGTGTGTGTGTGTGTATGTGTGCGCGCGCGCGCATCTGTGTCTGTGTGTGCAACAGATTTGCACCAAGAAGCGGAAAGAGAGGTGCTAAGCTCCCAAGTCTCAATGCCTTCGCTAGCCATCGAGGTACTGATAATAGAAGGGCTGAGACAGGAGACCAGACCTGCGAGCTGCCTGGCACCTGGAACACAGATCGCACCTCTTATTTCCCCAAGCCTTCTCTGACGCCCTCCATCCCTACACTAGGGCTGCTTTCCTCTGTACCCAGGGCTGAGGAAGCCCAGAGCCGTCTCCAACTTGTAAACTGCTTGGGATGGCGACAAGACAGGCGCCTTCTTCTGCAGGGAGTGGGTTTAGAGGTAAAACAGAGAAGTATAAATAGAGGAAGATCACCACTTCTTTCAAGGATGGAAGGGGAGGGAGAGGAGACAGGGTAAGGAATGGTTGGGCACTGAAGGGAATCCCATGGCGTACTTCCAAGAGGTTCTTTAGGGTACAACCCTAGAATTGAGCACCCCAGCTCCTGGGAGGGCGATTTAGAATTCTGTGGGCCATAGCCAGTGAGGTAGCTGGGGTTCAGTCACCAGGGCTGCCATCAGCCAGGGCATGAATCTCAACAACATCGGGGCTGTCACTGGAGGGTTCCCCGCATGCCAATTCCCCCTTATGCCATGTAAACACCCCCCCCACACACACACACCTTAATTCGATTTAGTTAATGGCATTAAACTGGGCGCAGACATCATATAGATGGATTAGTCCTACCGAAACTCAGGCAGTAACTCAATTAAAAGAGCCTGCTGCTGCAGCGCCAAGGACCCAGGGATGCAGCTGGCTCTGCCGCCAGGGTTGAAAGGTGGGCAACCCTGGAAACTCAATTTGCAGCCTCCTTCCTTGATCTGGGAGGAACTGGGGGGAGGAGGGGTAGGCTTTTCTTGTAAATTCTATCATGAAACTTGCTTGATGATAAAATGTCATTGCCCAGTCCAATGTCTCCCCATTAATTAATAGCAGTGCTCTGGGAAGGAAGGCCATGGGAGAGCCTGTTTCTTTAAATGGGCAGGATGGATGGGCAGGGATGGGGGAAGCAGAGGGAATCCAAAGGGGAAGAAAACTGGACCTTCTGGGTGGGTGAGAAGATAGGGAAAGAGTCCCAGAAGTTTTTTGACCAAGCCTAATATTTTCTCCTGTAGGCTAGTCCTTCTAGCTGCTTGACAGCTAAGGAGAGGCACCAGGAAACCAGAGATCAGGACTTCACCCTTCTGTGCCCTGGCCCCCTTTGGCAGTGGAGCCCTTCTCTAAATAAGGCTTTTAATGTCAGAAAATTACATGCATAGGAATTACAGAGGAAACAAGAAGTTAGTCAAAATCAAGGCAGAATTCAGGACCCCCTGAAATCTATCTGGGGCCTTAAACTGGGACCCCAGGTTAAGAACCCCTGGCCTAGTGGATAGAGCACTGCAGTCTGGAATCAAGAGGACCTAGCTGCATATCCACTTCAGAAGTACTTACCCAGCTGTGTGAACCTAGAGGTAAATTGTTCAACCTTCCTGAGCCTCAACAATCCTAATCTATAAAATGGGAATAACTATTGTACCCACCTCACAGGGTTGCCATAGGAATCAAATGAAATAATATATGGGAATTGATTTGCAAACCTTAAAACTGTGTATCAGTGTGAGCTATTATTAACAGGAAAAGAGTAGCAACATTTTCTCAAGGCTTCTTCACCACCTTCCCCCCCCAGTAAAATGTAAACTCCTTGGGGGGTAGGGAGGGGAGAGGAAAGGATGGTTTCTTTTTCACTCTATAATCCCAAAACCCAGCACACTATATGGCACATAGTAGGTGTTTAATAAAAGTTTGTTAAATTGAAATGATTTCTTTTTCATGAAAAACCAAGATGGAAACAAATTATGAGCTGACCTATCAAATCTTAATTCTCTGAGTCTTCTTAGCTCCCTCCAAAACCACGCAGGCCATGCACGCAGGCACCACTACATACATGCACATACATGCAGGCTTTCTCCACAGAGTCAGTTCAAAGTGGAACTGCTAGCCTGATCATTGATAATTCTGACCATAGGCTGCTTATGTTTCTGAAGAAATGACTGAAGTCTTCTCTTTACTTGCAAAATGGAGTTTCCAGAGAAACTAAAAAACAAGCCTTAGGCAAATACCCACCTGCCCTGACTATCAAGTCAATGTCTGGAGAAGTCTGTGTCTAAGAAAACAAGGCAAGCTGAGAAATAAAGGGGGTGGAAACTGGCAACCAGGGGAGGGGGAGATCCAGGGTATAGTACCTAAAGAGATGTATCAAGGCAAATGAAATGCTAGCTGTCCTGAAGTATTTGGAAGGGTTGTCCTGTGGAAGTGGGATTACCCTTCTTCTGTTTGGTCACCAAAGAAAGAATGAGGAGAAAAGTAGGGAAGGTGCAAAGAAACACTTTCTATTGGAACTGTCCCAAAGTGGAACAGGCTGCCTTAAAAGTGATGGGTTACTCTTTCTTGGTGTTCTTCAAGCAGAGGTTGAATGACCCCTTTTCAAGCATATAAGGGCCCTTCCAACTCTCAAATTCCATAATTCCATGAAAGGGTGTTCTATTTCAAGAATAAGATGGTTTTTCCTTGTACCAAAGAACGAATGTTTTTCCTCATACCAGACAAAAGGATAATGGCTATTGAGGCACCACCCGAATCCCTTTGTGTATGTTAAAACAAGGCAAGCTTATATCATCAGTATTTGATGTGGGGATGGGAGTGGGGAGGAAAGGAAGAGATGTAGTATCAGAGACTTAGAGCTGGAAAGGCCCTTAAAGGTCATCCAGTTTTACCTCCCTATTCTCCCCCTTTCCACTACAGGATCACAGATTTCGACATCAGCCAATATGACTAGCTGCCTTTCCCTTCCTCCTTCTCTAACCCCTCTGTCCCCAAGTCTAACATTTGGTTGAGATAAACTTGCCCTGTCTCCACACACACATGAGCTGCTGTGTATGCATGTATAGCTTTAGGATTTATAGTGTCTTTCTCCATCATCCAGAAAGCTCTCCATGATTCAGCTGACTGAATTCCCAGCTCCTCCACTAATTTGAAAGAATGGTTCTGGTTGGGTCAAGATGGTTATAGAGACACAGAACCTTGAGCCTGGGATGGAGCTCTTAGTGACGAGGACCTAGTCTAATCCCCTTCATTGTATATAGGAGGAAAGTGAGGACCAGAGAAGGAAAGAGATCTTTGTTTTTGGTGACCTATATCAGATGGAGCGATACTAAGTCAACCGTAAACTGCTAAGAAGGCTTGTTGAATTATTATATATAAATTAAGGGGATGAGGTAGGATTCCCTAAGTCTTTCTAAGTTCCATCAAAGCCTGTACCCATTTCCTAGAGCTGACCTGGAAAAGAATGGCCACTGGTCAAGAGGGCTCCAAGCTGCTTTGTTGGGGGAAGCTGTCCAGGTAAAAGATGACCCTCTTCCCCACTGCTACAGGGAGGATTCTGGAGCCTAGATTAATGGGAGACAGGTGAGCACTGCACTGCAGCCCTAGCACTGGCTACAGGAGTCTGCCTCCACCGCACAGGAGCTGGTCACAAATATGGCCACTGGACTCTTTTCCTAGATGCACGTGGCTGAGACATTTGGCCTCATTATTAGCGACTGTGTCCATAGCAGTGTCTGGCCTTCACCAACATATGAATGTGTGACCTGCATATGAGATAGAAGACTGCCAGGCTAACAGTGTTGAAAATGGTTCTGTGAGGTCATCACTGTGTGGAACAAAGGGAGTTTAGCTTTGCTCTGAAAAATCACTGATCTGATAGAGGAGAGAAATACTTTATTTATTCTCTCATGGTCCTTGCCACCTCTCCTATCAACAAATTCCTCGAGAATTATAGGATCACAGATGTAGAGATGGAAGGGGCCACAGAGGTCACATCATCCACCCCCTCATTTTACATATGAGGGAACTGAGGCTCGGAGTGGTCACATAAGGACTAAGAGAGGAGTACAATATCTGGATCCTTTGTTTGATCATGAGGCTCTAAAGGATCAATGGGACCCCAGAGAACAGAGGTCTTCGATGAATGACCCACCCCCCCAGAAAAAAATCCAATGCACAGAAAGCGAGGGTATGGACACCAGAGATTTATCGATAACATCTTATTGATGGTTGGAAACTTCATAGGAGAGCATAGATTTAGAGCAGCAGGGGATCTCAGAGGCCACCCAATCTAACCATTTTACAAAGGAGAAAAGAGAGACCTAGGAAGGTTAGGTAGATTACCCAAGGTCACAAAGCTAATAAGAATCTATGGCAAGATTTGTACTCTGGTTCTTCTGGACTCCAATTCCAATATATTATCCACTCTACCACCTAGCTTCCAGGTTCAGAGATGACATGAGGTACATGGGACTAAATTTGTTTTTGTTTTAAGAAAACCCTTTTCACAGCACTCTCTGGAGTTCTGGGGAGGACAGCCAGTACTATGCTGCATTTTTCATACAGGGATATTCTTATGATGAAGGAGAGTCTTCCTGCTTTGGCGTTGGTCTTGATCATTTTCATTTAAAGCTCCACTCTCAGCAATCTGAAACTTGGCTTCTACAGCCCTAGAACAGGAGGGGTTCCAATACAGGCCAATTCAAACTCTTTTTCTTCTCTTTCAGTTTCTTCTTCTCTTTATCCATAGTTCCATGGTGCTTTCAAAGGTAATAAAATGAAATTGTGGATCGTTTGTCTAAAGGCCCTTGGAATCAAATGCAGACAAGAATGAGTGTGCCCTGTGAGAAGTTAATGAAACCCTGCTATTTCATCTTAAAGCAGGCAGATACATGTTGAAAATCTTTCAAGGTTCCAAGAAACTGAAGTATGGCGGTCAGCTTCCTTTGTATCTTAGCATATGGACCATTTACATGTTTTAGGTTTCTTGTGAGTGAACTATCTCTCATCAAGAAGGTATGCAGAATGACACTTACTAGCTGTATGGCCCTGGGCAAGTCACTTAACCCCTATTGCCTCACAGAAAAAAAAAAGAAGGTATGCAAAGATTCCCTTTCATTTATGAAGGCAAACTTTACAAACTGCCAATGACTGACTTCCCTATCTTGTCTCAACAGCAGACGTTACTGAGCAGCACAACAGCCTGTGGGCAAGATTCAAAAAACTGGACAAATTTCCTCAGTTGAAGAGGAATGGAAAATCAAAACAAATACTCCATACCCATAGGCCTTCGCCTTTTCAAAGACAACATCAAGTACTAACAGTTAGCAGTGCCCAAACTTTCCAAGGAAAGGAAGGAGGAGTAATTCCTCATTTCTCCTTTAAGGCCAAGGTTTGGCCTTTGATTTTTTCCACAGCCCTCATCATCTTGGCCTGCAGCCTCACCTGGTGAAGAATACAATTGAAACATCCTAAGTAAACTATCTCAGTTGCCCACATTTTTAGAAATCCAGCCACTCAACTCTATCTAGGAGGGGAACCTTTTCTTAGTGGTTACAGAGAAGACCTGAGGCTGTTTTGTTCTCTGATGACAAGGGATCCATGCTGAACAACAACATGTGATTAATCCACTCTTGTACCATCAGGGAACATCCACATGCCTCGAACATCTCTTCCATCTCTCAGTCCATGGTCCTCTGATCCTAATGGTGAGCTCTGACTGCATCTGACTGATTCTCTTCAGTTTTAGCTGTCTCTGTCTCATTGTTGGGATGGCAGTTGGAGTGCCAGGATCAGAGAAAGAAGACTTGGGCTCAAGTCCTGTCTCTGACATTTAGTGGTGTTACTGGGGCAAGTTTTTCATCCCTCTGGGCTTGAGCTTCCTCTCCTCCTCTGTAAAATGAGGACACTACTACTGGTCCTACCTGTCTCACTGAGGGATTATGGAGGAAGACAATTTGTAAACCATAAAACACCACCTCAGGTAATTGATATTCCCCACTTGTCCCTCTCTTGGCTGCTATTCTCTGCTAGCTAGGTTTTCTCCATTCCATTCTCATTCGAATTGCATTCCTTTTGTTCTTACCCTGTTTGTTCCTCACCCTAGACATTATATGGTGCCATCTAGCTCTAGACTTTGCAACTAGGGACATCAGGTGACTAACCACCCTAATCTGAAGCTGCTATCTGGAGTTTTATCTCTCCCCAATTAGATTCTCAATCTCTCTCTCTCTCTCTCACTCTCTCTCTCTCTCTCTCTCTCTCTCTCTCTCTTTCATCATTTATATATTTGTGTGTTTCTCTTCTTCCTGTCTGTATCTCTCCTCTGTCTGTCCATATGTGTCTAGCTGTCTCTCTGTGTCTTTCTTTCTCCCTTCACTCTCTTAATCTCTCACTTATCCGTTGGTGTTCTCCTCCCTCCCACCATTTTGTGTTTCTTAGCATCTTGCCATCTCCCTGTGACAAGAATTGCCTCATCTAGGTGAAACAGTGGGGGACTGCAAGGAGAATGGGGGACAGGGAGAGAGGATGGAAAGAAAGAAGATTTTGCTGTTATTGCTCTTTTCCTAAGCCCCTGTGGGGATGGAAGAACTAGAATCTGCTTCATTTGAGGTCTGATCAGTTGAAAGTATGGACGGCAGGGCTACTTGCCAGGAGAGTCAGGGGAGGGGGGTCATTGTCCTTTATTGTAGACATGCATCAAATTCCCAGTCAAGGCAGCAGAGACAGGCAGCCAAGAAGGCTAACCCCAGCCATATTGGTTCCAATGTGCCCAGCAATCGAAGATTATCAGGTGGGTAATGAGTCAGACTTGGTTAGGAAAGGACATGCCCAAGGGTCCAGCAATGTACGGAGTTTCCTGAAGTTTTGTAGGCTCTCTATGCTAGAGACCAGATGCCCCTCTGGTTTTCTTTTTTGAGAATGAGAAAAGGTTCTTAGAGCTGGAAAGGGTCCTTAGAGGACTTTTAATTCAACACTGTAATTTTTTGGCTGAGGAAATTGAGGCTCATAGAAGTTATGTGACTCATCACATGTCCCACAGATACTAAATAGCTGAGCCAGGATTTCAACTTGGATCCTTTGACTCTAAATCCATCATTCATCCCAAACTTTATACTTTATTTTTGTGGGCCCAACACATAGCACAATGCCTAGTACATATTAAGTACTTAAGAAATGCTTATTTTTTTTTCATTTTTTTATTGTTAGACCTGGGAAGAAGCAGTATAGAATATCTAATCCAATTGCCTCACTTTAAAGATGAGGAAGTTCAGGCCCAAAGATTGTGCCTGTTCTCCTGAAACTACACTATGATCTTTGAGCTGAGGCTGCAAACAATCCAGGTGGGAAAGGCTAGGGCTCCAAGAAGATGCTCCTGAGATTGCCACCATTGTGGCCCAGGGCATGATGGGGCTATAGTCATTTACTTTTCATCCAGTCATGCATAAACATTTCACACATAAGATAATGAATCTAGAGTTTAAAGGGATATTAGGGTCCATCTAATCAAACACTCTTAATTTACAGAGGAGGAAACTGAGGGTTAACAAGATGAAGTGACTTGCTCAAGGTCACAGAAGTAGTAAAGGGCAGAGCTGGAATTCTACTGACTCCAAGCTTTAGCCTCCATATGGAATATTTGCCTCCATGTCTTATTACAATGTCAGCGAGAAGGCAGTGGTTGTTGATCTTAGGACATATAAATGCTTGCTCTGGTAATGGTCAATTCATCTTAGAATTAATTGGCAGAGTTAGGAGGGACCTCAGCAGCCATCATTCTATGCCAAGCCAACACACCTGATGAATAATCCTCTTTGCAATGTCCCCGTCACCAAAAAGATCATCCAACCTTAGTTTGAAGATCACCAGGGAAGAGCAGCCTACTCTCTCCTGACACAGCCTGCTCTGCTTTGGGGCAGCTTTACTTGGGAGGAACTTTCTCCTGATAGCAAGCCTAAATGAACCTCATTGACACTTCTGCCCATTGTTCCTGATTCTTCCATCTGGGGTCAGGCAAAATCAGCCTCATCTCTCTTCTACATGACAATTCTTGAAATACTTGAAGGTATCTTTTGTGTCTGCTCCGGGTCTAGTCTTCTCCAAGCTTAATATACCAACTTTCTTCAGTGGAATACTCATACAGTATGAACCCAGGGCTCTTCACCATCCTGGTTACTCCTCTTCAGACAGGCCCTAGTTTATCATATGCTTCTTCAACTATGGCAGCCAGAAGTGACCACAATGTCAGAGGTGTGGTCTTCTGACCAGTGCAAAGGACAGCACAATGAGGTCCCAGGTTTCCCCACAGCCAGACCTTGTCACTTTGGGGCTGCTGAAACTGTAGCTAGAGATCTCCTCTCGTGGGTAGGAATGAAACCTCTCAACTGCTGTGCATGCTACAGATCCTTCGACTCTGGCTATCAGTGCCTCCTGCTCCCTGCCACCTCCTCCCAAACAGGTGTCACAGTTCACTTAACCAAATGTACTGTGAAGTGAAAAAGCACTAGTCTCGGAGTCAGAGAGCTTGGGTTTAACTCCTGACTCCTCAACTTACTAGCTGTATGACCTTGGGCAAGTCAATGAACCTCTATGAGCTTGAGATTCCCCATCTACAAAATGGGGAACATAGTCCTCAAGCCAGATGACACACAGGGTTGGGGGAGGGGGATAGTCAAGGATTCTGTGACCCTCAAAATGCTCTGAAAATATGTTCGTCATCTTGGGGTAATGGAGAGTAGACTGAGCAGATTAACCAGAAGAGTAAAAAGTCTATTGTTTTGCTCTTGAAGGCTGACTTCCCTTCCATTGCAGCTCCCTACCCCCTTGGGCTATTTAGGAGCAGCCCCACCTTCTCTCTACCACATGATGAATGAATGAAAGGCACAGCATTTATTAAGCATTTACTATGTATGAATGACTGGGCATCCAGAGAGAAAAACAGGACAGTTTCTCAAGGAGCTCACATTCTAATAAGAGAGGCAATCTACAAAGAAGGTTTGAGAAACGGATGGCAAGGTTCCCTGATCCTTTGGGTGTAGTGGCCGAGCAGATGGTAATCCATCTTCTTTAATGTCATTTCGCCTGATAAAACCATATCTGTTTCTGATTTGAACCATTTGCTACTGTAAGAAAAGCAGTAACAGCTGACAAGGCAAGGCTGGAAGGTGGGGGTGGTGACTCGTGAGCAGCTGAGCAGTAGGAAGGATGTCACTGGTCCCAGAGCATGGAAGGGAATCCCCATCAGTAGAGTAAGGCATGAGCAGAGATGGGGGAAAATACCAGTCTGGTGAAATTTTTTGGTTGTTACTCTGCTGAGACAGAGAATGGTACTGAATTGCAGCTCAACCATAACCATTCTTTGAAGCATCTTGGCAAGGGTCTTAAATCCAGCTGCTATTTTGAAAAACTCAACACAATCCAGCACCTATTTTGTGCAAGGCACTGTCTGCTGCAAAGATAAAATAAAATGAAAGTCCCTGCCCTCAAGGAACTTACTAGCAGGATATAACATAGGCATGAGTAAGTATAAACATGCTGAATAGAGAGCAAGAAAGCAACAACATCTGAGGGAAATCAGGAAAGTTTCCTAGAGCAAACAGGTGACCATGGAAGGCTCTTAAGCAGGAGAGTGACATGGTCTGACTTCCTATTTTGGTAGCTGTGTGGAGGATGGATTCTAGAGAGAAGAGAGGCTAGGAGCAAGAAGATCAGTTAGAAGGCTATTGCCATAGTCAGATTTGCAGACTGACACAGATCACAGATTTATAGCTGGAAAGGACCTCAGAAGCCATTGACTCCAACTTCGTCATTTTACAGGGGAGGCAACTGAGGCTATGAGAGGTTACATGACTTGTCCAGGGTCACACAACTACTCAGTATGTGAGTCAGAGTTTGAATTCAGGTCTTCCTGACACCAAGCCCAGCATTCTAGCTGCTCTACAATCTAGCTGCCTCCTAGGCAAGAGGATATGAACTAAGGTGGTGGTTGTGAAAGTGGAGAGAAGGGGACAGATGTGAGAGATATAATGAAGGTAGCACCGTGTATACAGCATTGGGCCTGGAGCTAGGAAGACCTGAATATAAATCCAGCCTCAGATACTTCCTAGCTGTATGACCCTGAGTAATTAGCTTAACCGCTGTCTGCCTCTGTTTATTCATCTGTAAAATTGAAATAATAATAGCACCTACCTGCCAGGGCTGTTTCGAGGATCAAATGGGATATTTGTAAAGTGCTTAACACAATGCCTGGCACATCGTAGATGCTACTTAGTGTTAGCTATTGTTTTTGAAAATTATTATTATTATTATCAGCAAGACTTTAAACTGACTGGATGTGAGGGATGAGGGAGAGAAGAGTCAAAGGTGACTCAAGTTGAGAACAGAAATAGGAGTATTTAGAAGAGGGGTGGCATTAATGAGGAAGATAAGTACTGTTTTGGCCATGTTGAATTTCTAAAAAGATATTGACATCTAGGCAGAGATATCCAGCAGGAAGCTGGTGATATGGGGCTAGTTCTTAGAAATATAGATCAAAGTGACATCCACATAGAGGTGATGATTGAACCCATGAGAGCTAATGAGATGCTAGAAAGGTGGTATAGAATGAGAAGAGAAGAGGGCGTAGGACAGAACCTTGGGGGTTAGGGAGTTGTTATAAACAACAAGCTAACAAAGGAAATGGTGAAGGAGCAGACAGAAGGAGAATTAGGAGAGTGCAACATTATAAAAATCCTCTCTACAAGGAAGGGGTTCTCAATTGTGTCAAGAGATGTAGAGAAGTTAAGCAAGAAGAGGACTGAGAAAAGACCATCATATTTTACACCTAAGAGACTGTTGATGACCTTGGAGAGAGATGTTTCAGTTGAGGAGTGATGTCAGAAGCTAGACTGGAGCAGGAGAAATCAAGCTTCCCTACTCCTAGTCTTTTAGTGTGCCAGTCCAAATTGCTATAGAGATGGGCCATTTTTTTAAACAACCAGATTGTTCTAGAAAAGTCATATGCACCTTGAATTTTTGTAAATGGAACCATTTTCAGTGTACCAGAGGAGTTAAAATTTAAAGTTATATCTCCTCCGTCTTTTTTACAAAGTGGAGAATCCTTTTGTAATTGGAATAATTTATTAACGGATCTACAGTTTTAAGAAAACGTATATGCAATTTGAACATTAGCTTGCCTTCAAGATGCTATCTGATCACAGTAATTGTAGTGTGAATTTTTTAAATGGTAGAGATTCAAAATGGTAGCTGCATGGCTGATATCTGAATGACAAACATAGCTTCATTTTAAGGTGTTAATGGAAGTGCAAGGATGTTGGGGACCATCAATGCCTGATAGGGGCCCTAACCATTATAAAGTTTGAGGTCAATGCTAGCTGGGTATTCACTGATCTAGAAGATGAAAAGAGAAGATGTTGAACAGCATAGATGGAGAAACCCACATGTCAACCCATTCAACATGCTTCTCATAAATGCAGAAAAACCAAGAGAGAATAATTCAAATCTGTGCTTCTTCAACTTTCTAATATTATAACTGATTCAGTCCTGGGTCCACCACTTAATGTCTGTGTGGCTTTGGGCAAGTCATTTAATCTTACTGGGCCTCAGTATCCTCATCAGTAAAATGAGAGGCTGTATTAGATAGGTCCCTTTCAAGGTCCCATAATTCTTTGATCCTATGAGTTTTTTATTGAAAATTGAAATAATGCTTGCTAAAGTATTGGTGCAATTGAATCAATGTAGAGTATTCCTACTGTGGAAATTTGGTCCTACAGATGTTAATCAGCAAGTCCTTTGTAACTGCAAGTTTTTAAGGGACTGGGACACTAGAAGTGTAAGGGCCTTTCTCAGGATGGCAGAGGCAGGACTTGAAAAGAAGTATTGCTATGACCCCCTCCTAAAGTATATAATCACGTTAATGAAACACCATGTATTTGGCCAACCTGAGTGCTTATCCATGCTTATCTATGTTCTTGCTGTCTCCCTGTGTTAGAATATTCGTTCATGTGGGTAAGAATTATTTCATTAACTGCATTTGTATCCTCAGCACCTAGCACAGTGTCTGGTACGTGGTAGGTACTTAATAAATCTTTATTGACTGGATGATTGGGTCAACAAGCTTACACTGTATTTGCCTATACCATTGCCCCATTACAACTTGGAACACCTATTTGTCAGTCTTCTGAACATGTCTAGTTTTGTTTTTCCACCAGGGACCCTACTCCACCCCCTCTGCCTTCACCTTTCTACCACCCCAACCCACCTCACCCCACTCCCTGTGCTACGGAACTGGCTGGAAACCAGAGAAGAGTCTCAATCATGCCATTTCTATAAAGATACTAACCCCAAGGAATCTCTGTTTACTCTAGCATGGGAATCCCTCTGGATCCTTGGGACTGAGCTGCACTGATCCCTCCCTATCCCAGCTATCTCTATATTAGCCTCCACAGTAGTCTAGCCAACATGTAAACAAAGGCAACTGAAGCCACAGGCTGGAGGCCAGAGCAGTAGAGTAGAACTCCAGGGAGAAGGCAGTGAGGGAAGTGGGAGGGGGCCCGTGAGAAAAGGTTAAGTATTACATTCCCACTGCTTCTGGGGGGTCTTTCCACTGGTGCTATTCATTTTAGGGAGGATGAGGATAAGGCAACTAGCTATGAACATATTACAAATGCCTAATGTCACAGATTTAGGAAGGGACCTAGAGGTCTTGAACAACCTTTGCTGAAAGTTTGGGGTTTGATTTTTTTTCCCAGGGGCTGCTTTCTTTAGAGACACATCAAACCCCACACCAGGCCACCTAGTCTTCAGCTGGGAAGATTTCAACAGGCTCCTCATTCCCTTACAGTTTCCAAACAGTTTGTTTTACCTACCTTAGAAAAGGAGATGCAGAGCCCAGTAAATGAAACACAAGGATACACCATGGGCCACAATCTTAGAGAAACTTGGGGCTATTAGCTCCAGTGGTCACTGGGTCCCAGGGGAAGGAAGGTCCTTGATTAAGTCCTCATCATGCCTTCCCGGAGTTTGCAATCAGCATCTAGGTCAAATCCAAGAGAGAAAGAGAGAGAGAGAGACCCAACTGTAAAAAGCCCTCCTGTTTCCCAGCGATCCAGGCAAGAAAATAAGACTGTCGGGGGCAATTATAGGGGTCACTGGACTGGACGCTGTTCATGTCAGACTGATCTGAAAAGTGGTAAGTCACAGGGTCTATATTGCAGCTATTTTTAGTGAAACTGAATTCCTTCGCCCAAGTTCTTTTACTCTCCAAGTCATTTTAAGTGGGGGAGACCAGCTGTGCTGGGATCATCTTACTGGACCAAGGCTCTGTGTCAAGGCAAAGGGACCCAACCCCAAGGAGATGGGGCTCAGATGAAGGTTCACTGTTAGTGCTTTCCAGAGAGGAGCCAAAGACAGTAAAGGGGAGCCCTTCCCAGCCCCCAGAGAAGAAAGAGTTACTTCCTGCGATGGGGAGGTCCTTTCCAGTGAGGCTGAAACTCAATAGGTAGATGACGTGAGGGGGGAAAATCGTTGAAGGCTAGGCGTCTCTTTCCTTCCCCTCCCCCTGCAACTCTCTCTCTCTCTCTCTCTCT
>NW_020954930.1:1242233-1301980 GCF_900497805.2 Vombatus ursinus | reverse complement strand
ACACACACACACACACACACACACACACACACACACACACACACACGGAGCCAGGTCTGCATCTGAGTCCAGATCCTGGGCATAGTTACTAGAAGGGTCCAGGAAAAGTGTCATCATCTCAGATCCAGGCCAGGGATGTCAGTATGGGAGGGCAGCTGTCCAGCCAATATGCAGCCATCACTCATTGCCCTAAGAGCTTGTTTTAATGAGGGAAGAAAATTCAGATAAGATTTATTTTTGATTCAGAACTTGGCCAGAGGTGCTGATTCTGGGGAAAAAATTTATAAAGTCTGTTATCTATTTGTTTGATGCTAATAACCCTCTCCAAGCTCCTTGAGATAACTTGGTGAGATTTGGCACATAGGTCAGCCTGAGAGACACTGCTCCTCACACACACACCCTACACACACATCCCATTTTTTTATTTCATTTTTGAGGCACTGCTATGTTGGTCCCTGTTGTTAGCTTGTCCATTGTTCAAATATATAGCCCAAGGAAGTTGCCCCCAGCTCCAGATTTGCTTCTGGCTCCAGCTCTCGGTCCCTTAGCTCACAATATCTGATATCATTACAAAATGCTATGCTCATTCATTTAGCTTCATAGGGTTTTATCACATACAGCTCGAGTTGATGTGGTGGGTTGGTTGTATTTTTTTTTAGGTTAAAAGTAGATTTGGGCAAATTAAGACAAAAATATCTTTAAGAGTTCCCCAGATGTCCTGGAAAAGTCTGACAACCTTAAATTAAAAGGTTTCATTTCAGATTAGATCCCTCAGTTCCAATGTGTGGTCTCCGTCAGAACCTGGCAGAAGATTCTGCCCATGTTAGCCGCTTAGTAAAAAATCTGTCGATTGTTTAGAACCCCTCAAAGCTCTTCTCAATGTACATGAGTAGCCACCTGAAAACTCAAAGGGAACATCATTAGAATGCTCAGGATCCCAGGAGTTGTAGCTACTAGGAAGTTTCTAGATCTTTTCCAACCCCATCATTTAACAGATGAAGAAGCTGTGGTCCAGAAAGGGGAAGAGACTTGCCCAAAGTTACATAGGAACTAAGTAGCAAAGCCAGGTTTCAAACTCAAACCCCTTGGCTCCAAATCCAGCCCCGTTTCCCACTATACTGCATTGCCTGACCTTCCTGAAGGCAGATTTGGCTATATAACCTCCCTCAGTCCCTTTCAGATCTAAGATCTGGGATTTGAATCCTAACCACTAAAATTTCAAGGAATCTCCCATTTTGTCCCATCATTTTCCAGTACCACCTTCTGCACTAAAAATGAATTCTAGTCTTCAGTTGTTTTTATTTTTTGGTGGTAGCTTCCCCCCCACCCTGGTTGTTCTTATATATAGTTTGAGCTAAATCAGTTCAGCCACATTTGAGTAGATGAGGGAAAAATCCTACTTATTCTCCTTCCAAAATAAGATCCTCTTTTGGGCACACAGAAAACTCAGAGAAGGCTGAACCTTTCAAACTTCCCACTTCACATATGGGGACTCCTCTGTCTTTGTTGCTTTTAACTTAATTAACTTTTTAAAAATTCCAAGTGGATTGCTCATTTTGCAAACTCGTATGCTCATCTGTCATCCTGGATATTACCCTGGCACACATGGACCTCCCCTGCCTGAAGATGGAGAGAGGGAACAGGTCACACTGGCTTTAGCCAAGTGTCTACCAGGGCAATGTGAGCCCTGTCCCAGCCTCCCTGAGACATCAGGTGAGGTAGCAGTTTCCCGGACAGGAAGAGCCCCTTCCCCACCCCTCTGCCCTTCCTGAGTGCTCAGCCCCAGCCTTGCATGACTGGGAGCTCAGAAACAGAATTCTCCCTAATGGACCCAGGGTTAAAGCCTGACCACACTGACTATTTGTTTCTCAGGGTCATTTCCTGGCTGCTCAGCCCATTTCTTCAGCTCTTTGGCCTCTTTGTGTGGAATGCCTGCAAATGGCATGTTGGGTTCCCAGACTTGAGCCCCTCTCTTGTCAGTGCCCTTGCCACAGGGGTAAACCACAGGATACCCTCTCTGGTTCATGTGGGGCCCAGAACTGACATCACAGAGAGTCCAGCCCAAGTTACAGCTTCCCACAAAGATGTTGGGCTGCTTCTCAGTCTGCCTATTACCTGAAGCAGCATCTTTCCAAATCCCTTAAGAACAAGGAACAGACGCGTAAGACCTGGCATACTCTATTTTTTTCCTGGGACAGAAGGGAAGAATCAGGCACGCGGCCACCAGTGCTACACTGACAATGAGCTGTAACACCTGCCTGTCTTCTCCACCTCCCCCCTTCTCTTCCCAACACCCAGAGTCCTCCTGCCCTCATGGAGGCAAGGCAAAGGGAGCCATTTCCAACTTTCAGCACTCTGCCTGTAGTTTCAATGAACAAAGAGAGTTTAATAATAGAATTCCTTAGGTGTTATTTATAGCACTGATTGCTCAAAGCACTTGGAGATTTTATTTTTAAAACCCAATTCAATGTCAGAACCTCATGGAATCGCAGACTCCCAGAGTTAGAGGGATCTCAAAGTGTACCTGTTATGAATTTTCCTGAGAGCTGAATAGAAAGCAGGTATCATTCCTACTTCAGAGACGAAAGGGGAGAAAAGAGGTACCAAAGGGTAGATGGAACAAGGAGGCAAAATTTAATTTAATACTAGGAAGGGGTTGGTTCAAACTCTGGCTCTACCACATACTATCTTTGTGACAGGCGGCAAGTTGTTTTTACTTCCCCAATCCTCAGGGAAAGAGGAAGGGAACATGCATTTTTAAGCACCTACTATATGCCAGATATTGTTCTAAGCATTACAAATATTGTCTCATTCAATCTTTACAACATCCCTGGAAAGGAGGTGCTGTTATTTTATAGTTGAGGAAACTGAGGCACACAGAAGTTAAGTGATTTACCCAGGGTCACACAGGTAGTAAGTATCTAAGGCTGAATTTGAACTTAGGTCTTCCAGACTCCAGGTCCAATACTCTATCCACAGTACCACCTAGCTACCTCAGTTTCCTCACCCTGTAAAATGAGGGAGCTAGACTAGCTGGCCTCTCAAATGCTTTCCAGCTCTAGATCTAGGATCCTATGTGTGACCTTGGGCAAATCACTTTCCTTCTACGGACCTCAGTTTCCTCCTCTGTAAAATGAAGGGGTTTGACTAGATGGTCTCTGAGGCCCGTTCCAGCTCTAAGTCTTGGATCTTATAACTTTATAACTGTTCTAAAATGCAAGTAGGCTACCGGGAAAGGTAGTGATTTACATCATTATGTCCAAGAAAAAACTAGATGACCAAATGGGTTTTAAACTTTGGGCAAGGGAGTTGGCCTAGATGACCTTGCAGGTCCCTGTCAACTTGGTGATTGTCGGAAAAACCATTCTAAGGACACACTACATGGGTGATTAAAGAACTTGAACAGTTCTTAAAAGAAGTGCAAATTATTGACAGCCACAAGAAGACATAACTTCAATGCACTAATAAGAGAAGTGCGAATGAAACACCTTTGAGATGGCAGATCTTCTCTCCTCGAGCTTCTCAAAGCATCTCCTAAACCTAATGTCTCAGCTGAGGACCTCTTGCCTCCTACTTTATAGAGAAAATTGAGGCCATCTACTGTGAACTCTCTTTTCTTCTGTTCATCTCACAATCTGTTTATTTCATCCCCTGCTATTTCTTCTTTTATTGCAGTCTCTCATGGATAGATGGCTATTATACGCACCAAGGCTAGTGGTGAAAGAAAGAGATAAAGAAAGATAGAAATGGAGATGGAGAAGGAGAGGGAGAGGGAAAGGGAAAGGGAGAGGGAGAGAGAGAGAGAGAGAGAGAGAGAGAGAGAGAGAGAGAGAGAGAGAGAGAGAGAGAGGAGTGAAAGCAGTGACTTGCCTGAGCTCTATCCCCCAAACCCCTCCAAATACCTGTCAAATTCTAAAGCAGCAGAACCCAACAAAAGACAGAGTGAAACAAATTTCCAGCCCAAGACAACCTGGATGGTTGATTAGAAAGGTATATCACACTGGGCTGGGAGAGGAGCTCAGTTGGGCATGGGCGCGCAGGCCACAGCAAACCTGGAGCAGGCCTCAGAGGACTGAATCACAGGCAGCTGTAGTGGTTTCCAGACCTCTCAACCCACAAATGCCAAAGACAACTAAGAAGGTCAGTGGGAAAAGTCTGTTTCTGTGGTGAAAGAGAAGCTAGGTCTCAGACCCAGTTCCCGAGCGTGGTCCCAGGGTGGCGGCTGCTTCCTGAGCTTCTGGCCCACAGACTGAGGGGGAATTGAGTGGCTGATCAGAGGAGGATTGCAGGGATCTCTTTGCTGGTGCAGGATTCTCTTGCTTTGCCCGTGCTTGGATCTGGGTCACAGTTCTGGGTGGCAGTCCTGGGGCGAGGAGGAGTGCTGGTGTGGTGGAGCATGTAGTGGTGGTGGAGAAGAAATCCTCCTCACAGTTCCAAGACAGAAAAGAGTGCTTGTGGTCACTCATAGACCAGAGCACAGGCCAGGAAAGGAGTAAACACCTTGCCTCTTATCATACCACCTTGGAGGAACTGAAAATTTACAGGTCCCTAGAAGTATCTCTGAAAACAGCTGTACTAACCCCCGAAACTTGGGACAGTACATTCTCCACATTGGAAGCAGACCTCTACCTTAACAAAGAGTTTATAACTCAAGTAATTGGCTGGGATCATGAGCAAACCTCGCAAAAAAGAGTCAGACCATAGAATCTTTTTTTGGTAACAAAGGTCAAAACATACAACCAGAAGAAGACAACAAAGTCAAAGCTCCTACATCCAAAGCCTCCAAGAAAAATGTGAATCAGTCCCAGGCCTTAGAACAGCTCAAAAGGGATTTTGAGAAGCAAATAAGAGAAGCAGAGACAAAACTGGGTAGAGAAATGAGAGTGATGCAAGAAAATCATGAGAAACAATTCAACAGCTTGCTAAAGGAGACCCAAAAAAATACTGAAGAAAATAACACCTTAAAAAATAGCCTAACCCAAATGGCAAAAAAGGCCCAAAAAGCCAATGAGGAGAAGAATGCTCTAAAAAGCAAAATTGGCCAAATGGAAAAGGAAGTCCAAAAACTTACTGAAGAAAATACGTCCTTAAAAATTAGAATAGAGCAATTGGAAGCTAGTAACTTTATGAGAAATCAAGACACTAAAATAAATCCCAAAGAATGAAAAATTAGAAAACAATGTGAAATATCTCATTGGAAAAACAACTGACTTGGAAAATAGATCCAGGAGAGATAATTTAAAAATTATTGGACTATCTGAAAGCCGTGATCAAACAAAGAGCCTAGACATCATCTTTCAAGAAATCATCAAGGAAAACTGCCCTGATATTTTAGAACCAGAGGGCAAAATAGAAATTGAAAGAATCCACCGATCTCCTCCTGAAAGAGATCCCCAAAGGAAAACTCCTAGGGATATTGTAGTCAAATTCCAGAGTTCCCAGGTCAAGGAGAAAATATTGTAAGCAACCAGAAAGAAACAATTTAAGTATTGTGGAAACACAATCAGGATAACACAAGATTTAGCAGCTTCTACATTAAGGGACCATAGGGCATGGAATATAATATTCCAGAGGGCAAAGGAGATAGGATTACAACCAAGAATCACCTACCCAGCAAAACTGAGTATAATCCTTCAGGGGAAAAATGGTCATTCAGTGAAATAGAGGACTTTCAAGCATTTTTGATGAAAAGACCAGAGCTGAATAGAAAATTTGACTTTCAAATACAAGACTCTTGAGGACCTCGCAAGGCTGTTGTTAGGATGTAGGGAGAAATTGGATGTAAAAACATTTGGAAAAATTGAAAGTGATAGAAAAGTTGATGGGAACAGCAATAGTGTTCTAAGTGCCTTAGCTCGTGGATACTTGGACTATGACACTTTCTTGCTTACTTCTCTATCAACCTTTGCCCCTTATACCGAGGTACAGAATAAATAGTAATGACTACCAACTAGGTGAGAGCCACAGGTGTCCAGCGTCATTGAAAAAATTTATCTTAAAGAAAATATATCTTAAAGATGTTAACCTTAAGGGCCAGCATGCATTATTAACCTCATTTTATTTTTTTTTTGTTTTGTTTTTGGGCAATTGGGGTTAAGTGACTCGCCCAGTGTCACACAGCTAGTAAGTGTCAAGTATTTGGTCTGAGGCCAGATTTGAACTCAGGTCCTCCTGACTTCAGGGCTGGTGCTCTATCCACTTCGCCACCTAGGTGCCCCTATCGCCATCATTTTACAAAGGAGGAAACTGAAGTTCAGAGAGGCTGGGACTTGGATAGAGTCATTAGGAAATGAAGCTTAAGTGAAATGTGAAGACTTAAAAAAATATGGGAAACAAAAACTGCCAGAGAAGTATGATGGAGTGGAAAGTGAGGCACAGAATCTGGATTTGGATCCCAGATTTGCCACTTACTACCCTGTGACACTGGGGAAGTTGTTTCCCTTTGCTGGGCCTCACTTTCCTTCCTATAAAATAGGGACATTGGAATAGACAGCTGTTCAAATCTATGATCTTATGATTCAATAGCACACTCCTGAAGACTTTAAGAAAGCTGACTTTTCTTCCCCAGAAAAAAAACCCCAAACTTGGCCCTCCATAATAGGTGGTTTGGGGGAATCATTTTTTGTTCTGCTGTGGTTTGCTTTGTTTTCAGATGACTTCAAAACCTCTGGGTAAATGGTGGGATCTGGCTGACCAGAAACCACACAGGTCTTAATTCTTTGGAGATAATTTCATTAAGTGAAGTGCAATCAAGCTGAAGGCAGATTGCCATCAAACAGACTACAATTTTGAAGGGTTGCAGCAGGACTCAAGCCTGGAAGCCTGAAGTCACTAATGTTCTCTGATTATCAGAACAGAACAGACTAGCCTAGGCCAGGCAGAGCCCGGGGACATACCTTCAAAACCTAGGAGATGAGGAAGAGAGGCATGATGGGTGGGAGCGTACAGAATGGCGGCAACAGACAAGGGACTTTAAGGAGGGAGAGGGAGCTGGACCAGGCCAGGGTCAGCCACGTATCCAGGACAGTTTCTTCAACAGGTTATAGAACTTGGATAAGAGGCAGATGAGGGGGAAGGAGGAGAGAGAAGAGTAATATACATGTTCATGGAGGTAGAAAGAAGAGAGGAAATGGGGGACAAGTGAGGCATATCAGTTATATTATGCAAGGAGGGAGAATCAATGGAAGGAAAGTGATTAAAGGAGTGATCTAGAATATCCTTTGCTGGTCTCTGGTCATAGTTCCAAGGACTGATAAGAGATGGGGGCTTAGTGAAGCTCTAGCCAGGAAAAGAATCCTATTTAACTAGAGTTAGAGTTCCCCAGTAGGAAAATGGCAGGGGGTGGAGAGGGGAAAGGGAGAGAGGAAGAAGAGAGAAAAGGAAGGAGGAAGGGAGAGGGAAAGTGGGAGGGAGAGAGAGAGAGACTGAGAGTGAGAGAGACAGAGACAGAGACAGATAGAGACAGAGATCCTGGACTTGTTGCAAGGGATCTTTGAAGTATATGTGCAAGAGAGAAAGTTTCATACCTCCCTTCTCAATTAAAGCAGTCAATGTAAGGAACTGATTAAGTTTTCAATTTGTAAAGCTATAGTTTATACACTGGATCTCTTTATGAGACGTGAACTCTTTGTAATGGTTCAAGAAAGGAAAAGCTGATTGGCTAGCCAAAATAAGCTGACCATGCTTAGGGCTGGGGTGTGGTTAAAGAATTGAGGAGTTTTAGCAGTTCACCAGACACGCTATGGACCAGTCTAGTGGTGGAAAAGTTCCAGTTCAGAGTATTCCAGTTTGAGAGTGGGAGTCAAGCCTTTGAAATGGAACTGATCAGTGTTGGGGGGAGGGTAGAAGAAAAGACACATTTTCTCCCTACACTCCCCCCATCATTGACCGTGCCATCAGAGAGCTTAGGCCAGTAGCAGACAGTACGTATATCTGGGATCAAGAGACTGGACCAGTAGGAGATGGCTCATCTAGCCAGGAGTAATGGTCACCGAGGAAAGGCGTCTTCAGAGAACTTGAACCCTCACTGTGGAGAGAAGTAGAAGCTATGAACTATCCAAAGGCACAGACCCTTGAAGTCCAGAAAAGAGCTACACCTAAAGGGAAATTTGAAAGATTGAATGAAGGGAGAAAAGAACTTCCAGTAACCAAAAGCCTTGAGTTACCCCATTCCCCATGTTTTCTCTACACATGGGCCTAACCACCTTTATGCTTTGTGTTTATTTTACTCACGCATCCACTGCATCCAAGACCATCTCCAGTCGTCCTGATCTATATCCGTCCACTGGACCCAGATGGCTCCGGAGGAGAAAAGTGAGGATAGTGACTTTGCACAGCCCTCCCTCACTTCAATCCAATTCACTTACAAGTCATGGCATCACTTTCCTGATGCCATGGTCCTCTTCGAGAATGAAGGACAAACAACAACAACTCTGTGTTCATTTTACTAACAGATACTAATATACATGGAGGAAAGTGTAGACTAGACTTTCTGGGGGAATGTTTTTACCATCTGTTATTATAGCATTTTAGTTAAGACCTTTGCTTTAAAAGCTAATTAAGTCTGCCTTTTTGTTAATGAGAAGCACATCAGTGGGGACTCATGATCAACAGTACTAGAAACCCAGCCCCTCAAGATTACCCTAGAAACTTAAGCATAGTAGTAGATTGCCAAAGCAAATGGGATCTGGGAAAGTAGATCTAGAATGGTTAAACTTTGGGGGTTCTGTCTGAGATATATTTTGGAATCCTTCATATTTGCAGGGGTCCATTGGAATGATTCTCCACATAGAATGTTGTAGGAATCCACCAAAAAAAAAAACAAAACTATTTTTTTCTTTTGTCTTAGGTTGTAATTGGCCAGTCCATTTTCTGGCTTGTTTCTGTTACAAAGACAGAACAGACTTAATTAGCTTTTTAGCTAAGGTATTTACTAATATGTCATAGTAAGAACAGTAGTTGCAAAAACACCTACTCTCCCACAAATATACATGGAATCTGTGGGGAGAGTGGGCACAAACTGAAAGTAAAAATGTAGCAAGGCACACACATAGAAAACACATGGTGCAAAGGTTAACTCATAAGTTATGGTTACTGGAAGTCCTTTTCTCTCAATGTAGGGGCCTCATGCATTTCCCCTTAAGTGGAACTCTCTGCTGGGCTCAGGGTCCTTTGGTAGAGTTTCTCCACAATGAGTGCTGACTCTCCCTAAAGCTGCCTTTCTTGGATGGCTACTGCTCCTTGCTGGATGTGTCTAATAATAATAATAATAATAATAATAATAAGCATTTATATAGCACTTTACATATGTTATCTCTTTTGGTCTTCACAATAAACCCTGTGAAATGGGTGCTGTTATCATCTCGCCTTTACAGATAATGAAGCTGAAGCTAATTTGCCCAAGGCCACACAGCTAATAAATTTCTGAGGCAGGAGTCAAACTGGGTCTTTCTGACTCCAAGTCTAGCACTCTATCCAGTGCACCATGTACCCATCTCCTACTGTCCATTCTCTTTGATAATAATGGAGTAGAAGGAGAAGAAAAGGAAACTCTCTCCTTCTGCTCGCCTCCACCACCCGAGAGCAATTCCCTCTTGGGGATTCGGTTTAAACTCTCAATTTGGAATCTGATGAATTCTTCTACCACTAGACTGGTTCATAGCTTGACTGGTGAACTGCTGAGATTTCGCCATGATTTAAAGTCCCTAGGGGTAGTGGTGAGCTTGCCTGGTTAGTCAATTAGCTGTTGACCCAATCAAGGGAGTTCACATCCCATAAAGACATCATAGGGCATAAACCATCCTATTTATACACTTGAAATCCCATCAAGCCCTTACACTAATTACATTAAATGATATGGAGTCCCCTCTCTCACACTTATCACAGAACAACCACAAAGCCAAAAGCCAAGGCCATTCCCAGAAACCATCTCATGCCTTCTTCCTATTCTGCCACTGACATCTAGCCAATGGGACTATACCCAGAAGACAATTAGGTCTTTTTTAGAGGTTAATACTTTCTCTGTTCTCCCTAAGGGAAGAAGTAACATTCAGCTCTGACCAGCTGGACTTGACTAATCCCACATTCTCACTAGTCCCTGTCCTTAAGGGGTTTACACTTTTTCAGTAAGGGGATGAAATATACTCAAATAAATAAATATACAAGGTAGAGCATTCTAAGTACATAAGAGAGGGGAAATGGAGAAAGGAGACAGATTTTAAATGGGAGGGGTCACTTACAGTATCTTAAATCTAGAGCTGGAAGGAACAGCTTAAAGGCTATCTAGTCTACCTCCCTCATTTAACAAATGAGGAAACTGAGACCCAAGTGGTTATGTGACTTGCTCAAGGTCACAAAGGTAGAAATGACAGAGGTGGGTTTTGAACCCAGGTGTTCTAACTCCAAATTCACTGTACTATGATGCTTAAAAGAATTCTAGCTGGAGAGATCAGGTATGGCTTCATAAGAGAAGTGGTACCTTGGCTGGGCCTTGAAGGAAGAGGACAGCCTGAGATGTGAAGGGCATACAATCTTGGCAGAAAGCAGAGGATCTTGGGAGCTAGAAAGGACCTTAGAGGTCATCTAGTCATCTTCCTCCACCCCATTTTTATGGAGGAGGAAACTAAGGAATCCCAGAAGAAAGAAGGTACTTGTCTAACAGAGACAAAGCCAGGATTTGAACCCAAATCCTAGGTATTTCTGTAGAGGAATTTCAGGGCCTGGTTTTCAGGGATTTCATGAGGGGAAAACTCTCTTTAAAAACCTGAAGCAATTTAGTTTCCCTGTTAGGGCTGGTGGTCAAAAACGTGCATGGGTTGTTTCATTTTAAAACAGATGTTACCTGCGCCTCTCTAATTGACTTGGGATATAAAATTGTGTCTCAACTCCAAAAGACTCACAATGGAAAATGCTATTCACATCCAAAGAAAGAACTTTGGAATCTGAATGCAGATGGAAGCATACTATTTGTTCTCCTTTCCTTTTGTTGTTTTGTTTTGTTGCTTCTTTCTCATGGTTCCTCCCATTAGTTCTAATTCTTCTTTACATCATAACTAATGGGAAAATATCTTTAATATGAATATATAAGTAGAGCCTATATCAGATTGCATGCCATCTTGGGGAGGAGGGAGGAAAGGGAGGGGGAGACTCAAAATCTTAAAACTCAAAATCTTAAGGAAGTGAATGTTGAAAACTAAAAACAAATTAATTAATTACTTAAAAAAATAAAAAATAAAAAGACCTGTGTCAGCTTCAGAAAAAAAAAAGTAAGGGGGAGTATATAATAGAATGATGGCTATGGGGAGGGAAAGGAGAAGATGGATTTGAGAAGGACTTTTGAGTCTGGGTGACTTGGGTGGCCAATAAAATAGGGAAACTGGAAGGAAAGGATAGATTTTGAAGGGAAAATGATGGGTTCAGTTTTGAACATGCTGAGTTTGAGGTACTAGCAGGACATTTAGGTGGAATATCCAGATGCCAGTTGACAACGTTACTGTTTTTGCCTTTCTTTGTGCCCCCAGCACTTAGCATAGTGCCTGGCATATAATAAATACTTGTTAAATAATACTTAATAAATTCTGAACAAATTAAAAAAATAAAATTGTGTCTCAGGCATCTGGGTATAGGTCTAAACCCAGTATTAAACTATCAATTCCATGAGGACAGGGACATTGTGTTACCTAAACTTTGCATCTCTCCTCAGCACCTGGGTCAGTGCTGTCCACATCGAAAGGATTGAATAATTGTTTGTTGAATGAATCTAGATAATAGCTCTGTGACTGGAAATGCACTGACAAAGTATAGAATTCTAGATCCAGAGCTGGAAGGGACCTCACTGGCCACCTAGTCCAACTCTTTCATTTTATAGACAAAGAAATGGAGGCCTAGACAAGGGAAATGAGTGGCCCCAAGTCACACAGGTAGCAAAAAACAGAAGCAAAGGACCCAGGTCCTTTGACTCCCAACCCGATCCTGTTTCCATTAGACCACTCTGAGGGTGCCACGTGAGAAACAAAGTACAGCTCTCGTGCTGTTTTCCACAGAAGGCTTTACCTCCGCCCTCTCCAAGTTAACAATACACACTCTACTGAAATCACTTTGTATGTACTTGTATTTACTTCCTTGGATATGTGGTGTATCTCCACAGTAGAGTAATATATAAACTCCTTGAGGGAGGATGTTTTTTTCATTTCTTTTTCTTCCCTCAGACCTAGTACAATGCCAGAGGTACTTAATAAATAATGTTTGTTTCATTGAATTGAAAGTAGGATGTCATGAAAAAGTCTTGTATCTGGACATAAGCTCATTTCTCAATTCAGCTATTTCTAGGCATGATCTTGAATAAGTTGGTTAGTCTCTCTGGGCCTCAGTTTTCTCATTTATTACATAAGTGGGTTGAATTCAATAACCCCTAAGGTCCTTTCCAGATGGAAATGTATGTTATCACGGTCATAAGAAAGATACTTTGAAACCTTAAAAGGTGCCATGCAAACACCAGGGCTTATCAGACTACTTTTGAGTCAGCCCTTGCAAAAAAAGCCCATTCCCTGGGTCAGCAAGGGTCCCATGAAGCTGATGGCTTCTGCATGCTTGAGCTGATCTCAGTGCTCATACAATGAAGTCAAAGAGCTCTATGTTAGGAGGACGAGAGGACAGCCAACTCCCAAGTAGTTTAAAAAGCCTTCTAGGTAGGTCATGATGCAGTGGCTGCTTGGGGAGACTAATTAACCACAAAATGAATGCCTCCTGGCACTGGAGAAAAATAAGGTCATGGTAGCTAGTGACCCTAGAGAATCTCTCCAGAACTTGGAAAGAGCAGAGAAAGCCAAAGGCCCAAGCTAACTGAAGAATGCACTGGAGCAATGACCACATGGGTTGAAGTGATCCTTCTCTTGCTACAGGTAGGAATGAATATTATTGTCTATGTCAAATGCTAAAAGACTGTCAAACTGTAGGAGAAGACTCTGGAAAAGAAACCCTTTCTTAGAGGAGAAGGGTATACTAGTGGCTCTTACCTCTCAACACCCAGGTCATCGTAATGAGGCTCCAACTGTAATAAGTCTAATGCCTGGCTCACAATCTTTTCCTCCACCTCAACTCTTGCATGTACTTTAGGTAACTTCAAATATATACATTTATGGTCCCTCAAATACTTTAATTTCCAAGTTCCTCGATAAACTCAGTTCTCTTTTATTACCTTCATTTCACATCAGCTAGGAGTTCCTTTCAACCTCTAATCCTGTTCTTTATCTTAACTGTGACATTTTTGTTGTTGTTCAGTCTTGTCTGACTCTTTGTGTGACCCCATTTAGGGTTTTCTTGGCAAAAACACTGCAGCAGTTTGCCATTTTCAGCTCATTTTACAGATGAGGAACTGGGGCAAAGAGGGATAAGTGACTTGCCCAGGGTCACACAGCTAGTCAGTATCTAAAGCTGGATTTGAACTCAGGTCTTCCTGACTCCAGGCCCAGTACTCTAATCCAGCACTTCTTAAAACGTGAGTATCAATCCCATATGGGGTCATGAAAAATTCAGCAACAGTAAAAAGTTTCTGAACGCACAACAAACAAAAATTAATTAAAAATCAAACACGTAATGAATCCGAGGTGTTTTGGGCAGCACTTGCCTGTGTTGCATTGAGCAACTTTGCTGCAGACTTGGTTTTGAACACAAAGCATGTGCACTTTGCACTGCATGTGCCCTCACGAGTGGAAAAAGTTTAAGAAGCCCTGCTCTAACCCACTGTACCACCTAGCTGCCCCTTCACTGGGACATACAGTCCCCCAATACATTCTTAGGCCAACAGTCTTGCACTAGCTACACTCTCCTCTTTTCCTAATCATGACCCCTCAGTGAACCTGTTCAACTGCACATTATCCTCTACTCCAACAGTTCTCCTGTTCATGTGCTGCTGAAGGGAGCTCGAGGAATCATAAAACTGAGTCGACTGAGTCCACTGCCACTTTATGTTATTTAATCTCAGCTGGGCCTTGACTTAAGTAATGTACTATCTAGCTCATTTACCAAATCAGCTGTGCCAAATCTTCTCCTCTCTCCTCAAGCTTCTCTTAGCAACTCCTCCCCAAACTCCTCTGCTTATACTTCTCCCCTTTGCTCCCCCTTCTTCCTTATAGCCCTCTCACATCATCACCCATCATCTCTTCCTTCACTCTATTCTCTAATAAAGACGTGGCCCTTCTTATTGCTGAATCCACCCCTTCCACATACACTCTAAACCCATTCCCTGCTATCCTCTTCAGCTGATTGCCACAGTATCATCCTCCACTGTCTCTAATCTTCAATCTCCCCCACCTACTGGTTGTTTTCTTGCTGCCCACAAACACACTCATGTCTCTCCTATCCTCTATAAAAGATCTTACTTGATCCTATTACCCAGCTTGCTATCATCCTGTTTCTTCTTCCCTTCTCTGCTAGACTCCCCAAAATGTCATCTATATTCAGTGCCTCCACTTCCTTTCTTATCGCTCTCTTCTAAACCTTCTGAAATCTGACTTCAGACTTCATCATTCAAGTGAAACTTCTCTCTCCACAGTTACCAATGGTCTCTTAATTGCCAGAATGAATAGCCCTTTCTTAGTCTTCATCCTTCTTGACCTCTTTTGGTCAAGGATCTGACCCTTTACACTAGGCCTGCACAACCTGCAGCCCATGGGCCACTTGTGGCATGCCAAAGGATTTCCTCTACATACAAGGATGTTTTCCTCTACATTTTTCATGGGCCCAAAATCCTTTGATAAGTAGCCTGTGGGCTTCAGGTTATGCAGGCCTACTCTACACCACTTTCCCCTACTGGATACTCTCCTCTTTGGGTTTTTGTGACATTGCTCTCTCAGTATTTTCTCTATCTTCCTAACCATTCGTTTTTAATCTCCTGTGCTCGATTTTCATCCAGGTCATGTCCATTAACTGTGGGTGGTCCCTAAGTCTCTGTTCCGATCCTTCTTCCCTTTTTTCTCTGTGCTGTCTCTTTGGTGATCTCATTAACTCCCATGAGTTCAGTTATTATCTTTATGCAGATGATTCCCAGATCTTTATAATCAATCCTAGCCTGTCTTCAGAGATCCAGTTTCACATCTCTAATCGACAGGCATCTCAAATTCAACATGGCCACAATAGAGTTTATTGCATTTTCCCCAAAGGTCTCCATTCCTCCAGTTTCCTAGGTTCACAACCTTGTCATCCTCCTCTACTCCTCACTTACCACGTATATACACTCAGTTGCCAAATCTTGTCATTTCTACCTTCACAATATTTATTTTATAAGTCCCCTTCTCCCCACTCATAGCTACCATCCTATTTTAAGCCCTTATCCATCACCTCTTGCCTAAAACATTGCAAAAGCCTTCTGATTGCCATAGATTAACCTTCTGATCAAGCTCCCTCAAGTCTCTCCCTACTCTAATCTAGCCTCCCCACAGCTGCCCAAGTAATTTTAAGTCATACTTCTGCCATGTCAATACCTTGCTCAAAACCTCCAGTGACTTGATATGACCTCCAGTATCAAATAAAAAGTCCCCTGGCATTTAAAGCTCTTCACTAACTGGCTCTTTCCTATCTTTCCAGTCTTCCCATACTTTTGTTGTTATTGTTCAGTCCTGTTCAACTCTTCATGACCCCATTTGGGGTTTTCTTAGCAGAAATACTGGAGTGGTTTACCATTTTCTTCTCCAGCTCATTTTACAGATGAGGAAACTGAGGCAAACAGGGTGAAGTGACTTGCCCAGGGTCACACAGCTAGTCAGTATCTGAGGCCAGATTTGAACTCAGGAAGATGAGTCTTCTTGACTGCAGATCCAGAGCTCTATCCACTGTAGTGCCACTTAGCTGTCCTCCCACACTTTACTTCCAACAATAATGGCCTGCTTGTTGTTCTCTGAACACAATATATTATCTCCTGTCCCCATGCCTTAGTACTCACTGGCTGTCACTCATGAACCTCCACTGATCAGATCTTCACTGATGAGCACCCAAATTTAATTAGGTTTTTGAAAGAATATTTGCTAAGAAGGTATAGCAAGGACACCTGTCATAGAAACAGCCTTCCCAAACCAGAGGCATACTCTACCTTTCACATAAAAGCTCCAAACTTAAAGAACAGATCTGTCCAAAAAGTAAACTCAAGAGTTCCTAGTACTATTAGTCCTTTTCTCCTTTCATGGAGTTCTCGTGAAGTTCTCATTAGGTATAACTCCCTACTGAATTGTAAGGATCATTGCCCTGTAGAGCATTGAAACTACCTTTCCTTGGTGGGTCTATTTTGCCCTCTGCTCCCAATGCAGACACTGCTGCCAGACATTACTGCTCTGGGGACACTGCTACCAGCTCCAATAGACAGTGTTACTGACTTCCAGCTGGCTGTGGGACCTGTGATGGCTCTGATGGATCTTCTGACCTCACACAGTCACTTGGAGGGGACAGGGGTGGGGCCAGAAAGGCGAGGGATACATGAGAGAGGAGCCCACTAAACTGACCTAGTGCTCAAGTGAATGTCTGTGAGTGGGCTTGTGTTATACATAGTCCCACAGCTGGGTCTGATATGTTGTAGCCAATCCCAAGACATTTCCTATGTGGCATCATCTTTTTTAACCCAAGGATAAAAACACTGAATACCTCCCAAATTCACTAAGGACTAGTTTGCACCCAATTTATATCCTTCATTGACTGAGTCATCTAACTGGTTGGGCCTTCTTCACTTAAATTAATTGGGGTGGGGGTGAAAAATTGGATCCTTAGATTCACAACTACTCTGGGAAGGAGGGAGTAAAGGAATTAGTACATGTGTTTTACAGATAAGGAAACTGGAGCTCAGAGAGGGAAACTGTCTTGTCCAGTGACACATAGGAAGTGTGAGAGGTAGGATTCAAACTCAGCTCTTTCTACCTTCAAACCTCAGTTCTTTTCTCCCATACTGCAGTGGCCTCTTGTCAAACCCTGCAGAATCTGTCAGAAGGGATTGATGTTCCTTTTCCCCCTTAATTTCTTAGTAAAGCTTCTACAACCCTTCTCTGTGTTGGTTTAATTAAAGAGGGAAAGGAGGGCTTGTCAGTGCCTGCTCTGAAGAGTCCTGGGGGAAACAGTCTAGGTTCCTGCCTGGGACTGAAGGAGGCTGCTAGCTTCAGGAGACAATTGGAGCTGAGACTGCAGCCTTAGGCTTCCCAGCCCCTCAGGGCTACTGCCTCCCACCTTGAGATGTGTGTCCTGGTTGGTGGTTCAGTTTCAAATGCATACCTCTAACATCTGAGCATCCCAGTACCATCTTTCAAATTTCAATAACACTTTAAAATCTGCTACCCATGGTGTTAGACGTAATTGTGATATAGTGGCAGTTGTGAACACTAGAAGATCCATCAAAAGCTGTGCTAGAATCCCAATGCTACTACTTAACATCTGGGTGACCTTGGTCAAGTTCCTTCCCCTTTTCCAGCCTCAGTTTCCTCAGCTATTAAACGAAAGCATGAGACTAGGAGACCTGTAAAGTTCTTTCCAGTTCAGGACGAATATTTCCAAGTGGAAATTGCTACTTTTTTTATTAACACACACTGCAATTCCTGTAATCATATGACTCCTCAGAGATGACACCCAGTGGTCTACTCAAACAATAGTATAAATTAGCACATCATTATCTACATTTACTAAAGTCAAGAGTATGAGAGCTTGAAGGGGCCTTAGAGGTCATCCATTCCAACTCCATCACTTTAAAGATGAGGAAAGAGAAAGACAAACTGACAGAAGAGAGTAAACAGAAGGGCCAAGAGTCAAATCTACAACTGTTGACGTCAAATCCAGAATCCTTCCCATTAAATCACACTGTCTCCTTCATAAGTACCTTAAAAACAGATTGACTCATCTACGGGCATTTTTCACCTCATAGTCATTGGCTCTGCAAAAAAAATGCAACATTAGACAAAACAGCATCGTGGGGGCAGTTAGCTGCATGGGAATGATGGCCTAAATGGGCATTCAATTAGACAAGGTTACAGTGGGGCTTCATAGCAGTGGGGTTTAGCTATGTCTCGATGAGATAGAGGCAGGGCAGTACCACTGGAAAGAGCCCTGGATTTGAAGCCAAAAGATCTGAGTTCAAATGCCACCTCTGTTGCTATGAGACCTTGGGCCTCAGTTTCCTCCTGTGTAAAATGAAGGGGATGTAGTGGCTAGATGGTCCCTGAGGTCCCTTCCAGCTCTAGAGCTAGGAGCCTATGTGTGATCTTGGATAAGTCACTTCAATTCCTTGGGCCTCAGTATCCTACTCTGTAAAATGAAGGGGTTGGGCTAGGGGGTCTCCTAGGTCCCTTCCAGCTCTAGACCTAGGCTCCTCTGATTTCTGGTTATTGCAAAACAGCATTGGCCCAGTCCTCATCCATTGCAGTGAAGTGCTATGTGCTGCTCAGACACAAATTCTCCATCTGACTATGACGTTTTGAAAATACATCGAGAGATTCTTACTCTAACAAAATATTCTTGAGCAAAACCCTAATCCTTGGTGGTCAAGATAAAGTGTCTTTCTCATTCATATTTTCCTAAAGTTATGGATTCCTGGGCCACCAGATATGAATGTGAGCCAAAGGAAAAATCAAATCATCCCTAGAAAGAATGGAATTATTTGAGACACTGCCTCATTTGCCAATTGATTTGAGAATATCCATGTTAAAAGATGAGCAATAAAGAGATTTGTCTTGTTTGCTGGGCAGAGATACTGCAGAGAAAAAGACATTTGTCTAGTGCTTCTGCTTATGGATCTTCTGGGGTCAGGATGGGAGAGTAGGGAGCAACAGAAGGCTGTGACCCCTGGGAAGTTATGAATCATGGGAATTTCTCCCACTTGCTTTGGAGATGGAATCTAACTCTGGGATCAGGTGACTTAAAGATTCCTTCTCTCTTCCTCCTCTCTTCTCTAGAACTGGGTAAAAGGTCGTTTTGAGGCTTTCTAGACCTTTCTTCACTCCCACTCCCACTCCCATCATGCACCAGCCCAACCATAACGTTAAAGGTTCCCTAAATTCACACCAAGCTTTCCCAACTCCATGCCTTTGCTTACACTAGTCCCTTTATCTGGAGTGCCCTTCTCTCCAATCTCTGTCTATTCAAAGCCTTTTCAGCCTTCAAGGCCCAGTTGCCTTTCACCAGTAAAGAAGTCAGCTGTATTGCCAGTGTATATATCCAGGATGTGACAGAGAACCTCCCAAGACTTATACAAACCAGATGACTACATGACTATCTACTTCTGGTAATTCAAGGTGTGTGCGTGTGTGTGTGTGTGTGTGTGTGTGTGTGTGTGTGTTGGGGGGGGAGGGGGGGGGGGGGGGGGGGAGAGAGAAATTATAGGGCAGAAGGAATCCACAAAGCTCTGCTAAGGATTATGAACTCTTGGGTAAGATCATGAAGGACCTAAACACAAGGAGTATTTTTATTGCTGCTGCCAATGGAAGGCAGTGGCTTTGGGAAGAAAGATGAGGATGTGGGAAACTAGCAGCTGGTGAAAAAGATGGTGTTTTTGAACAAGATTTAGATTTCTGGACCACAGTTTAAAATATCAAAATGACAGGCTCTTGGCCAGGGATGAAGAGCACCTAATGAGGGCTGGTAAAATTGTATTTGCCTCGTGTATTCCAAATCTAATCAAAAGAGCTTTGAACGGGAAAAGGAAGGGGGAGGGAGAGAAATGTCTGAATTTATCTACCAAGCTAGAAGCCATAAAGAACAGCTCTGCTGTAGAAAAAATAATAGCAGTAGAGATGCCTAGAAATTCAGAGGAGAAAAAAATCTAAGAAGCCAGAAATAATACATGTGACTTCAGATGTCTATATACAAATGCACAAAACATAGGTGAACTAGATAAGCAAGGCAAAACACATCCCAATGCACGAAGGTAAATTTGCCACCATAGTTGTTACTGAGACATGCCAAGATAGAACCTAGGACAGGAGTATGACTCTGGAAAGTCATATCCCATTTTAAAAAATCTCAGAATTGATAAAGGGGTGATGGAGTAGCATTGTCTATTAAAGAAGATGTGCCCACATGGTTAGATCCAGGAAGTAGAGGGAATGATGGACTAACAAGGGGAGATGTCAGCTTGGACAGAGTATTCTAGTGGTGTGATTGGCCCTGTTCTACCTAACATTGTTATTAGAGATTTGGATAAGGGCACAGCTAGCAGGGTTACCAAATTTATGGCTGACACATAGGAAAATTAATACACTAAGTGGCAGAGGTACCATCTAAAAAGATTTCGAAAGGCCAGAAAAATGGAGTGAATCTATCAAGATAAAATCTAGTAAGGATAAATGTAAAGTCTTACACTCAGATTCAAAAAATCAACTTCATAAGTACAAGATCTCAGGCTAGATTGAATGCCACAATATCCAGGCTAGGGAGGTGATAGTGCTACTAGTCTGGCCACCTCAAGAGTACTGTATTCAGAGCTGGGTGCCACGGTTTAAGAAGGGTGCTGGAGAGGACCCAGAAGAGGATGACCAGGATAATGGAGGGCCTTGAGATCAAACCATATGAAGATTGATCGAAGAAACTGGGCATATCCAACCTGGTAGAGGGAAGCTTAGGAGGGATAAGACAGCTATTTTGAAATATCTGAAGTAATATGGAAGAGAGCAATGGATAAAAGTTGTTGTGGTGCAAATTAAGCTAGATATAATGAAAAAAACCTTGGTACCACTGAACACTGTCCAAAAGTAAAATGGTCTGCTTTGGGAGGTAGCAGGATTCCTCCTCACTGGAGGTCAAACTAAAATCTAGCTGGCTACTTGTTGGGTATGCCATAGAAGTGATGCCTTTCTTCCTTTCTCTCAAGCCTTCTCCAACTACCCCCCTCCAAAGATGACTATAGTTCATTAGTTACCTTGTACAAAAAGAAGCATCTTTTCAAAATACATTTGAAAAAGGATGACTACATTCAGAGAATCTGGGGAAGATTTGTGTGAAATAATGTAGGGTAAAATAAACAGAAACTGAAAAAAGAATACATGATGAGTACAAAATAGAATTTAGGAGATTACTAAATGAAAGCCGAACGCTGAGTAATTGCAATAGACCATCTTGGTCCTAGAGACAAGATGGTGAAATATATAATCCTCCTCTCAGCAGAGAAGAAAGGGTCTATGGGGGCAGAACATTTCATATAATGTCAAAGACCTTCAGAGAGTCAGCTGTTTTGCTGAACTGTTTTTCTTTGTTACGAGAGAGGATTCAAAAGCATAGCAGCAATGCTGTAACATAAAACCAAAAGGCATTGATAAAGCTTATCCTAAAACAAATAAAAGGGGGAAAAAGCGGTAAGTGGGGAGGTGGTTTTTTTCATCATTACCTCTTACCCATGGTCAGCAATGTCACCCAATCAGCTAATATACTTTCTGGCACACCCGAATGCAATTTGTTCAAACTTGGCAATAGTTGGAGAGGCTTAATAAGAAACTGCTGCTTGACTTCTTGTAAGCCCTGCCCACGTTTGTAGCACATCAATTTTCATTGTACCATTCATTTGCCTTGGCTGCTCAAAGCTCTCTGCGGAGTTCAAGATATGCATGTTTAAATAAGCATTTAAAATCGACATTAAAATTCTGAATAGTGAGGCGCATACAGATGAATGTAGACACCTTCCAGGATTAAGGAACCTTATGCTGAGGACATTAGAGCTGGAAGGGACCTCAAAGGTCAGCTAGTCCAACCTCCTCATTTTACAGAAAGTGCTATAAAAAAAAGTACTGGGCTCTTTAGCCGAGAGAGGAGAAAAGACTCCCCCAAAGGCAAATGGAGGACAAGCTCAGGTCTAAAACACTAGTCTCCTGGCTCTCACCACACCATCACTACTGGGTTTTTATTTTCTTTTTTTGGTTTTGTCTTTTTTCGTAACACCTAGCTGAGGGCTTGGGCGGGTGCTTAGTAAAGGCCTGTTGATTGAATGCTGATTGATTAATTTTTGTCAGTCACATAGGAGATGGCATGTGTGGTGTAAGCCAAACCAGGGAATACAGTGACCATGGCACCTGGCCATGGGATATAGCCACTTCGCCCCTCCCCCTGCTACTCCCTGATCCCAAGGAGATCAGAAGAGCAGCAGAGAGCAGGAGCAGTGCTTGAAATCATCTGTTTCTTGGTCCAAAGAAGACATGGTACTCACTGACTGGAGAGTGATTAACTATAGATAGAGAGTAAGGGACTAGACCTAGAATTTCAATGGCATAAGCGACTCCCAGGTGAGGAAATTCCCTTTACCACTGTGGGTATATATGTTGGGTATGTTATACAGGAGATATGGTGATATCAATAGAGATAAATTTGATTTTATTAATGCAGTGAACTCCCAGTATGGAAACTCTCTCCACTGATGCACATTGGCAACCTGTTTAATTGCCTGGAGAGGCTAAGAGACTTGCCCAATGGCACCCAGCAAATATGTGTCAGAGGCAGGCCTTAAACACATGTCTTGTCTGCTCCAATACCTCTCAATAATAATAATAGGTGCCATTTCCATAACACTCAAAGGTTTGGCAAAGCACTTTAGATTTGTGGTCTCATTTGGGCAATGCTTTTCTTTGCCCTGGACCTCAAAAGGCAACTTGAGATGATGCTTCCTCTCTCTACTGAGGAACAGCAAACTGAGGGGTTAATACCAGGAGTCCCTCCCTTTATACCTCCTTTGGACTTTTAGAACTAAAAAACCCACTTATATTTCAACAAGCTCTTAAAACTCTGGAGGAGGTAGGTGATGGCCCCCTTACAAATATGGCCCCTGACAAAACTGGGGCCTTGGCCCAGCACTACTTGGGAACCCTTACAAGAATAGATTTTTTTGTCTCAGAGTTAAATGCTTCTTTACTCACACAGGATCAGAAGATACTATATTTAGAACTGGAAAAAAAAGAAGAAAAAACTTAAAAGGTCATCTAGTCCAGTTCCCTTATTTTATAGCAGAAGAAACTGAGGCCCAGGTAGATAAAGTGACTTTGAATCATGAGATCATGACTCAGGAGCTGAAAGGAATGTCAAAGACCATCTAGTCTAACCACCTCAATTTATAGAGGAGGAAACTGAGGCCCAGAGAAGGGAAGAGACACAGGATCATAAACCAGCTAGGCGGTGCTGCAGTGCATAGAGTGCTGGGCCTGAAGTCAGGAAGACTCATCGTCAAATCTGGCCTCAGATACTTTACTAGCTGTGTGACCCTGGGCAAGTCACTTCACCCTGTTTGCCTCAGTTTCCTCATCTGTAAAGTGATCTTGAGATGGACAGGACCTCAGAGGCCCACCTAACCCAATCTCCTCATTTTACAGAGGAGAAACTGAGGCCCAGAAAAGTTAAGTGTCACACAGGTCAGTGAGTCACAGAGAAAGGATTTAAACCCAGGTCCTCTGACTCTAGACTCTTTCTACTGTCCCATGGATTTTCCATTTTGTCAGAAAAAAAGATGAAAATGTTTTTAAAGTCCTTCCTGGTGACAATTCTTTTGTGCAGTTTCCCAACATAGTAATAATGCTGCTGTGCCTTCTTCACAACACCCCTGTGAGGTTCTCATTCCTTCTGCAGCCTTCTGTGGCTCCCTCTCACCCTTAGACTCTTGTCTAAGGACCTCACCTTGGCTCATATATCACTGAAAAAACAGAGGCCACCAGCCAAGAGCTTCCTCCTCTCATCTCATCTCCCTCAGCCATCTTCCCTCACTATCTCCTCCTTCGTTCCAGGGTTGGATGTAAAGGTGGCCCTTCTCGCCAAAGCTAGCCCCTCTACATTCATCCCTGATCCTATTTCATCCTGTCTTCTTTAGCAGATTGGACCCCTGTCATCTCTACCTTCTCATTAATCTTTGATCTCTCCCTGGCTAGTAAATCCTTCCCTCCTGCCTACAAATACATCCATGTCTTCCTCATACACAGTACCTCCCTCACCTCACCCTATCACCCCCAGTAGGTGGTATCCTCAACTCTCTTCTTTTTTGTGGCCAAACTCCTTGAAGAAATCCTTTATATCCAGGGCATCCTCTTCTCCTCTTACATTCTCTAAACCCTCAGTGATTTGGATTCCAATCTCATTGTTCAGCTAAAATTGCCCTCTCCAAACTACCAGTGATCTTTTACTTATCAAATCTCCTAGTCGTTTATCAATCCTGATCCTTCTTGAGCTTTCTATAGCCTGTGCCATGGTTGCTCACTTACTCCTCCTGGATATTCTCTCCTTTCTAGGTTTTTGTGATACTGCTTCCTCCTGGTTCCCTTCCTTCCTTACCTGACTATCCCTTCTCAGTCTCCTTTGCATCCTCCAGGTCACGACCAATAACTATTGGTTCCCCCCAACCCAGGCCCTATGCCAGGTTCCCTCCCTTTTTGTCTCTACATTCTGTGCCTTGATTAGCTCCTGAGCTCCCACAGGGTCAATCATCATCTCTATGCCGATGATTCTGAGATTTCCATATCCAGCCCTAGTCTCTCTCCTGAGTCACAGTCATGCAACTGCCTTTTGGGGATCTAAAATTTAATGCCCTGTAGGCATCTCAAACTCAATACGTCCAAAAAGAATTCATTAACTTTTCCCCAAAACCCTCCCCTCTTCTGAAATTCCCTATTACTGTCAAGGGTACCACCATCCTATCAGTCACAGTCTGGGAACCTCAGTGTCATCTTCCACTTTGCACTCTCACTCATCCCGATAGCCAATCCATTACCAGGTTTTGGCATTTTTACCTTCATAACATTTCTCATGTGTGTTCCCTTCTCTCTACCCCCAGAGCCACCACCCTAGCTCAGGCCTTATCACCTCTCACCCAGACTATTGTAACAGCCTACTAACTGATCTCCCTGCCTGAAATCTCTGCTCACTCCAATCCATCCTCCACACAGAGGCCAAGATCATTTTTCTAAACTCACCTTCTGCAGGCACTTTTCTCAGCCCCACCTTTCCCCAAGCTGCTAGTGACATCTCCTCTGAGGCTATCTTCACTAATACTGTAAATATACTGTATGTACCTAGTTATTTACATGTTTTTTTTTTCTCCCACATAAGCCCCACAAGGACACGGACTATTTTTGCCTTTCTCTATATCCCCCGCACTTAGCATGGAGTCTGACATAAAGCAAGTGCTTAAAGAATTTGCACAATGTCACCTCCCTGCTCAAAGAACTCCAGTGGCTCCTTATTACCCACAGGACCTCTATTTGGAGGTCAAATAATATACACTGGCCTACTTGTAGTTCCTCGGATGGGACGCTCAATCTCCCATCTCTGTGCCTTTTCATTAGCTATTCCTCACCCTTGGAATGCCTTGCCCTTTCACCTCTGACTCTTGGTTTCCCTGGCTTCCTTCAAGACAGTTCAAAGGCCTGTAGGAGCTTTTCTCAGCCCCATCTTCCCCCATGCTGCTGGTGATATCTCCTCTGTGATTCTCTTCCACTTCCAGGGTATATATCTTGTATGTACCTACTTATTTACTTGTTTTCTCTTCCATGTAAGCTCCAGGAGAGCATGGGCAATTTTTGCCTTTCTCTGTAGCCCCCACACTTAGCATGGAGTCTGATACAGAGCAAGTGACTGATGAGTGGCACCACTCCCATCTTGCAGTGAAAACTGAGATTCAGAAAAGCCAAGTGATTTGCTGAAAGTTACAAAGCTTATATATGTCATAGAGGGGATGGGAGCCATAGAATCACAGAACCTCAGAACAGGAAGGGACTACAAAAGCCAGCCAGTTCAATCCATACATGAAAAAGGATTTGAACCATAGCACCCACTGGGGAAAGGGAGAGGCCCCATTTCTCTTTGGGACAGCTCACAGTAGGAAGAAGTTTTGGGTGATGACAAATCTCAAATTGCCTCCTTGCATTTCCACCCAAGACTCCTCGATTATCAGGATGAATGTTCTTTCCACCATACCACACTTGGATTCTTGGGCACCTTACAAACAAGCAATCACTATGGTCACCTCCAGAGTGACTAAGAAAAAATGCCTTTTTAAACACTGCCCATGGGCTAGTTAGAAAGTGTTCAAGTCTGAGTGTTGGGAGCCTTGGACACTAATCATAGTTCTGATGCTACTTTGTGACTGACAAACTCACAGCTGCACCGAGCCTCAGTTTACCCTTCAGAAAAATGGAGGGAACACTACCAGCTCTACCTACCTCATGGGATTATCCCAGCAATCCAATATGGGAGTGTACTTTGTAAAACAGAATGGCACAAATACAAGAAGATGTTTCATTTTTTTAAAAAAAAAGCTTTGGTAGACTTTTAAAATCTGGCTTGAATATATTCTAGAATCAGAGTCTCAAATTTGGAAGGGACCTCTGAGGAAGCCACCTCGTCCAAAATCAGAATACCCTATAAAACATCCCTGACAAGTAGCTATGCAGTCTTTGTTTCTCCAGGGACAGAGAGAATCACCACTCAGAGACAGACCATTCCACTATAAGACATCTCTATTAAGAAGATTTTCCAATTTACAAGCCCAACTCAGCCTTACTGGAACTTTGCCCCTTTATTAGCTAACATGAGGTCCCTTCCAGCTCTATAACTATGAGCCTATGTGTGACCTTGGGCAAGTCCCTTCCCCTCCGTAGGCCTCAGTTTCCTCTTCTGTAAAATGAAGGAGGTGGATTCAGTGGCCTCTGGGGTCCCTTCCGGCTTCAATCTGTGAATCTATGTTCCTATGACCCTGTTTTCTGAATAAAAATCCCAGCTCTGCTATTGCTTACTGTATGACCTTAGCCAAGTCCCCTCCCTTCTCTGACCCTTAGTTTCTTGTCAATGAAATGAAGGGGTTGGATTTAGAGCTGTGATGTCCCTTCTAGTTCTAAATCTCTATGGTGCAGAAGGCCCAGGATGCACAACAGTACAACTGAAATCTTTACACAAAGCTATGGGCCCCAACCCCAGTGAAGTCAAAACATTAAACATAGAAGGACCAGCTTTCCCCATGGGCCGAAGGAAGCCATACCCCTTTGTCCCCTGGTGTTTGGCCACCACGATCATGGAATTCTGAATTTGTGAGATGGGCACCTGTTTCCAAGCATCATGCTGCCTGGCTGCTGCGGCCAGGGAAATGGGGGGAGGGACTGAGCTAAAGTCCCCTCCTCCAGCAGCCCAGAGGATGGCAAGCCAATGAAGGTGGCCAATTTTATCCAGCCTGAGCTGTCAGGAGGCTGTAGCAGATGAAACAGGCTCCCCATAGGGAAACCAGGTCAAAAATCCCAAGGAAGCAATGCCTGGAAGTTCTAGGTAACCTAGGCTGTCAAAGAAGGACAGCAGCACAGCGACATTCAAGGGCCCATGATCTCAGAAAAAAAAAACCCTATTTTATTTTCTTCTGTGGCCAAGAAAAAACTTTTAAGCTGGGGATGGGGCATGAGAGGTTGTAGGTGACCTATACCCCAAGATGACCTTTGTCCTTCTCCCTCAGCCCTCACAGTTACTCTCGGCCCACTAACAGAGGAGCAGGAAAAAATTTCCCTCTACATCGTGTCCCACTGGGGATCTGCTGTATGAAGACCAAAACACAGAATAACTGGTCACTAAGAGAACACAGGGAGAGAGATCAAAGTTATGATTTTAATGAGTACCATGTGCCCAACACTGTGCTTGGCACTAGGGGCACAAAGAAAAGCTAAAACGCAAAACAGTACCTGCCATCTAGGAGCTCTCATTCTAATGGGGATGGAAAGACAGCTACTATATAAGAAGATGTATGCAGAGTCAAAGGAAGGTAATCTTAGAGGGGAAGGTTCGGGGGGCTGAGGGGCTGGGAAAGGTGGCTTTGGGACTGAGACTTGAAGAAATCCAGGAATGTCAAGGGGTGGAAGTGAGGAGGGAGGACATTCCAGGCATGGGGTACAGACAGTACAAAGGCATGGAGGCAGGAAATGGATAGTTGAGTGTGAGGAACAGCAAGCAGGCTGGTATTGTTAGAAATGAAGCCTGAGAATACTGGAAAACTAGAAAGGGTCAAAAAAAGCAAAAAAAAAAAAACTAGAAAGGGGGCAGGTTGTGAAGATGCCAAACAGAGAAGTTTATATTAGATCCAGGAGGCCATTGGAGTTTATTGAACAGGGGGAGCGGGATGGAGTGAGATGGGCAGAGCACGCTTCAGGACAGTCCCTTTGGCAGCAGCTCTGTGGAGGATGGATTGAAGTGGGGAGAGACTTAATGTAGGGAGAAAAAGAGGTGATGAGGTCCTGGAGTAGAGTGGTGGCTGCGTAAATAGAAAGAAAGGGACACACCTGAGAGATGTCACAGGGAAAGAAATGACAAGAATTGTCAACTAGCCACTTATGTGGGGTGACTGAAGGTAAGGAGTTGAGAAGGACACTGAGATAGAGAATGTGGGAGAATGGGAGGATTATGTTGCCTTCAACAGTGATAGAAAATTCAGAACAGGCGAGTGCTGGGGATGGGGCAAAGATCAATAATTCTGTTCTGGACATGTTGAATTTGAGATAACTATGACACACCAGGTCCCAACAGTCCAAAAGGCAGTTGGAAATGAGAGTCTGGAACTCCTAAGAGAGTCTAGAACTCTCTATATCAAGGATAAATGGAGAGGGTAGTATCAGGTGAATAATGAGGCTGCGAAGCCAATAGCTTTTAGAAGAGAGGAAGAAGAAAGTAAGTAGAGGCACCAAGTATAGATCACTTTTTCAAGAAATTTAGCAAAGGGGAAGAGAAGTATAAAATGATAGCAAGTGAGGATGGTAGTCATTTGAAGATTTTTTGAGGGCATGGAGACACGAGCATGTGACAATGGGACAGAAGCCAAAAAAAAAAAAAAAACCCAAACTGAAGATCACGGAGAATTGGGATGGTAGTGGGAGTAATCTGCTTTAGTAAATAGGAGGGGATGGGATAAGGGCTACACGTAAAGAGATTGGCGTTGGGAAGGAGGTGGGAGAATTCTTCATGAGAGACTAGAGTAAAGAAGATTGAGATCGTGAGGGATTATATGAAAGGGACATGAGATGAGAAGGGACAAACAGCCCTGAACAAATGGCCTCAATGTTTTCAGTGAAATATGAGCCGAGGTCTTTGGCTGGAAAGTTTGGGGGAGGGGGAGGGGAGTCTTGAAGAGATGTGAAGGTTTGGAACAGCTGTGGTGAGTGGGATAGAGGATAAATTAAAGAGTAGATGAATGCCTTGCTGCCATGAAGGCCCAGTTGATAGATAACAGAAATTTGTAGTGGGTCCAGTTGGCTATGGTTTTGTGATTTCTTCCAGTTTCCTTGAACAGCACATGAATAGGAGTGAAGGAGAAAAATGGTGGGAGTGATCTAGGGTGAGGGTTTAGTAATGTATGATTGGTGTTAGGACGAGGGGGAAGAGAATTCGAGCGTACAGGACAGCATAGATTTGAGTAAGTTCACCAAGGTGTCCAGATAGGGAAAGGAGGAGAATATAGCTCATTCAGAGATGATGGCTTGGGAAAGTATTGAGGAGAAGAGGGATTACATGTTTCAGTGAAGAGAAAGAATAGGAGTCAAAAGGCATAAGGAAAAGGGAATGATAAAGGATTATTAAGATCAGATAAAAGAATTTTGGAGTTCATGAACATGGAAGTGGAAAACTTGCAAGTGATGGAAAGATCAAGGAGTGGGTCATGAGAAGGGAACTGACTGAAGAACTGGGAAGTTAAGATATTTGAAAGAACATAAATATATATGTTTGTAGTTCCCTAGCAGATCTGGACTGGAACACCAAGGAAGTAGGGCTGGGATGAATGGGAATAAGGGAGCAGACAGCACGTGTCAGGGAATAGAATTTGTTCATCAATAATAATTGGGAGTTCAATACTCTTTGGAGCCCAGTAAGGAGGTAGGAGTTGGTAAAGCAGAGATCTCGGGGATCCAAAACTTAGTACCACAGCAAGAGAGTCATCAATGACTCGGTCCATAAAGGACATTCTTTCCCAAAACATAGCTTCAATCAAAGTTTGGAGATTATTCCTTGACAACTCACTCTGTAGAATGTTAAGGACCCATACAGCTCCCTTGGTACAATCCCATCTTATAGATGAAGATACTGAGGTCCAGAGTTGGGGAGAGACTTACTCATATTTATACAGCTAATTAGTGACCGAACTCAAACCCAAGCCTTCCAAATATCCATCCAATACTATTTCACATACAACATGCAGCCTCTTTGGGGAGAGGGGTACATCACTCAGGTATCGTGTAGATAGAAGGACCAGATAACATAAGAGGAAAGAACAGGTTCAAGAGGAGTGAGGCTGAGAGAGATATAGGACAAAAAATGTGATACAACAAGAGGATTTCTAAGTATCCAATCATGGAGGAAGAATAATACTGGGTAATGAAGGGGACTAAAGTAGGTGAGGTCAAATACAGATAGAGGTCACAGGAGATAAGTATGTCAAGGAAGTTAAAAAGCAGAGTGTGAAAAGAGTGATCAATGTGAATATTCAAGTTCTGGAAAATGAACCCGGTGTAAAGTGGGAATAATGGATGGGAGTGGCAAAGAGGCAGATTTAGTCTTGATGTCAGGAGAAATTTCCTAACAGTGACAGCTGTCTCAAAATAGAATGTTACCTCGGGAGGGGGTGGGTCCCTGTCATTGGAGATCTTCTAGCAAAGGGAGCCCACTTGTTAGAGAAGTTGTAGGGAGGACTCTTGTTCGTGTGGGCTGGACCAGATGGACCCTGAGGTTCCACCTAACTCCAAGTTTTTGTGATCCTCATTTTATGATGATTGGGGATGGGGTTGAGAGGAAGACTGTAAAAGGAGGAAGGCAGAGAGTATCTAGGAGCTCAGTAGATGGCAAAGACAATGATCTTAACCATGGGCGTTATTAACTATGATTTTTCACCTTTTTTCATCATTACTTTGGTAGATAGAAGACTGCAGTGGAAAGATCACTGGATTTGAAGTCCTAGCTCAGCCACTTCATTCCTATATGACCTGGGAAAAATTCATTTACCTCTCTTGGCCTCAGTTTCCTCCTCCTCCAAATCAGGGAGTTGGACTAAATGACCTCTTAGATCCCTTCCACCTCTGAATCCATTATCCTATGTTTTTTATCAGCCCAGCCTGTAAGATCTTTGTGTTCTACACCTCCTCTCCCTCCCTCCCTCCCTCCATCATCTAAAGTGGGCAACAGTGCCTGAAAACTGTTTGCCCACCTACCTCTTTACTGTTACCATACCAATGATTAGTGTTACAGGCCCTATGATTTTTATAGGTACCACTTATCACTAATGGGTTCCTGGTATTGGCCTCATGTTTCTTTCCTTTGGGAACTAGCAGTTGTGTGTTTGCTGCAATTTACTTCCATACTGATTTCTGAAGGACACTCTGATGACAGTGATTTTTCATTTTCGTGCTTGTAAAATGTGTTCCCAAGGCCAGAGCTGGCAATAACGTAATTACACCCATAACCAAAGCTACAAGGTAGTAACTCAGGAGAAAGTGACTTGCTCTGAGCAGTAAGCAGCCTGTTTTGTAAGTCCCCTTCCCAGCATGTAATAATCACAGGCATCTTCCCCTTTGCCCCCACACTCTGACACTATTCCATACCTTGAGGACACAAAAATGAAACTAGAAATCAGGGTGAATAATAAGAAGAGAAGCATTTTCAGATTCATGTTATCTGCAAATGAGAAAGACATAGAAGTCAGGTGAAGGGCACCTGCTCACAATTTCAGGGGTTCATAATAAGATGAACTGAATGCAGGCTCATTGTTTAATTTCTGGTTTTGGTATAAGCGACTATCTTATTTGTAAAACCGGAGTCTACTCAGAGGGGCTTGCTGCTCGGCGTATAAGTTGATCTATTAAAATCTACAATGAAGATTCTCACAGAGATTGGCTTCAAACACACAGTTTTTGACCACTTACCATCTATACAAATTGGCTGGTCATTTCTTATCTATGCTTAAATCTGTTAGAAAAGAAATGTTATATTATTTTAGCTCAGCATCTCACAAGCACCAAACAATTTTCAGACAGCAAGATAAGCCCAAGTGTTATGTGTTTCATTAAGAGTTAATGTCTGATATAAACCACATTGATTTTTCTTGAGGATCTCAAAGCATTAAATCCACTGAAATAAACTGGAAAAAATGAGAAAGCAGTTGTGGGTGGTGTATTGAAAAGATCAATCTATCCCACTAGTTCCTATTGCCAAGAGAGCCAAACTGAGCCCAAATCCTACACCTGGTCTTCCTTTCATTTCACTATGCTCCTAAAACTTGGGGTTTGCCCAGTCTTCCCCAGATTAACCAAAGCCTGGTGGTATCAGATAAAGCTTATCTAAAGAAAGATGGTATTTCTAAGAATTCAACAATCAGAATGGAATTTTGACATGGGCTGTGTTTTGAAATGAAGGCCTTTGAAATAAACATTTATGGGAGTTGGATACTATTGCCAGTATTTAACTCATATCTTTCAGGAAATCTGGACTCAAAAACCCAACACATTCACTAGTGATTTGTATGGCAAGATGATTCTCCACAGTGAGCTCTTGGGTCCATTTTAAAATCATTCTACAGTATTTATACAGACTTTCCCAGACTATATCTTTTGAGTACAGGGAAATCCATCTCCATCTCAAGATGCCTGGAAGGAGGGCATAGACAGGAATATCACTCCAGTGGATACTGGCTCTTCTGAATTACAGGAAAAGCCTTTCTCTAAGATAACAATTCTTAACCTTTTTGTATTATGGAACCCTTGGGCAGTCTAGTGAAGCCTATAGAGGGACTCTTTCTCAGAATTATGTTTATAAATGACTAAAAAAAAATAGGATTACAAAAGAAATCCATTCTGGTCTCTACTCTGAGACTTCCATCTCTAATTACCTTCTATTAAAACTGAAGAACAAATGCTAAGGCAAAAACCAAGGCTCGTATTTATGGGCCAGATGTCAGCCTTGGATGGGAAGGGTCTAAGCCTTTAAGGCCTCTCCCCATACAAGTCTTTTTCTTCTCTCACTGGAATACCCACAGACACTAAGACCAACAAAAATAAGGGAGCTGACCAGCAAGGTTTTGGTCAACTAGTGTCTTTTGAATGTCATTCCCCCTCATCCCCCTACTCTCCATCATAATGTCCTACCTACATAGCCAAAGAGTTTTTTTTTCTTTACTGGAACCAGTTACAAAATATCTATGTATGCTCCAAAGTCCACATGGAGATTGTATAAGCTTAGCATTCTGGGCATGCTCATAAGGACTGGGCTCATTGGATAGTCCCTAATATAACAACAAAATAAAAGAAATCATAGACAGATAGGAAGAGAGGAAAGAAAAATCAAGGCAAGAAAAAGAGAGAGAATTCTGGAAAAAGAAGAAGGGTGAAAGTGGGGGAAAGAGAGAAATGAGAAAACTACATAGAGGAAAAAATGAGCAGTGGGGCAGAGGGGAAGAGAAGAAAAGGAGAGAGAGAAAAGAAAGAATAAAGACATAAGGGAAGAAGGAAGAGGAAGAAGAGAAAGGAAAGAAGAGAGAAAGGAATGAGACAGAAAAATAAATGAGAAAGAGGAATTAAGAAAGGAAGAACAGAAGAATTAAGGAAGGAGACAAAGAGAGAAAGGGGAAAATTAGAGGGCAAAATGAGAACAGGAAGCATGATGAGAAAAAAGAAATGAGAAGGAGAAAATAGGGAGGTCACGAAAAATGAGAAAATGGTAGAAAAATTAAAATTTAAAAATAGAGAGAAAGATAGGGAATAAAGAGAAAAGAAAGAGAGAAATGAGAAAGGGAGACAAGGAATTAGGTAGCTATAGATTGGGGTGGGGTAGTTAACATTTGCACCATGCTTGGCACTTTCCATGTAGAAAAGCTGGGGCAGCAGGGGTGGGGGCGGGGGGTTGCTGCTTTCTGGAAAGAAGGGCCTTGTTCTACTCTGGGGAGCACAGGAAGATATTCTGTGACTGGTTTTAATCCACTAATCACATGGTAAAGCAGAGCCTTTTTGATTAGCTGTGGAGCCTGAAGTGGGGTGAATTCAAAATGCACTCACATACCAAGTAATAGTAATCTCTGGGTGTGGTTCTTTCTACCCTGATTCTCTACCCACTATACCATGCTGTCTAAAAAGAAAAAAAAAATACCAAAATAAAAAATAAAGATAAATTATTGATAAAAAAAGGGAAATAAAGAAAATTATGGGAACCTACTACACACAAGTATTTCCCAGCAAAATGAGAAATCAAAATATGCTGTTTGTGTAGCACAAATGACAGACCTGAGAAATTCAAAGAAACATGGGAAAATTATATAAACTGATAGGAAATGAAGTAAGCACAATGAGGAGAACAAGCTATATAATGGCCAAAATTATATAAACAAAAAGAGTACTAAAAGTTAGCTAAGTGTTAAATAAATGTAATGAGCAATTTGTGTCCCAGAGAGAACACAATGAAACTACTAGCCCAAAGAAGGGCTGGTAAAAAGGTGGGGGACCACAGAGGCAGAGTGCTGCATATGCAGTCAACCTTGATCACTTTATCTACTGGTTTTGCTTAGCTGCTTTTCTTTGATGAAGAAGTGGGAGGATTCAACAATGGAGATATGAGGCAAGACAAGGAAGGAGGTGCCATATCTAGATATGACTATGAAGATAAAAGTAAAAGTGTCGATGCAACTTATTTGTAAAAAAACAAATAAGATAAATTTTTTTAGGCAATTGGGGTTAAGTGACTTGCCCAGGGTCACACAGCTAATAAGAAGATAATTTTTTTTTAAAGTCATGGAGAATTGGAAAGGAACTACAGTACTAGAAGGGCATATGTCCTGATTTTCAGAAAAAAAAGTAAGAGAATGGAGTCTGAAACTGTAGGCTTGTGAACTTGACTGACTGTTGACAAAATCATAGGATATATTATTAAATGAATGGTCCGTCAACATCTAGAAAAAGAAATAGTGATAATAAAGAGCAAGTATGGCTTCCTCAAGGATGACTCGGTCAGTCAATGAGCATTTATTAAGCTCCTTCTATGTGCCAGACCCTGTGCTAAGCACTGGGAATATGAAGAAAGCCAAAAGACAGTCACTGGCCTGGAGAAGCTCACAGTCCAATGGGGGAAACAACCTACAAACAACTGTATACAAACAAATGAGACATGGGGAAAGTGGGGGAGGCAATCTCAGGGAAGGAATTAGAATTAAGGGGGATCAAGAAAGGTTTCTTGGCAGAAGGTGGGACTTAAGCTGAGATTTGAAGAAAGCCAGGGAGTTCAAGAGGAAGAGAGGGGGAAGGTGAGTGTTACAGGCATGGGGGACAGCCAGTGAAAATGGTCAAAGATGGGAGATGGAGTCTTGAATTCAAGGGACAGCAAATAGATCAGAATCACTGTCGTATTAACCCCATTGCCATTTTTAAATATTACCACCAGTCTTGTAGATCAAAGGAATACAGTATACATGTATAAATGCACACGTGTTCATACATACATACACACACACACACACACACACAGAGAAAGTGCAAGCACAGGTGATAGAACAGTTTTATGGACACATATTGGCTGAATAGTTAGACTCCAGAAGAGTTGTTAAAAATCTCAAGGGATCTGTCCCTAGTTTAACATTTTTATCAATGACTGAAGGCATAGATGATAGGTTTATCAAACTTCCAAATGACTCAAAATTATGAAGGATGGCAAGCAGATTGGATGGCAGAGTTAGGATCTAAAAAGAGCCTGATGGTCAGACCTAATATGAAGTTTAATAGGGATAAATATGAAATCTTACACCTGGTTTGAAAAGAATCAACTTTACAAGTTTAGGAGAGGGAAAGAAACATGGACATCAGTTTGCCTAGAAAAGGATCTGGGGGTTTTAGTTAACTTCAAACCCAATGTAAGTTAATCAAAACAGCAGCAACAGCCCAGATACAACAATGATTCAAAAAACTTATGAACGCAACTTTTAATAGCTACTGCCATCTTAAATTCTCCTAATTTTCAAGCTTTCAACATATAAAGACTTGGCCAAAGGAATCAAAATCGTGTGGTAACAGGATGAAACACATAGCATCCCTGATATCCTGACATACTATAGTTGTACTTAGGATGCTTTCCATGGCTTCAGAGGATAAGCTTACATCCTAACACTTATTAAACTCAATAAACTATAAAGCACAGTTATTTTATCCACCTATGCAATAGAATATGGACCATTAAAAGGAAAGGAATAATAGCAAGATAGTAACTTATCTGAAGACCTTTTTTCTGATTTGATTAAAACATATAAGAATAAGATAATGACAATAATGCTAATATTTTTCAAAGTCCAACCTATCATCTGTGCTGAGAAGAGGGAAGGGAGAGAGATGATGGCAAAGACAATGTCAGCTAGAGCAATGTACAGAAAAGGGCTTTAAATGCCCTGAGGTATGGTAGCTTTGAGACCTGGCAGGATCCCCTGAAATGCTAGTCAATTAGATATTAGCAATACCATTGATAAAGTTAACCCTAACTTTAACTCCAGCCCAATTGGATGAACTGCTCTTATGAATCTAAGAAATCAGTGAGGTGGCAAAGAGTTGCAGGTTTGCCCTACTAGTAATCATTGTGATGATCAGCTTGACACTGAGGAGAGCAGAATGAGTGTTCCTTCTTTTTGTTTGAGTTCCCAAACAAGGCAAAATATATCAGAATAAATCAGAAATACCAATACCCCCACATGCTGGAAATACTTCTGTGCAGATGATGCTGATCACTAAAGTGAGCAAACCATAGTGCATAAGGAAATGGATTGAGGACATGAATACTTTCATTATGCATCACTGCTATATCATAACAAAATTGGAAATGGAGCACACCAGTTACAGGCACAGACTTCATGTTGCTTTTTGTATATGGAACCCTCAACTCCAAGTCACAGAACACCATATTGATGACCAATGCTGGGAAATTATTTTTTTAAATTTTATTGTTAAACTTAGATTAGATAAATGATGAAATCAAGGAGCTAATAAAATTGAAAGAGGGAAAAGTTAAAAATCTCACGATCATTTGCAAATCTTTACTTAATGTGAATTCTAGAAATTATACCTAATAACAGATCAGAGCCAAAAAAAATGTTACCAGAGTCTCACATAATTTTGAAAAGGAGATGGGCGTAATCAAAATAGGATTCTGAAATGCTTTTTTTTAAGTTTGCATGAATCCAATTAGCAGACCAATTATACTAAAATAGAGTAATTTTTTAAAAAGCTGGTATTTGCTATAGCTATTATAATTGAACCTCTTCTCCTGTACTAACAGAAAGTATAACAAACATTTAAGCACCTGCACACAGCGGTATATGTAGCAGACACTGTCATGACAACTAAAAAGGGAAAGGTAGAGCTATCAAGGAATAGCCCTAACGGTAGACACCTTTAATATCACCATGGAAGAATTGACTTGGAGCTATTAAGGATCTGTGGAAAAGGCACTAGAAGAATAATTCAATAACTAGTTAGTACATTCAGCAGAAAACTTGAATGCCTTACTCTTCAATTACTGACAAACAAATATCAACCTGTGGAAAAAAATCCAGAAATCAAGAGTTCATTAGAAATTCTTGATTCCTTTAATCAGCTATTGAAATCAAAAGGTAAAATGTTAAGGCAGTACAAGTCAGAGAAGTTTAAGGCAAAGTAAACAATTCAACATCAATCAAAAACTTTACTACAGAGGCTTGAAAAAATTAAAAAAAAAAAAAGATCATGGGCAAGATAGAACCACCAAAGGAAGACACTGTGGAAAGTTTTCTATTCTTCTATACAGTATCAAGAAGTTCAACACTCAACTAAAACATAAATCAGATCAAATGAGAAACATAAACTTTAGGCAATTAGTATAATGAATGACAGAATGGTTATGTCAAGGGAGGTATCTGAAATTTTAGCCTCTCTGTAAAATTGAAAAAGTAATGGAGCCTTGTCAGATTCATAATTATTGGTTCAAATGCTTCACAGTAGTGCATGAATTACTAGCGAGGCACATAGCTAGCTTCCTCTCAGATGTTAGCCAGATGCCTCTTTTCTTGACAGAAGGCATTACGTACCTGTTACCGAAGGATGAGAATGCCAGAGACCCCTCTAAATATGAGCTAATTATGCAGTTACATATTTTACACAAAGCATTTGTAGCTTGTACCAGGAAAAAAATGTATAAACGCCTACAAGAAAGCAATATATTAGCTGAGGAGCAAAAAGGGTGTGCCAAAAAGTCCCAGGGGTTTAAGAGAAACTTCTTATCAATTCCACAATTACCAAACAAGCTGGGGTAACATATTAACATATATTACTTTTATTAATTTTTACAAACCCTTTGACTCAGTTCTATACTCATAACTCATTCACACTGAGCAAATACATAAAATAGACTGAACTTTAGTTCAGAACTGAGAATGTTAGACCAGTGATGTCAAAAGCAAATAGAAACGAGGTCACTAATCCATACATAAAGATCCCTGCAGGCTGCATATTGACTTAGTTTAAAATTTTAATGTTAATTATGTTTTGTTGAATTTTTTTTAGTTTTTTTAAAATATTTACAAATTACATTTTAGAAATTACATTGTAATTTCCAAATTACATTTTAGAAATCAAGAGTTCACTAGAAATTCTTGAAATGTGAACATTACATTGTAATGCCTGAACATTTGCTTCAGGCAATGCTAGTTGCATATGGCCAGGGGGTTGCATTTTTGACACCTCTGTGTTAGAGTATTATGGAAAACTATTCTATTTAAAACATATTACCAACATAATAATGTTACAAGCAATCTAGATAAAATGTGACATTTTTTCAGGGAGACAATTTAAATTCATTGTCATTCTGCCTAGCTACAGATACATTATCTCTCCTAAATAAGAAAGATTGAAGAAAACAAGTATTTATGAAATTCCTTCTATGTGCCAGGCATTGTTCTAGGTGCTTTACAAATATTGTTATTTGATTCTCACAACAACTCTGGAAGGGAGGTGATATTATCCCCATTTTACAGTTAAGGAAACTGAGGCATTCAGAGGTTAAGTGACTTGCCTAGGGTCATACAGGTCACCTGCTATCAGTCCTTAGGATTGCTTAGTAAAGAATTTCTCTGAGTTTGTGACCGGTTTGTCATGTGCTCTAAGAATGTCTTTTATTATTCTTTTTCCTTTTTGGTGTGGAAATGTTAACCAATAGCTGCTTTAGGATGAGTAGGCCTCAAATTTAATTAATATTACACAAGTTTCCGTTAGAATACTTTGCAAATTTGTTGTGGTTCATTTTACAATTCCAAAGGTTTACTGTGACTTCCATGGTATAGGTGTTAATTGCTTTAAATGTATTCTTCCCATTCAGCTTCAACCTCAGAATTCTGGTGAGTTTCAACATATTTATTCATAGCCTCCTTTTTATCTTTATGTTCGGTGTAGCTTGTCTGGAGAAGAGTGTATGTATCACCTTCATCCTTTGGTTCAACGAGTCCTCTGGATTCAAGCTTGAAGCCTTCGGTTTCTGTCTTTCCATGGCATAAGTTTTTGTACTTACTGAAGTCAATGACATTTTGCTATCATTGGAGAAAGACTCCACATAATGGAGTTGGATTTGTTTTTTTGTTTTTGTTTTTGTTTTTGTTTTTGTTTTTTTAACTGGGGATCCAGTTAACTGGAAGTAATTCGCATACGTCAAATAGTTAATAAAATATTTTGATTCAACTCCTTTAATTTGGAAGCCGTACTTAGCAAGGTGGCACAGTAGATAACATACTGGGCCTGGAGTCAGTCAAGCAATCAATCAGCAAACATTTATTAAGTACCTACTGCATGCCAGTTACTGTACTAAGTACTAGAAGACCCGATTTCAAATCCTGCCTCAGATACTTACTAGCTGTATGACCCTAGACAAGTCACTTAACCTTTGAATGCCTCCGTTTCCTTAACTGTAAAATGGGGATAATAATATCACCGCACTTCCAGAGTTGTTGTGAGAATCAAATAACAATATTTGTAAATCACCTAGAACAATGCCTGGCACTGAATTTGTTGAATGTAACTGAAAATGGCTTACACTCAATGGAGAGGGAATCAAGGCCCTCTATGGGCAACACCCACATAAACTTAGCCAACGATATGTTAACAAAGAAGCCTCAGATGGCTGAGTCAGTTGGATTTGTTTGTGGAAATGGAGGGTTTATAATGGCAACTCAGGACCAAGTCATTCCCACCACAGAGTACAGAAAGGTTATCTTGAAGATAGTTATTGAGATTTAGTAATCAAGATAGATTATGCAAGGATATGATGGGAATGTCATTGCATGTTGTACAAATTTAGCACCAACTGAATATGTAGAAAGGCATGACCTGGGACAACAATTCACCATCTTTCAGACTGTGACACAACAAATGTTTATGTTGTAAATATAGATCTTGAAATATCCCAGAGATCTCAACCAAGAAATTGTATTGGAACTAAATGTCAGTCATTTTTTGGTCATGCCTAACTCTTCATGATCCCATTTGTGGTTTTCTTAGCAAAGATACTGGATTGGATTTAGCCATTTCTTTCTCCAGCTCATTTTGCAGATGAGGAAACTGAGGCAAACAGGGTTAAATGACTTGCCCAGGGTCACAGGGCTAGTAAGTGTCTGAGGCCAGATTTGAATTCAGGAATTGCTGCATTCTATCACCAAAACATAACAATAATTCATAAAACTTAAGAATAGCATTTAAATAAATATCACCATCTCCAATATTTATAATTACCAAGCTATATGACATGAAAAACTGAAGTACATGGATGTGGCCATGATCAAAATCACGTAAGAAAAGGATGTATGTATCCCTCCTGCTGTCACTAACGGAGTTGTACTCAAGATGCTTTCAGTGAATTTAAGGAAGATGAACTTACATCCTAACACCTTTATTCAACCAACAAAATGCAAGGTCCTTGAGAGCAGGGATTGCTTCATTCTTTGCAGTTATATTCCAGTGCCTAATGCAGTGTGTGGTATATAGTATGGATTTAATAAATACTTGTTAATTAGGGACAGCTAAGTGGTGAAGTGGATAGAGCACCAGACCTGAAGTCAGGAGGACCTGAGTTCAAATCCGGCTCCAGACCAAACACTTGACACTTACTAGCTGTGTGACCCTAGGCAAGTCACTTAACCCCAATTGCCTAAAATAAATAAATACATACATACATACTTGTTAATTGGCCAAATTACAAAAATCTCATTTGATCTTCACAACAATCCTGTTGCTATTAGCATGCCCACTTTAGAGATCAGAAAACTGAAGAAGACAGCGGTTAAATGATTTACACAGGATTATATAGCTTGTAAGTATATGGGGCAGGATTTGAATTCAGATTTCTCTTACTCCAAATCCAGCAATTTATCCACTATACCACCTAGCGGACTTTGACGATTTTTTTTTGGGGGGGGGGAAGAAATGGGGGATATTTAAGCTGGAGAAGAGTTAGGAGGAGAGTGAGAATTCTTTTTGAAGGGCTATCTTGTGACAAGGATGACATTTGTTCTGCTTGGCCTCAAAGGAAGGCCTGGAACAATAGGTCGAAGTTACACAGGCAGATTTTGGTTCAATTCAGGGAAAAGCTTCCAAATATTTAGAGCTATCCCTGGATCCCTACTGCCTCTAGGATAATACAAAAACTGACCCTTCAAAGTCTGGCTCCAAGCTATTTTTCAAGCCATCTTTCACATTATTCCTCTTTATTTGTGTATCACTTCCAGCCTAACTGGACTACAGGCTGCCCCCAAACTCCATGCCATCTCTTCTTCCTCCCTCCTAGCCACTCCCTCCTTACCACATTTAGGAAGTCTTAGCTGTAAATGTTACCCCTGGAGCACTCTGCCCAGATCTCTCATTTACCCCTTTCATCTTGTCTTTAGGCACATGCTATATCCACCATCAACCCCAGCAGAATATAATTCCTTGACAGCAGAGACTTTCATGTTTCTTTTTAATTATTTTTCATTTTTATTTTCTACTTAAACATTAAATAGAAAGGGCATTTGTGTCTCCATAGTAGAACAGAAAAAGAATTGTACATGAAACTATGTGTCTCTAATAAATGCATTTCACTTTTCAAAGAATGTAAGTTCAACCAGTAGCCTTCAAAGCTTTCTCTTTTTATCTGAATTTAAAAAAAAAAGTTAAGAGAGACAGGTAGGGAGAGGTGGGAGAGACAGGAAAAAAAAGTGGGAAGTGGAAAAGGTCAGAGAATTAGAGAACAGTGGGGGAGAAAGGGAGAAAGATAGGGAGAAAATGAAGATAATGAGATCAGAATATTGGAGAGAAAGGAGAAGGAAAGAGTTAAGAGAGGGAACATATAGTATCAGAGGAAGAGATGAGCAAGATTGACCCACAGATAATAATCCAGAAGGAAAGGGGCGATCTATTTTGTCTGAGAGGACCTTGAAGAGCCCTCTGGGAATCTGGATCACCAGGAAGGTTCAAGTTCATGAGATCCTCAGAGTTTTGACTAGAATTTTCACTGATATCCCTGCTGCTAGCTCCTGGTGAGGAAACCAGTTTAAAGAGCTATGTTTAAACACCTTGTTCAATGTCCCATTGGAAAATGTTGTCTGTGCAGGTTCTGCTTGGATTTGTAACTGGAAGCTCTGTAAAATAAGGCAATTTGTTGTTAATGGAGGTATTGTACTTAAATGAAGACACACTTAGTTATCCTTAGTAGCTCCCAGATAAAGAAACAAAAAGCAGAAAGAGAAGGATATTGGAGAAACCTTCTCAGACTGAAGAGAACTAGTCACCAGAGGATTCTACACTCTCCTATCTTCCCTTTTTCCATTCTGACTAGGAGGCAAGATTGTTTGTTGTGGACACATGAAACTCTAAGAAAACAACATAGACTTTTTAGCTGATCTGAAGACCAAGTAAGTCCAACCCTTATATTGGTACCAATTGCCTATTAGGGCGAAAGGACCAATAATGGAGAAAGAAGAAAGAAATCACTAGCAGATGAAGAAAACCTGCTAAGGTATTTGACACCATAGTAAGCTGAAACATCAGAGCTATGTGCTAGCCCCAAGAGGCATCCAAAACTGGATCCAAGGTCACTCAGAAAGGAACCTTCTAATCCAAATCAGGGAAAAGAATGGAGTTACAAGACTTTTTAGAGTTAAATATTAGTGTGAAAGGTACCAAACTGTACCTAAATGTTGCTTTGTTTTGTTTCTGAAAGATGAACTATTCTTATATTCATTACACTTAGCTGTTTTGGTAGAGTTTAATTTTAATTTTTCAAAAAGTCAGAACAGCACAGTAATTTCTAACTCAGTTAATTATATTTATTGTTTCAGCCTGATCATTTGAAACAAGAGACCAAGAAAGCTGGAGCTGGTGTGCTCAAGATGCAGAAAAGGTACCTAAGAGGGAAAAACTGTCTCGAATTCTGAACCAGTAAAGCTCAAGTTACAGGACTCAAGTTACATTGGCATAGGAACAACTTCTTTAAATCAAAATCTTTGGTAGCCTAGACTCAACCCCTTCTCATTTGTGATTTTCTTCTCTAGACTGTTACAAAACTGAAAGGGTAGGGGGTGGGAAGAGGCAAAAAAAGTGGATGGTGTTTGTGAAGTAAGAAGGGTGAATATGAAAAGCATCAATACATCAGTGCATACTGTTTGGGAAGACAGTAATATAAATATGAAGAATATTGCAATAGGAGGATATTTTAGTTCATTTGAATAGGGATACTGAAAGACAGGGCAGGTTGAAAAAGGAAGAAAGGCAGTGTAATATTAGAAAGGAAACTTGGTATGGTAGAAAAACCACCCACTTTGGAGTCAGAAGATTTAGGTTCAAATCCTACTCCAGCTCCCCAATATCTTGTGGACCATAAGTAATCTGGTGAATGACAGGGTGGATTAGGTCAGGAGTTTTTAACCTGGGTCCAGAGACCACTTGGATAAATTTCAGGGGGTCCATGAACTTGGATGGGAAAAATTATATCTTCATTGTCACTAGTCTTTAATTGAAACTGAGGGTTTCCTTCAATCACAAATTTAAAAACAACAAATAACATTCTGAGAAGGGGTCCATAAACTTCACCAGTCATAGTTTCATGAAACACTAAAAAGGTTATGAATCTTGGATTAGGTGATCTCTTAAATTCTCTTCCAACTCCAGACCTAAAATCCTGAAATTAGTTCTGTTTGGGACAGATTAAGCTTGAGGAGGAAATTGCAGAGGGGCCCATTTAGGCTCAATATCAAGGAAACTTGACTAACCAAGTGGAATGGGCTGCCTTGAGATGGGGTAGGTTTCCGTTCCTTTGTGACCACAGGTAGTGTGCTATATTATAATGGGGTCTCTTTGGTGTATGAGTTGGACATTCCTACCCAACTCTCAAATTCCATGATTCTGTGAACTTCAGAGCACAATCACATTTAAGGCTACAAGAAAGAGGAAGAAGAAAAGAAGAAGAAGAAGAAGAAGAAAAGAAGAAAAGAAGAAGAAGAAGAAGAAGAAGAAGAACTATAAGAATTCATAGTCATGGGACCAAGAAAGAAAATATTCTTTTTTGTTGTTTTACATTTGTGTTTTTCTTAAAATTTCTGTACTTTTACCATTCATTTTTTTGACAATTTTGAGTTCTGAATTCTCTCCCTCCCTCCCCCACTCATTGAGAGGGCAAGGGATATGATCCTAATTATACATGTGAAGTCATATATACATCTATATTAGCCATGTTGCAAATAAAAAAGCAAGAAAGATAAAGAAAATGAAAAGTCTGTTTCAATCTGCACTCAGAGTTCATCAATTCTCTCTCTCTCTCTCTGAAGGTGAACAGCATTCTTCATCATGGGTCCTTTGGAATTGTCTTGGATCATTGTATTGATCAGAGGAGCTAAGTGAAAGAGAATATTATCGAGGAGGAAACAGTCATTCTCACATGTCACAGAGAGATTTTGAAGAATGAGGGGTAAGAAAAAGGTTATTGGATTTAATGATGAAGAGCTTATTAGCTATTTGGGAAAGAGCCTGGAAGTGGAGGCAGAAAGAATAAATGACACTTGGGAGAGGCTTAGTAGTGGAAGGGAAAAGAGAGACAAGATGGCAGCTGTCAGGGGCACAGAGTCAAAGGACAGCTTTTTTGTGTGTAGGAAAAGGGGAGACCTGGACATATCTAGAAGTAGAAGTCCAGATCATATGCAGTATGTTTGCTTGACAGTGTCCTGCAGATGTACAATTACACCATATCATTAACCATCCTAAGATTCCAAGGCCCTCAAAGTTTGGCCTCACTTTTACATGTGTATAGGATTAATGGATGACTCCCAAAGTAGTGAGGGCTGAGTAAAGAACTGTGTTGGGATAACTCTATCACGGCCTTGCTGCCATGTAAAAATGGCCTGCTTATTTATTTATTTATTTATTTTTGGCAATTGGAGTTAAGTGACTTGCCCAGGGTCACACAGCTAGTAAGTGTCAAGTGTTTGGTCTGAGGTCGAATTTGAACTCAGGTCCTCCTGACTTCAGGTCTGGTGCTCTATCCACTATGCCACCTAGCAACCCCTAAAAATGGCCTGCTTATTAGAAGAAGACCTGGGTCCTACTACTGGCTCAATAGCTTAATTACTGTCTTCATACCTTGGGCGAATCATTTTGCCTGCTTCCTTCACTGTAAGATGAGAATGAATGCAGCCTCCACCCAGTTGCCAAATTCATATTCCTACAGCACAAGTCTGACCACATCGCTCCTCTGTTCAAGAAGCATCAGCAGATCCCCATTGCCTCCATCTGGCATCTAACGTTTGCATTTTGGTGCCAGCCCATTTTTGCAGAATGAGTTCTCCAGCACTCCACACTCCACACCAGCCAAACTCGTCAGTTTGCTCTTCCCCATACGCTACATGCCGTTCCTTCTCCTACCTCATTGCCTTTGCCCAGGAGGCCCATCATGCCAAAATGCTCACAGGTCACTTCATGTGAGGCCTTTCCCAAGTACCCTAGTCGTTGGTGCTCTCCCTTTCCCCTTCCTATCTATGACCTTGTATTTATTGTTTACAATTTGTATTTATTTATCTATGTACCCCTTCTCCTCCTAAAATATAGGTTCCTTGAGGGCAAATGTCTTTTGTTTTTGTCTTAGTATGTCTAGCACCTGGGACAGTGCTGCATGTAGGAGGCCCTTAATAAATGCTTACTGCAGTGTGAGTTTTTAATATGAATTTGGGGCTGGGAAGACACTAAACAGGCTTCAGAAGGGCATCCAGTTGGACCAACCAGTTGGACATCTCCACACATACTCAGAGCCCCCATCCCCTTGACAGGACTACGGTTGTCTAGAGCTGAGCCTTTCTCTTAAATCTCTATCTTCCCTATCCATAATGAGTTGACCCAATCTGGAAGGCATGGGCTGCTTTAGCTAATGACTTGAAAGAAAATGTATAAGTGCAGATGATTTTTCAGCCGATTTTCCAATGTGGCCTGATTAGCAGCTAATCAGAAATTAATGCTCTGGGTAGAATATTTCTTCTCCAACTCAACAGTTAACAAATCAGGCTGATATTTAAGCGGTCACTTTATTACACTTCTCCACTCACGGTTTAACTCCTATGAGGCATAGCACTGAGCTGTCACCTTTTCCTTTTAAGTTTCTGGCTGTTCTTTGAATCCTCAGAGTTTTCCAAATAGGAGGGAGACTGTGGGAGCTTTCTACTGGGGATTGTACCACCTGGGCAGGAAGTGAACAGGTCAGGATGTCAAAATGGGGAAGTAGGGGCGGTTTACTTTGGCTCTTCTATTCCTCCCCACCCTCCTACCTCTACAGAGGGGTCAAGTTGGAAGAACTATGTTGGAGACCCAGACTCAAGATCTGCCTCTGCTCCTTAGTAGTTGTATGGATATGGACAAGTCATTTCCCCCTTTTCTAGCCCTCAGTTTCCTTATGAATAAAATGGAGGTGCGAATCTCAGATCTATTCCTCTCCCAGGTCTGGTTTGAAGATTATGATGGATGTAAAGGTGTTTGGGGAACATTTAAACCCTATAGAAATGTCACATATCATTATTTGGGTTCTTGGATGCCCAGAGCATCTGCAATGTCCCAATGATCCCTCTGCCAGCATTAAACCCTGAGACTGCATGGTCATGGACTATCTCCCTAGGGCACATTGTTTTCTAGCTTCAAGCTCTACAACTTGGCTGCTCAACCTCTTGGAATGAATGAATGAAATAAATGAAAAAAGTACTGCCCACATGCCAAGTACTGAGCTAAACACTGGAGTACAACTAAAAACACTAGAGTACAAACAAAAGTCGTAACTGTCACTTTCCAAATCGTTATTTATTCTCTAAATCATTTATTTGACAAGCATTTCTTATGTACCTCCCATGAGGCAGACATCTTGCAAGGTGCTAGGGATACAAACACTGAAACCAAACAATCCCTGTCCTGTTCTATTTGGGGGAAACAACATACCAGTCCTCATTCCCCCACCAAGGAGGAGGGACTCTGAGGCCTTCTTGGGCAATAGCAAAAATAACTCATGTTTATATAGTGATTTAAAGTTTGCGAAGCACATGACATATTATCTCATTTGAACCTGATAACTTCAGGCATGGCATCATAGATACAGAGTTAATGACCTGAGTTTAGATCCACTCTCAGACCTTACTGGTTGTGTAACCTTGGGCAAGTCAGTGAACCTCTGTCTGTCTCAGTTTTTCTAACTGTAAAATAAGGGAGTTGAACTCAGTGGCCTCACAGGTTCCTTCCCGCTCTGAGTCTATGATCCTTGTGAAGTAGGCACTTTATTATTTCCATTTTACAGATGAGAAAACTGAGGCTGAGAGAGACTAAGTGACCTGCCCAGGATCACACAGCTAAGAAGTGTCTGGAATAGGATTCATATTCAGATATTCCTGACTCCAATTCCAGTGCTCTAATCACTTAACCTCCTTGGGACTCAGTTTCCTCATCTGCAAAATGAGGATGGAAGATTAGGTGACATCTGAGATCCCTTGCAGATCCATATCTATGAAGGAGGTAGTGCTTCAGGTGAGCCTGGAAGGAGTGAAGGATTTTATGAGGCAGAAGTAAAAAAAGGGAGGACATTTCAGACATGGCAGACAGCCCATGCAAAGGCATGAAGGCAGGAGTTGAAATAAGTACAGGGAACAAGTAGGCCAGTTTGGTTGAAAGATGATGGAGAGTAATATTCAATACAGAGGGGCGTAGCTAGGTGGCACAGTGGATAGAGTACCAGGCCTGGAGTCAGGAAGACTCATCTTTGTGAGTTCAGATCTGGTCTCAGGCACTTGCTAGCTGTGGGACCCTGGGCTAGTCACTTAACTCTGTTTGCCTCAGTTTCTTCATCTGTAAAATGAGCTGGAGGAGGAAATGGCAAACCACCCTAGTATCTTTGCCAAGAAAACCCCAAATGGGGTCACAGAGAGCTGGATATCACTGAAAAAAAAGTGATTGAACAACAACAGTGACAATATATAATAAGCCTGGAAAGAAAAGCAGGGAGCAGATTGTGAAGGGCTTTGAATTCCAGTCAGAGAGTTTGTATTTGATCCTAGAGACCATAGGGACCCACTGTACCTTCTGGAGCAGCAGAATGCTATGGTCAGCTGCATGGAGGATGCATAGGAGAGGGTTAAGACTGGAAGCAAGGAGATCAATCCCATCTCTGGTCCCTTGTTAATGTCATTTTTATTTCATCTTATTTGTTTCCCAGTTAAGCTGTAATTTTCTCTCCCTTCTACCTCCTCCACCCCAAATGAAAAAGAAAAAAGGAAAACAAATCCTAGTGCCAAATATGAATTGTCAAGCAAAACAAATTCCTACACTGGCTATGTCCAGAAATTGAAGTCTCATTCAGTATCATGTGACCATGATCTCTCTGCCTGGTGGATGGCATATTTCATCATCGATCTGCAAGAACCATGGCTAGTCATTGCATTGACTGGTGTTCTTAAGTCTTTCAAAGTTGTCTACCTTTACAACACTGTTGTTATTGTATAAATTGTTCTCCTGGTTGTGTTCTCTTCATTCTGCATTCTTGTATGGACATACAAGTCTTCCTAGGTTTCTCTAAAACCATCCATTTTGTTATTTCTTAGAGCCCATTAGTATTTCATTTCATTCATATACTATAATTTTTTCAGCCATTCCCAAACTGATGGACGACCCTTTAGTTTCCACTTCTTTCCCACCAAAAAAAAGGGATGCTATAAATATCTTGGTACATATGGATCCTTTTTCTCTTTGAGCTCTTTGGGATCTAGGTCTAGGAGTGGTATTACTGGGTCAAAAGGAATACATAGTTTTAGTAACTTTTGGGACACAGTTCCAAATTGCTTTCTAGAATTGTGGAACCATTTCACAGTTTTATTAGTAGGCCATGAGTGTCCTACCTGTGTTCCTCTGCGTCAGATCTTCTTTCTGGCCAACTGTCACTGAGACAGGCACACAATGTTTCTTTAGGTTATCCTGCCTAGGAGCTCTGGGGTTATATGTTGGGGGTGAAAGAAACCCAAATGTTACAAGTCAACTCAACCCAGCAAGCATTTATTAAATACCTACTACATGCAAGGCATTGTGCTAGATACTGAGAATACAAATACAGAACAATCATGATCCCTCTCCCTCAAAGACTTTGCATTCTGTTGGAGTAATACACAGATAGCTATAAGACAAGTAAATTAGAGGAAAGAGAAAGCATTAGCATTTATTAAGTTCCTACTATGTGCCAAGCATTGTGCTAAGTAGTACAGTGCCTAAGAATACTAGTACCTAAAGGGATCAGAGACTGCTTCCCAGATGAGAGTCTGGCCTTGAAGACCTTCAAAGTAATTATTCTCCAGACCTGCCCCCATCCAAAGGAAAGAAAACAGCTGTGTCCAAGAGGCCCCTAGGAGTGAAGGAGAATAAAGTATTTTGGAGGAATCCACATTTCTGGTAACTCCTAGTTTTAAACAAAACTAGAATCTCTAAGGTGAGCCTTCAGGAATCCAGAGTTGAGCTTAATGCAATTCACTTTCCCTCTCTGCAAGCATGCCCATGTTAGCTGCCTCCCAGGGTTGTGACAAGGAAGGCAATATTATAAGCATGTTCTATTCAGATTTGGGGGGAGGGTGCTGTTCCCTAGTCCCAAGGTCCAGGCCATGCCAAGGCTAGCACCTGCCTGCTCTTCAGGAAGCCTGATTTCCCTGTTTTTCACTGTTGCCAGGGCCTGGTGGATAATCCTCTAAATCGCCCTGTGGGAGAAAGTGGAAGAAATTTAGCCTTCCTCCTAAGAAGGATGACTTGTTCATGGCGTCATGCTGTTTGTCTTATTCTCAGGCAGAAAAAAACCATCTCCAGGCCAGGGACAAAGGGTCAACATAAAATGTCCTTCGGAAGAGAATATCTACTCGGCCAGAGTCAAACTGAAAAATTACTTAAACCAAATTGTCCTGACACCATTTAGATTTTTTTATAGCTTCTGTTGCTGGCTTTTAACTAGGAAGTGGGGAATATGGCCTTCTAGACACCACTGGCTGTTTCTCAAGTGCCCATTTTTAAGGTGACCCCCAATTAATCACTTTGTCTAGGGACAGGGCCATTGAGTCCCTAATTTTGTATGTTAGCATCTATGCCACATCCTGGGAGGGGGTCTATGTCCTGCCTTCAAATGTTCTTAAAACAACAAGAGTCTCTGACTCACTTGGCCAAGGGCCTTATTTGGCAGCTCTATTTCCTTGGGCCTACTGTCTATCTCCTTTTGACCTTGGAGGTCTGGCTAGGCCCACACAACATACTGTCTCCAACTTTACAGAGCCATTCGGATGCCTCTAGTCCTTAGGTTCTTTCCTGTATTCCAACTTGGAAAGAATTACTGCATAGTGGAATAGGGGTCATATCCATACTATTGGACCATGAGGTTCATTAAGGAGCTTTATTCATGGAAGGCAGTTAGGTATAGTGGAAAAAGGTGGATCTGGGTTAGAAGATGAGGCAGTGTGGTATAGTGTGTTAAAAGTTGGACCTGGAGGTAGGAAGACCTGGGTTCAAACTCTGCCTCAGAAACTTACTAGCTGTGACCCTAGGCAAGTCTTTTGACTTTTCCAGGCCTCAGTTTCATCATTTATAAAACACTAGAGAATTGGGCTTGATGAATTTCAAGGACCCTTCCTTCTAAGTCTATGATCTTATCACCTGGATTTCAATCCCATCTCTAGATAATACCTATGAGACCTTGGTTATCTAGTTATTTAAACTCCTTGAGCCTCAGTTTCCTCCTCTGTAAAATGAAGGCACTGGACTAAATTGCCTCTGATATCCCCACTTTAGATCTAAGATTCTGATACATAAAATGGGAGGGTTAGACTGGTGGCCTCTCAGGTCCTTTTCAGCTCTGCTCCCATGACTCTGCCATTTCCTATTGCTAGATGCACAGTACTCTGTTCATAGTAGGTGCTTTAAAAGCTGTTGAATAAATAACCTCTCGAAGATACTTAAGTATCTTCACTATAAAAGGACAGGGCAAGTACTGGGAGTCAGCATAGAATTTGGGAGATCACCAAAGTCCCTCTGTGTTGCTCACTCAAGTAGCCCAAACCTCTGCCAAGAGAGTTTTAAGTCCAGACAAGCAGAAGCCAGCCACGTATGGTAGCTAACGCAGGATCTGGATTAAAAGTCCTACTTCTGTATGACTGTGAGCAAGTCATGTAAAGTTTCTGGTCCTCAGTTTCTCCTCTGTTAAAGGAGGCAACATGGCACAGTGGGATTTAAAAAAATACTGCATGTGGAAGCTGAGGACCTGTATTCAAATCCTGACTTTGCTGCGTATGGTGACACATGCCTGTATTCCCTACTACAGGGAGATGCTGAGGCTGGTGTCAAGACAGTTACCCACCAAGGGCAAGGAGCCACCAGGCTGCCTAAAGAGCCATGAACCAGCCTAGGTTGGGAACAGAGCAGATCAAACTTACATGCTGATTAGCAGTGGGATAAGGCCCATGAGTGGCCTCTGCATTTCCAGCCTAGGTGGGAAAGTCTCAAAAAGAAATAAAAAGGAAAGGAAAACAGATCCTGGCTTTACCACTTAACCATTTATGTGACCTCGAATAGATCACTTTCTGGGCCTCAGATCCAGAGGAGTTGGGCAAGATGGCTTCTGAAGTCTCTCTCAGGTCTTAACCTTATAATAGGGAACTTTCCTGAAATCCGGGACCCTGGCTCTGCCCTAAGTCAGTAAGTGAGCAGCTGCTCTGACTTCCTTTGGGATGCTAGCTCTTCTAGCCAGATAGGCTGCCTTTTAAGGAGTGACTGCAAGAAGCATTTCCCTCCTCTCCCCTCCAATGGGTCACTACATAAGCCACCACTTAATATAGGTTGTTCTGATGTAACCATGCTCTCAGTACGATAAAATTTATTGTCTTACTAAACAGTTGGACACAATTAAATATTCCCTAGTATCTCTTTGTAAACCTTCAAATGCCAGTGAGTGAAAAAGCCCTGTTTGGAAAAACCTGGATTACAAGAAGTAGGACTGGAAAGTAAGGATATTCCTGGCCTCACATATTGGGCAAGAAGGGACATTTAGGACACTTTCTCAGCCCCTCTTTTTATAAAGAAAGAAACTGAGGAAGCTGAGAGAGGTCCTTTTTTAAGCTTATGGATCACTTCTTGGAAGAATGTAAATGCATAAAATAAAACACATTGGATTACAAAGGAAACTAATGACATTGAAATACAGTTATCAAAATTTTAAAAACCCACAGGCTCACTGATTCCAGGTTAAGAACGCCTGACTAGAGTAAGAAGGGCTCTTAAAGTTTCTGGTACAAACCTTTCACTGGACAGAGAAGAAACTCACCTGCCTGGAGTCACCCAGAAGATCACAGATCTAAAACTGGAAAGGACTTTAGTGGTTCATTAGTCCAATCCCCTCTTTTTACAGATAAGTAAACTGAGGCGCAGTGAGCTGGAGAGGCTTGTCCAAGGTCACCCAGGATTTAAATCTGGGCCCTCTATGAGGCATCATGGTGGAATAGGAAGAACACTGGGTTTTAAATTTGGAGACCTGGGACTGAATCCTGGCTTAGACACTTATTGGATCATACCATTCACCCTCAGAGTGGTTTTCCTCATCCGCAAAATGGGAATAATAATAGTTGTGCCCCTCTCACAAAGGCTTGAGTCAGGGAAACAATAGAGAAAAAGGAGAGACCACCCCACTTCCCTATGATTCTAAGTGGTTTGACCAAGGACAGCAATACTGGAATAAATGAAGCCTTGGGCAGCTTCCTTAAAGTACTGAGCAGTGGGTGGGGAGTTAGGAAGACCTGAGTTCCAATCCAGCCTTGGATTCTTACTTAGCTGTGTAACATCAGGCCAAGTCACTTAATCTCTCTGGGCCTCAGTTTCCTTAGCTGTAAAATGGGGATGATAATAACGCCTACTTCCCAGGGTTGTTGTGAGGATCAAGTGATATAATACGTGTACAGCTCCTTGCAAACTTTCAAGCCCTCCATAAACACTAGCTGTTATCATTACTGTAGAAATATCAGGATCATAGATTTGAAGAAAGAAGGGACTTTATAGGTCATCATATTCACTTCCTACCTGGTTGTGTACAGATGAGGAAACTGAAGCCCAGAGAAGTTAAATGATTTCTCTAGGGTCACAAAGCTCATAATGTTTAATAAAGGATTCAAACCCAGGTCTTCTTAATTCCAAATCTAGTAGTTTACCCACTACACTAGGTTGCCCCAAATTACAAAAACCATTTCCATTAGCCACCTGGCAAACAGTCCCTTCCTTAACTCGAATCTCACTTCCCAAGAAGCTTTCACAGCCAGGGGCTAAGTGGGAATGAATTTAGATGTGACCCTCACTCTCCAAACACAGGTTGATCGAAGATCTCTTCTGACTTCCTTTTATTTCAATGGGAAATGGGAAAATGAAGTTTCAGTTTTTCTGTTGATGTCAAGGAGAAAGCCAAAAGATGGGTACTGGAGACTAGATTTTCTACTCTAAGAGTGACTTTAAGGTAATATGTGAACAGTGAATAGAGTATTAGACCTCAAGTCAGAAAGATCTGAGTTCAAATCTTGCCTCAGACACTTAGCTGTGTGACCTTGGGAAAGTCACTTAACCTTTGCCTCAGTTTCCTCACCTGTAAAATGGGGATAATAATAGCATCTGCTTCCCAGAGTTGTTGTGAGGATCCAATGAGATCATTTTTATAAAACACTTTGTAAACTTTAAAGTGCTATATAAGCGCTATTATTATTATTATTATTGATATTGTTATATTGCATATAGAGATAGAGGACCTAGGTTCATAACCTGTGTTGGTCACTTTGAACCTGTTCGATCTTGAGCAAGTCACTTAATTTCCATAAGCCTCAGTTTCCTCACCTGAAAAAGGAGGGAGGTGTAAGGAAGGTAGGTGGCACAGTGAATAGAGCACTGGGCAAAGGCCTGAGTTCAAACTCTTACTAGCTGTGTGAACCTGGCCAAGTCCCTTAACTTCTCTTGGACTGACTGATTTCATCCATAAAATGAAAGGGTTAAACTCAGTGGCATCTAAGTTCCTTTCCAGCTCTGATCACAAGGAGAATATCATGGGAGAAACCACTTAAAATGTCAGCTGTATCCACAGTATTAGTAACATTCAAGCATCTTTATCTCTCTTTGCCAAAAAGACTCTTACAAAAGAAACAGGATTTCCCTTTGCTCATTGTTATCTCTACTTTGGAAAGTACTGAGCGAGCCCATTCAAAGGAGCAATCGAAAATCCTTCTATAATTAAGCCCCGCTTCTCTTCTATTGTGTCCCATTTGTCTTCATTTTCACCTGAAGATTTTAACCTACATGCATGCAGACAATTTAGAAATAACCGGGCACTTCTTTTAATTACTTGAAAAACAATCCAAAAAGATACCATACTAAGATGGATCTGTTCTTCCCTTTGCCAAGGCCTTACTTATCAAGATGTCCCATGGCTACATTCTGGAAGCTGTGTTGTCATCTGCAAGCTAGATATTACAAATTGGAGGGGCCAGAGCCTTATGGGAAAAGAGGTTGAAAGTTGCTTTGGTAGCCTGATTACTGATATGGGGCTAAGGGAGAAAAAATGAAGCATATTAATAGGTCACAAGTGTTAGAGACATAGGAACCTACTAATTGCCTGCCAGAAATTATAGATTAGCTTCTGAATCAAAGAGCTAAGAGAGAAGGAGGGCTTATTTTTGTCTCATGTATGTGAGTTTCAGACCCATTAGCAATTATGATAATGGATCTGCTTTCATAGGAGAGATTAATTGCTCCATTCTCCAGGTTCCAGCCAACTTTGCTATAAAAATTAATTATGTGCCATGTACAATATGTTTAATGATCAACTAATAAACTCATTCTCAAGCAATACCATGGGTTGGTATTCAAAGGCTCAAGGATTCTCAGGTGAGGACTGAATACTGAAATCACGATGTATTCATGGGTTTGGACTCCTAAGCCCACCTTCCTTCAGGGTTCAATTTGTACATCTGAATGCCTGACTTGGATTTGGGTGGAAACATTAATATCATGGTGCCCAAGACAAACGAATAATTACACTGGACAGCAATTACCCCAAACAGACAGCTACTTTCTAATCCCATATCAGGCTTAGAGTCTCTAACGTAGTCAGCTCAAAGAACATAATGGAAACTGATGAAAATAACCAGCCTTTTCAAATCCCAGAATAAAGGGATGTAAATATAGAACTGGGGCTTATGTTTGATGATTCATTTTCATATACTTCCATCCCTTGTTTGATCTCAATACCTTTCATTTCAATAGTTACAGGAAGAGAAAGTTTGGGAGGCTAGCAAATGGCATACCGAATGTGAAAGAGGAAAAACACAGTTATTATGTAATTGGAGTCAATGGCTTACATTCTAATGCAGCATGTGTGAATGGAATACTGTGCCACATGATCGAGTTATTTCATTATCACATCTGTAATGCAGATAGATGGAAAATGCTCTCTCTAACTCTGAGCACACTAATTTCTCAACAGACATTAACTCAACCTTGGAAGGATGACAAAAAGTCTAAAAACCTCCCTGGATTTTTCAACAACTCACAGAACACTTGCTAGCCTAACCCTCACCTGCCAACTCTTCTAATCCTGTCCTAGGATGTCCTTATATCTTGTACGTGGACTACTGCCATACCTTCTTCTCTGGTCCCCTTGCCTTTCCCTGCCACAAATCTATCCATCCTCCATGCTGCTGTCGGTATCATCTTTTAAAAACATTTTCACTGATAGCATTTGTTTTTACATCACCTTAATTTCTGAATATATTCTGCCCCTCTCCCAAGAAAGCTATCCATTATAACAATTTTTTTTAAAAGAGAGAGAAGAAAAAAAGCAGTTCAGCAAAGCAAAACAATACAACAACAGAATCTGACAGTACATGTAGTGTTCCACACTCATAGTCCCTCACCTGTGCAAAAGAGAGTGGGAGGTACACTTTCTCCTCTATTCTTTAGGCCAAGCTTGGTCACTATCATTACACAACATTCAGCCACATTTATATTTTTTCTTTCCATTTATAATGTTGTAGTCATTCTGTATGTTTTTTCCTGTTCTACTTAATTTTCTCTGCATCAGTTCATCTAAGTCTTCCCATGTTTCTCTGTTATTCATCATATCCATCATTTCTTATTGCACAGTAATATCTTATTCTGTTGATATGCCATACTTTGTTCAGCCACTTCCAAAGATGAACATCTCTTTTGTTTCCAGTCCCTTGGTGCTCCAGAAAGTGGCAACATAACTGACAAAAGGTATGGCCCTGGTCTTGTCACTGCCCTGCTTAAAAGCCTCAGTGTATCCCCACTGCCTTCAGAAGAAAGTCCAAACTACTTACATAACATTTGAGACCTCTGACACACAAGTTTCTTATTCACTACATAAATCCCCTACATAAACCCCATGCTCCAGTAAAATTATCCTATCTTCACTATCCTAATATGCCTTTAACAGAGACATCTATGGAAATTCTATTTATTTTTAAGGCCAAATGCAAATGCCACCTCCTCCATGAAGCCTTTCCTGTTTCTTCTCCCCCTGCCTTCCCCGAAACTGAATGTCACCTTTCACTCCTCTGAGTTCCTACAGTACTTCATTTATATCATTCCTGTGGCTCCAAAATTTCAGTAGAAGTAAGCATCTGATATTACTGTATTTCTGTATATTTTCTTTCTCTAGCTAAATTGACATCTTCTCAAAGGCAGGGTAAAAATTATATTTAGGATCATGAGACCATAGATCTAGAGCTGTAAGGGACCTCAAAGAACATCTAGTCCAACCCCCCCCCTCAATTTATCAAGGAGGAAACTGAGGCCCAGGGAGGGGAAATTATTTGTCCAAGGTTGCGCATATATCGAAAGCTGGAAGGGACCTCAAAGGCCATCCAGTCCAACCATTTTATGTTATGGAAGGGGTAACTGCTGCTCAGAGAAGGAAAGAGACTTCCTAAGGCCAGGTGGTTAGTAAATAGCACAGCCAGAATCTGAAATCAAGTCTGTTGCCTCTAAATCCACAATTTTGCATTGTACTCCATTTTATCTGTGAGGCCTCCCTTCCCCCTTCCCCCTTCCCCCTTCCCCCACATCAGTCCTTAGCCAGAGTGATTACTCAAGAAAGATTTCTGATGAGTACTAAAATATTCTGTTCTGTTCTAAATCAAGTGTTAGGGATAGGCTTGTCCATATGGGCCTCATGTCCACACTCTCTCCCTGGGTCCTCCTGGTACACAGTAGTGTATATTTGCATGAATGGCCAGTTTTATAACATGAGAGTGTACTTTGGGGCACGTCAATATGGTGCCCTACATGGTATGCCAGGAGCTTACAGGAGTTGATAGACCTAATTTACCATCAGGGAGCAACTTGAGCACTGCCAGGGACCTGTTATCTTATTATCATCATAACATTCCTTTGGCATGCATATTCTGCTCCATGCTCTACGCTGGGAAAACGGGACACAATGAGGTTAAGTGATTCAAAGCCTGGCAGAGTCCTGCCTACATCCCAGATCTGCTTATTCCTGCCTCTATTAGCATATGTTGCTTAGTTATCTAAGGACAAAAATCAGATCCACTGCCTGTAGCCTCTATTCTTCGAACAGATAAAAGATTGAAGCCACACACCTTGTGATTTAACAGTAAAATGAATTAAATGCCAGAATACTATTTATTGCTCCTGACCTGAGCCACTTCTTATTTCACAACATGTGCCCAGGAGTGCTTGTTGTTAAAATCGTGGCTATGTACCAAAGTGCCTCTTCATTTGGAAAGAAAATTGTCTATTAACACCAAAGTGCTGGGATTAATTAAATATAGGAGCAGGGAAATAAGTGGGGTACAAAAACCTGGTTCAGGCTGATCTGGAGCTGTAACTAGGAAGAGCAATCTGTGCTGTGGCCCAGGACACTGAAATTGACAGTATGTTGACAGTGCTTGCATTCCTTCAGCAACATAGAAACAAGTTAGTTTAGTACCAGTTAATCCCAAATAATTAGTTAAAATAGGAAGATACTGGTATACTTCCTCCTGCCCACTTCCCATCCCCACCCCCAATAGTACAACCTCACTAGCACTGGTGGGTGCTTTGAACTCAGTTCTTACCCCAATGGAGTGGTGTCCTGGGGTCTTCTCTTCTCCCATAAGGCCTTGCATTCCAGGCATCACTTCCCTTCCTCCAACCTCCCTCACTAAATCAATTTTGCCTTCCAAAGTTGATTTGAGAGCATACTTCATGATGTTCATCATGAGTCTGTTTCATGGATCTAGTACTGGGTTTCAAACTTGCCTCTTCACCTCTGCTCTTAGGCACTATGTTAATATCTTCTACACAGACCATAGGACAGGGATCCCATAGGAATTTGTCATCAGATATCCAGAAGACCACAGGGTATCATGAAAAGGGCTCTAGATTGAGAATCAGAGAACCCAACTTGAAGACTGGCTCTTCCACTTTCTACTGGTATGACCTTGAGCTAATCACTTTCCCTCTAAATCTTCATGATTTATGAGCCATATGATATATGCTATGAAGGGCCTTAAATACCAAGCTAAGGAGTTTGGCCTTTATTCTAGATGGAGTCACCAAAGTCCCTTGAGCAGAGAAGCAGGTACCAGGCCCAATGCTAAGCAAGGAGGCAGGTAGCCAAAAATAACCCTTCACAATCTGTCTCTAGCCTACCCTTCTGGGCATAGTGCCAGCCAAAGTGGCCTATTTGTTGTTCCCTGAACTTGGAGTTTTATTCCTCTGTACTTTTGCATAGGCTGTGCCCCATGCCTGGAATGCACTCCTTCCTCATCTCTGCCTAACTTAGACTTCTTAACTTCCTGCAAGGCCCAGCCCAGGTACCACCCCCCACAAGAAGCCTTTCCCAGGGCTCCTAATTGTCTGCACTACCTCTCTCAGTCCTAAATGATAATTTATATATTCATTTGTATACAGCAGAATATAATCTCCTTGAGGACTGATACTGCTTTTCCTTTTGTTTTCATATTCACAGTGCCTAGCACATGGTAGGTGCTTAATAAATGTTTGTTTGTTTTTTTTGTACTGGAGACCATCAGCCCAGACCACCTTACAATTCTATGTGAGCAATCTTGTTCTCCCTCTCCCTCTCTCTCTCTCTCTCTCTCTCTCTCTCTCTCTCTCTCTCTCTCTCTCTCTCTCTCTCTCTCTCTCTCTCTCTCTCTCTCTCTCTCTCTGTCTCTCTCTCTCTCTCTCTCTCTCTCTCTCTTT
>NW_020954930.1:1207443-1242133 GCF_900497805.2 Vombatus ursinus | reverse complement strand
CTCTCTGTCTCTCTCTCTCTCTCTCTCTCTTTCTCTGAAGTTCTATGATTTTTATTTATTCTTTTTCTATTAACAAAATTTTATTTTTTTTAATTTTCTCATTCTCCCCTCCTCCTCTTCCCCCTCTTCCATTGTATATAGTCAAGCAAATAGATTTCTATTTTTTTGCTATTTATTTTTATTTATTTTGCTATTTAGCAGGAGCTGAGAAAGCCCCTGATTCACAATTGCTGTATCAGATGGGAGCTGATCTCAGCTTTATACGATAACCCTCTCCTGCTATAGGTCTGCATTAGAGGGGAGGAGGGAGACTAGGCCCTACCATTGTATACTTTCCATTCCTCACACATAGGACATCTAGAGCTGGTAAGGACCATCAACTCCAGTCTCCTCATTTTACAGGGGAGGAAAGTAGGGCCAAGAGAAAGTAACTACTAAGTATCTGAGGCCAAGTTTGAACCTAAGTCTTCCTCATGCCAAGCCCAGTACTCTATCTACTGTGCCAGTGGGGACTTCAGCATTATACTAGTCTTAAGCTTTACTGACCTACTCACTCTCTGTCTCACAACCATTGTATCACCCAACAACTAAATGCATTCTCCAGTGGCAGTCTCCAAATTTACCCTCTGTACAACCGGGAAAACCACTCTGATGCACTCACCCCATAGCGCTGGCTCTGCTTCCATGCTTCTCCTGCCAGTCTCCCAACCTCCAGGCCCAGCCTTGAGACTCTGTCCTGATGCTCTCAAAGCGGTCCATTGAATTGTAGACAGCTGCATTCTTGTCCTCCTTACCCCCCCAGGACACAGCTGCTTCATCTGTTTCCTTTCTTGGCTCCAAATGGCTTCCCTAGTGTCACACAGCTAGTCAGTGTTGACCCTGAGTCTGGCTCCATTTCTAATGTTTCTTCCATATCATGCTACTTCACAAAGGACTAGTCCCTTAGAGTCACTCGAATGTGTGCCAGGGTAAGTTGGATATCTCTGAATGTGGACGGGAATGGGAAGGGTCCAGAAATATTGCCCTCATGCACATATTTGAACACGACTGATTTTAGGTTCCACTGGGTTAGACTGGCAGTGAAGAAAGCTGAGTTCTCCCCTCAGTTTTGCCACTTACTAGCTGTCTGACCCTAGGCAAATCATTTTCTTTTCTTGGTTGCTGAGAATCCTTGGACTTCAAAAATGTTATGACTTAATGAAAATTTCAGGGTACCTAAAATGGGAGAATCTTATACTTCCAAAGAGAACACACCAACTTATAAGAGATTCCAAGAAGATGGCAGAGTGCGAAATCACAGGAGAATGAGGCTTCAGGTAGCCCTCCTTTCCTTCCCTCTTCAGTGATGGAGAATTACCAAAATGAAGTAAAATCGTTAGAAATTCAGGAAAATTAAAAAGAATTAAAAAGATAGTAAGCAAACTGGTATGATTTTTTCAATAGGGAGGAAAAGAACCAAGGGAAAAGGTACCAGAAGATATACATATGTAGGGAAACAATATCAGAAAATGCATCTGAAATATTACAAGAAACCCTTAGCAATACAGAGGGCTGGCCTGAATCAGGGAGACCTTAGCTCGTATTCTAGCCCAGACTGAGCCTGTGTGAGCCTAGGCAAATCACTTAACCTCTCTGGGCCTGTTTCTTGCTCTGTAAAATGAGAGAGTTGGATTAGTTGGCCTCTGCTGTTCCTTCCAGTTCTGAATCTATGACTCTATGATTCTCAAATAGATAGACACATCAGAGAGAATTTAAATTAGCAAAAACATCACAAGAGAAAATAAAAGACCTGAACATTGTTAAGAAAGCCTGGGAAGGACTGGAGGAAGAAATGTAGCTAAAAAAAATAAATCTTGGTTGAAGATAATGGCAAAGCTCCCCCCAAATGCAAAAGAGCATGAAGAATGTGAAAATATCAGTGGATGCAGCCAAGAGCAGGAATAATGCAATGGAAGACAGCATGACAGAGACCACAGGTGAGGCAGGAAAAAACTGTTCAGAAAATAGCTCGACTAGGAGGAGATTTCAAAACAATCTAGATGAAAGTGATGGATAGGAAGGGCAGACCAAGGGGAGGCCATCTCACAATTATTACAGCCCAAGCAAGCGTGAAAGAAAGGACAGGGACAATAAGTATTTTTATAGCACCTACTATGTGCCAGGCACCGTGCTAAGCACTTCTCAGAGAAAAAAATTATCTAACCACTAGATTTCAGGAAACTGTTCAAGAAAATGTCCTAGAATTACAAAATAAAACACAAGGAAAAGCAACATTCTACAAACCAAATGCACACATCTGTCCAAACAAGGAGAAATTCCAAATTCCATTCACACAGGCAGTTGAGTCAAACTTCAAGTACATGGGACAAAGGGGAAAAAACCTTTGGACCACCACAAGGAAGAAAGGCATTCCATATCAAAAAGGTTTCTTTTTAAAAATTCAACAGAGTCTCACCAGATTTTTCCACAACAACCAGAAAATACTAAAGAAGCTGGAACTTGACAGATATAAAAAATGGAAAATATTGGCCCCATCCTAGAATTCATTTCCCTGTGAACCTGAGCAGAATGTTTGAACACCAAAGACGGGACATTTACTGACCAAAAAAAGACTCCAAATAATGCTGGGAGAAGGGGAAAAAAAGAGGCTGCATCAAGAAAACCTTTGGAAGAGAGCTGGTTAGACAGCTAGGAAACTTGAGTAAGTTTAATAATGGATGCATTAACACATTAATTACCATTAAAAATTAAGAGCTTCTATAGCCAAGCACCTTTGATTTCTCTCCTCCAACACATGAAAATTGTAACCAGCCCACGGCTCACCCTCTTTCAGAGTTGTCTTCAGCTCAGAGAGATTGGGACTTGACCATTGTGGGCTAGCACCAGTCAGAGGCAGGAGACAAACTCAGAGTATCTCGATTTCTAGCAGCCTCTCTAAGATGGCCCAGAGGATAACTCTTCTTGCCCCAATCATAATCTTGCATTACTAAATGATGACACTTGAGTTTGAAAAACTACATAAAAGAAGAAAGACGAAATAATTAAAATATTACAGAGAAGCAAAAAAGAAAAAAAATGACAAGGATAGAAGAGGGAGGGAAATGTTTTAAACAGATTTACAGAGTTCATGATATAAAATATAAGAATTCTATTCAGCAGGTATGTTAAGAATAAATATAATAATAGCTAGCATTTGCATAGCACTTTAAAGTTCATAAAGCACTTTAGAAATAATATCTCATTTTATCTTCAGGACAACCCTGGGAGGTAGGTGCTATTATTAAGCCTATTTTACAAATGAGAAAACTGGGGCTCAGAGAGGTTAAGTGACTTGCTTAGGGTCCTGTAACTAAGAGACACCTAAGGCTGCATTTGAACTCAGGTCTTCCTGACTTCAGGTCCAGCTCTCTAGCCACTGTATACTCTGGCTGCCTAAAATAAGCAAAGTTATGTCTTCTTCTGACAAACCAAATAGTTTAATAAAGGGATCAGGTAAGCCAGCTTCAAAAATTGCAAATGGATTGAACTCTTCCATAAAAGAAAATAGATTATAAAAATGGTTGTCTACAGGAAACATATCTAAAGCAGAAAGTCATACAAAAGTCATAAGGTGAATTAGAGGAAGAAATCATGATCTACAGCAGCTCTGAAACTCCAGAGTCCTACACACAAAAAATATCTAGCAGCTACATTTATAAGGGGAGGAGGGACTCACAAGCAAAAAAAAAATCGATAGAAAAGTTACAGTACTAGGAAATGTCAATGCTTTCTTACTAGAATACAAAAAGTCAAACAAAAGATACATATGGAGTTATAGTCTAGAATAGTATTGAAGAAAATGGATTTAATAGATATATGGTTAAGACTTAATAGAAATAGCAATGAATATACTTTTTACACTAAGCACACAGAAATTTCACAAAAAAAATATGTTCATAGTTACAGAGAAACTCTAGGCAAATTTACAAAGGTAGAAATGTCATATATTACACTTACCAGGACCTCAAAGGTAATGACAACACAGATACCACTTATCAAAATCTATGGGAGGCAGCCAAAGCAGTACTCAGAGGCAAATTTATAGTACAGAATGTTTTACATTAATGGACCAGAAAGAGAGAAACTTCAGGAATTGAGTCTGCATTTAAAGAAAAAAAAAAGTAGGCACCAAAGAAACACAGCAAAGGAGAGATCATTAAGATCTTGGAAGAAATGAATGAAATGGAGAACAAAAAAGCAAATGAAACGATAAATAAAACCTGAAGCTGTTTAAACAACAACAAAAACCCTGATAAGCAATTAACAAATTTAAATTCATAAAAAGAACTGGGAAAGCCTCCATTGCCAAAATTAGACATTTGAAATGGGAGCTCACAGTAAATACAAAAGAAGAAAATGATCAGTGACTGCTAAGTTCAGCTTTATGCTAATAAATATGAAGCCTCACTATAAGTGAATGAAGAGCTTCAAAAACTATGAAATATGTTGACTGACTGTTTAGGCAACAGGTAACCCAGCCATAATAGCATAGCGACTTTTACTTGGAAATTCTGGAACAAACAGCTCAGATTCTAAGGGGTATCACCCCCTTGGCTGATGTAGATGAACGACATTGTTTCTAGACTTCTCAGTACCCAGACAAGAGTAGTAAAAATGTAAGACTGGCTCGATGGCAGCCTGTCCCCTGATCTGAATACCAGCAGAATTCTTTGCAACATTCTCTGACATCACAAAAGCCCTGGAAGTGATACCCCTGAAGGAGAAGTCATTATAATCTAAACTGGGAAGATCAATTAAAGAAATGATGGCATGTCCTCCAAGGTGATTATGCCTCTTAATACCACGGTGAATGTGAACTTGTACAACATTGCACCTCCCTGGGCCTCTGTGGGCCACTTTCCTCCTCTCTACACTTCTTTCTTTCTCAAAAGGAGAAGTCTTACCAGTCACGGCTGAGCACACCGTTAGAGGTCCTGGAATGAGACAGGTCCAAGAGTGAATTCTCACAAACCTTCAGATGGCAAACTATCCCAATGTTCCAAAGATTGTTTCTAAGTACAAAATATGATCATGTACTACCAGAGTCTTTTAATAAGGCAAATTTTATTCAGATTCCCAAAGGTAAGACCCCAAAGGAAAATCGGAGGTCAATATCACCACTGAAGAGTGATGCAAAATAAAATTTTGGCAAGTAGAAATCTAGTAGGATTTATACTGAGAATGCAAGGATGGTTCTATCCCAACAAAATAATATAGACAATAAAAAAATTGAAAATGTGTGCAATCAACAGAGGCAGAAAAGGCCCTTGATTAAATTAAGCATACATTTATCTTTTAAAAAAAGAAACATTAAAAAGTCATAGAAAACTTTTACCTCAAAATGATTTTTTTAAAAAAATGTGTTACATTTGAGTTCCAAGCTGTTTCCTTCCCTCCCTCCCAACCCCGCACTAGAAAAGGCCAACATTTGACATATATGTATGAAACCATACAATACATAGTTCCATATATCAGTTCTTTCTCTGGAGGTGGAGAGCCTCTTTTTTCATGGGTTCTTTGTAGTTGATTTGAATATTCATATACCTCAAAATAGCTTAGTCATTCACAGTTACTCTTTGAACATTATTACTGTTACTGTATACACTATTCTCTTGGTTCTACTCGTTTCACTCTGCATTATTTCATGCAAGTCTTTCCACGTTTTCCTAAAATTAACCTGCTTATCATTTCTTACAGCAAAGTAGAATTCCATCACAATCATACATCGCAACTTATTCAGCCATCCCCCAATTGATAGGCAACCCCTCAATTTCCAGTTCTTTTCCACCATAAAGAGAGTTGCTATAAATATTTTAGAACATACTTGTTCTTTTCCTTTTTTTCCTGATCACCTTGGGAAACAGACTTAACAGTGGTATTGCTGGGTCAAATACCCAGTTTTATAACTGTTGGGACATAATTCCAGATTGCTCTCCAAAACGGTTGGATCAGTTCCACCAACAGTGTATTAGTGTCCCAATCTTTCCATATGCCCTTCAGCATTTGTCATTTTCTCCTTCTATTATTTTAGCTAATCCAATAGGTGTGAGATAGTAGCTCAGTTGTTTTAATTTAACTGGATTTCTCTAATCAATAATGATTTAGAGCATTTTTTTCATATGACTATAGGTAGCTTCCTCCAAAAACTGAGTTTTTACATTCTTTGACCGTTAAAGTGATGAATAACTCATATTCCTATAAATTTGGCAAAGTTCTCTACATATTTAAGATATAAGGCTTTTAGTCAAGAAACTATCTAAAAAAATTTCCTCAATTTTCTACTTTCCTTCTAATCTTGGCTACATTGATTTTATTTGTATAAAACCTTTTTAATTTAATGTAAGCAAAATTATTCATTTTATATCTCACAATGCTCTCTATCTCTTGTTTAATCATAAATTCTTCTCACATCCATAAATCTGATAGGTAATATGTTCCATATTCTTCTAATTTATTTATGATATCTCCCTTTATGTCTAGGCCATGTATCCATTTTGACCTTATCTTGGTAAATGATGTAAGACATTGGTCCAGACTATTTTCCAGTTTTCCCAACAATTTATAGTAAACAGTGAATTCTTATCCCCAAAGCCTAAATCTTTACATTTATCAAACACAAGATTACTGTAATCATTTACTACTGTGTACTGTATATCTACTCTATTCCACTGATCCACCATTCTATTTCTTAGCCAGTATCAGATAGTTTGCCTTAATAATACAGTTTAAGATCTGGCACTGCTATCCTCTATATATTTTCCCATTAATTCCTTTGATATCTTTGACTGTTTGTTCTTCCAAATGAATTTTCTTATTACTTTTTCTAGTTCAATAAAATATTTTTTGGTAATTTAATTGGGGACCACCCACGGATGATATTTCTCCAACTATTTAAATCTGACTTTATTTGTATAGAAAGTGTTTTATAAGTATGTTCATATAGTTCCAGGGTTTGTCTTGGCAGGTATATTCCCAGGTATTTTATATTATCCATGGTTTTTTTAAATGAACTGTCTTAATCTCTTCTTGTAGGGCTTTGCTGGTGATATATAGAAATGCTGATGATTTCTATGGGCTTATTTTATATCCTTTTACTTTGTTAAAATCATTCATTGTTTCAACTGGCTTCTTAGTTGAATCTCTAGGATTTTCCAAGTATGCCATTATATCATCTGCAAAAAGAAATAGTTTTATTACCTCCTTGTCTATTCTGATTCCTTCAATTTCTTTTTCTTCTCTTATTGCTATTGTTAGCCTTTCTAGTACAATAATGAATAACATTGGTGACAATGGGCATCCTCATTTCACTCCTGATCCTATTGAGAAGGTTCCAGCTTTTCCCTGTTACAGATAATGCTTGCTGATGGTTTTAGGTTCATGCTTCTTATCATTTTAAGGAAAAATTCATTTATACATTATGCTTTCAAGTGTTTTTAATAGGAATGAGTGTTGTATTTTGTCAAAAGCTTTTTCTGCATCTATTGATATAATCATGTCATTTTTGTTACTTTTCTTATTGAAATAATCAATTGTGTTCATAGTTTTCCATATATTGAACTAGCCTTTCATTCCTGGTATAAATCTCACTTGGTCATAGTACATAATCTTTGTGACATATTGTTATGGTCTACTAGCTAGTATTTTATTTGGGATTTTTGCATCAATATTCATTAGTGAAATTGGTTTATAATTTTCTTCCTCTGTTATTGCTCTTCCTGGTTTAGGTATGAGCACCATATTTGTTTCATAAAAGGAGTTTGATAGGACTCCTACTTTGCCTATTGTTCCAAATAATTTATTTAATATTGGAATTAGATTATCTTTAAATGTTTGGTAGATTTTGCTTGTAAATCCATCTGGTCCTGATGTTTTTTTCTTTTTCTTTTACTTCTTTTTTTTTGGGCTAGGCAACAGAGTTAAGTGACTTGCCCAGGGTCACACAGCTAGTAAGTGTCAGAGTGTCTGAGGCCGGATTTGAACTCAGGTCCTCCTGACTCCAGGACCAGTGCTCTATCCATTGTACCGCCTAGCTGCCCCCCCATGCTTTTTTCTTAGGAAGTTTATTTGTAACCTGCTCAATTTCTTTTTCTAGAACAGGTTCGTTTTGATATTCTAGAAATAGAATAAGAAATTCTTCTGATAATCTGGGCAGTTTGTATTTTTTAAGTATTCTTCCATTTCACTTAAATTATTAAATTTATTAACATACAATTGGGCAAAATAACCCCTAATAATTACTTTAATTTCATCTTCATTAGTGGCATATTCACCTTTTTCCATTTTTGATACTAGTGATTTTGTCTTCTCTCTTTTTTAAATCATATTAATGGAAGGGTTATCTATTTTATTAGTTTTTTTCATAAAACCAACTCTTAGTATGTTTATTAATTCAGTGGAATTTTTACATTCAATTTTATTAATCCCATCTTTAATTTTTGGGATTTTCAATTTGGTGTTTAATTCAGGATTTTTAATTTGTTCTTTTTCTAGTTTTTTAGTTGCATACCCAATTCATTGATCCATTCTTTCTTTATTTTATTGATATAAGAATTTAGAGATATAAATTTTCCTCTGATTACTGCTTTTGCTGTATCCCACAAGTTTTGATATATTGTCTCATTATTATCATTCTCTTTAATAAAATTATTTATTGTTTACATGATTTATTCTTTCACTCATTCTTAAGGTTAGGTTATTTCATTTCCAATTAATTTTAACCTGTGTTTCCACGGTCCTTTATTAAATGCAATTTTATTGCATTATGATCTGAAAAGGATGCATTTAATATTTCTGCTTTTCTGCATTTAACTATAAAGTTTTATGGCCTAACATGTGGTCAATTTTTGTAAAGGTGCCATGTATTGATGAGAAGAAGGTATATTCCCTTCTATTCCCATTCCATTCTCTCCAGATATCTATCATATCTAGCTTATCTAAGATTCTATTCATCTCCTTGATTTCTCTCTTATTTATTTTTATTATATTTATCTAGTTCTAAGGGTGGAAGGTTGAAATCTCCCACTATTATAGTTTTGCTATCTATTTCCACCTGTAATTCATTTACCTTTTTACTTAAAAATTTTGAATACTATAGTATTTGGCGCATATATGTTTAGTATTGATATTCTTCATCATCTATAGTACCTTTCAATGTAATATAGTTTCATTGCTTATCTCTTTTAATTAAATCTATTTCAGCTTTAACTTTGAGATCATGATTGCTACCCCTGCTTTTTTTAACATCAGCTGAAGAATAATTAATTCTACTCCAGCCCTTTATTTTTATTCTATGTGTGTCTCTTATTTTTAAATGTGTTTCTCGTCAACAATATATTGTCAAGTTCTGGTTTTTTATCCATTCGGCTACTCATTTTCCATTGGATGAAATTATATTTTTCATCCCATACACATTCAAAGTTAAAATGACTAGTTGTGTATTTCCCTCCATCCTATTTTTCCTCACTCTTTATCCTTCTCTCTCTCTTTTTACCCTATCCCTCCTCAGAAATGTAATTTACTTCTGACCGTGGCCTCCCTAAACTGCATGTTCTTCTAAAAGTCCCTCCCTCATCCTATCCCCTTGCCCTCCTATTTCTCTGTAAATAAAGAAGACTTTTATACCCTATTACAAGTATATGTTACTCCCTCTTTAACCCAGTTCCAACAAGAATAAGGTTCCTGTACTATTTGCCCTCTACCCTATCCTCCCCTCCACTGTAACATTTCTTCCATTCACATTTCTTTTGTATGAGATTACCTCTCCCTACCCAATTTTATTTTTTAGGATCATCTCATCATAATCAATTCAACCCCAAGCCTTCCATCTATGTTATTCTTTCAACCCTAGTAATGATAACATTCTTAAGAGTTACAAATATTTTCTCATTTAAGAAGTACACAGTTTAATCTTATAATTGGTCTTTCATATTTACCTTCTTATGTTTCTCCTGATTCTTGTAAGTCAAATTTTCTGTTCAATTCTGGTCTTTTCCTCAAGAATACGTGAAAGTTCTTTAGTTTGTTAAATATTAATTTTTCCCATACAGGATTACACTCAGCTTTGCTGGGTAGGTCATTCTTGGTTGCAAACATAGATCATTTACTCTTGGAATATTATATTCCACGCCCTTTGGTCTTCTAATGTAGAAGCTGCTAAATCTTATGTTATCCTATCTGCAGCTCCACAATGTTTAAATTATTTCTTTCTAGTTGCATGTAATATTTTCTCCTTGACATGGGAGCTTTGAAACTTAGCTATAATGTTCCTGTGAGTTTTCATTTTGGGATCTCTTTCAGGCAGTGATCAGCAGGTTTTTTCAATTTCTATTTTACCCTCTAGTTCTAGAACTTCAAGGCAATTTTCCTTAATAATTTCTTAAAGTATAGTTTCTAGACTATTTTGTTTAATCATGACTTTCAGTTCTTATGTTATCTCTCCTCAATCTATTTTCCAGTTCAGTTGTTTTTGTAATGAGATATTTCGTGTTCTCTTCTATTTTTTCATTCCTTTGACTTTGAATTATTATTTCTAGATGTCTTATGAAATTGTTAGCTTCCCCTTGCCCGATTCTAATTTTGAAGCAGTAATTTTCTTCAGTAAATTTTTGTATGTCTTTTTCTAATTGGTTGGCTTTCCTTTCATAATTTTCTTGATTTTCTAGCATTATTAATTTCTTCTCCCAATTTTTCCTCAGCCTCTTTTATTTAGCTCTTAAAGTCCTTTTTAAGCTCTTTCAAGAATTCTTTTGGGGTTTGTAACCATTTTGTTTCTTTTTAAGTAGAAGTAGCTGTTCTCACTTCACTGTCTTCTGAGTTTGAACCCAGATCTTCTCTATCACTGTAGTAGTTATCTACGGTCAGGTTCTTTCTCTTTTGCTTATCCATTTTTAATGGCCTATTTCTTGGCTGTTAACTTGATGGGAGGGCCGGGCTCCGCTTCCAGGGTGTGGGAGAACACTGTCTCAGGCTTCAGGACTTTGGTGCGGTTGTTTTCTGAGCTCTATCTGGGGGCCCGACCTCTAGTACTCCTCTCTGCCCCTGAGCCACTACCAGGCCCCCCGCACCACTGCCACCTCAAACTGTCTTGCTCCCCTCGGACCCTCGGGCAGCTCCAGGCAGCGGCTCACCCCTCTGCCCCTGAAACAAAACCTGGGACTCGGCTCTCCAGGGAGCGCCCACAGCCAGCAGGGCCTCGCCCCCCTGGAATGGCACTCACAGCCTGGGACCGTGTGTGGCCAGCATGCCTGGGGCCCTGTGTCCAGCACCAGCAGAGGGTCCCGGCAATCTTCCCATGCTCAGCCGCCCAACCCCCACAAGGTCCTTGGGGTGAAAGTTTTGGAAGCCAAGGCCGTGCCCACATAGCTGCCCCCAGGGCTTGCTGTTTGTTCCCCTAGCGCTATCTGCCCATGGCTCCAGCCAGCCCGCCTTCTGGGTAGGTCAGACCTTTCCTAAAGTCCCCCCAAGCTGTCTTAGGCTGCATGACTGCTTTACCCTGACTTTTGATTATTTCTGCTGCTTTGAAATTCACTTTGAGATGTTATTTATTTGTGGAGGAATTTGGGAGAGTCATATAGTTTCTTGCCTTATTCTGCCATCTTCCCATAATTCCCTCTCAAAATGATTTTTTTAAAGGCCCACTCCAGTGCTTCATCAAGGTGGGCCAATCCCCACGTGTTCTGCAAGGCTATAACACTTGAATGCAAATTCTGACAGGTGGCTTTGAGTTTGGGTCAGTGATGGATTGTAGGTCTCTTCTCGGTAAGAAAGCCTAGCTAAGCTTGGAAAGGCTCGTCACCAGGATGACCACAAACACATGAATGTTTCAACTTCAGCAACTCTCAAACAGCCTCAGCTAAAGCATGGAAAGGTTGCAATTTATATCAGTGAAGGGAATACTCATAATGACTATGACTATAGATACTGGAAGTATTTATGTAATAAAAAATACCTATTTCAAACCAAGAGTTAACATTATAAAAAACAGAGAAGCATTAGATGCATTCCCACTATAAATAGGTATAAAGTTGGGTTGTCCTCTGTCACTAGCTCCATTTTCAAAGTTTTAGGAATGGTAGCTATAGTAATAAGGTGTGGAAAAAAATGAAGAAATAAACATTGGTAATGAATGGCTAAAATAAATCTATTGACAGACAACATGACTATCTAAAATATCTAAATGGGCAATCAAAAAAATTGGATAAATAATTTTAGGAAAGTAATGGGATATAAGATGACTCCATGAAAATAATTTGTCATTTTATATCTCACTAGCAAAAATGAGGAAGAGTAAAAGTTAGCTTTTGCAAAAATGACAAACTAGATTAGCTGGTTGGTTAACCTACCAAAGACAAACTTAAGATCATCTCTTGGGGCTGGGCATTTTCTCTGGATTTTTCCCATGCCTAGTATGCCCTTCTTTCTCCACTCTGACTACTGATCTCCTTGGCTTCCTTTAAGTCCCAAATAAATTTTACCTTCTATAGGAAGCCTTCCCTAGCTCCTCTTAAATCCAATGCCTTGCCTCTTTTAATTTTTTTCCTATTTATCCTGTATATAGTTTGCTTTGTAATATATGTTTGCATTTTGTCTCCCCAATTAGATTATAAACTCCTTGAGGGTAGGAACTATCTTTTGCCTCTTTTTGTATCCCTAGCACTTAGCACAGTGCCCTAGCATGGTAGGTGCTTAATAAATGGTTATTGATTGATTGACTGATTGAAGAGAATTTTCAAAGGATTTTGGCCAAGATAAAGGAATACCCTTTATATATGATGAGGTCAAGTGAATACAGTAAAAATGTCAGTGCCTCCCAAACTATTTCATATACTGAATGCAATGTAATCAAAGTAAAATAGGCTACTTTGTTAGAATAAGAAAAAGTGATAATTAATGTTATATATATATAAAACAAAGCATGTGAGATGATAAAAAGGGATTTGCCCTATTATATTTCAAAGTATACAGTAAGGCTCTCTGGTAGTAAATGAGAGAAAAAAGAATAATAGAACAGAAAAATCCAGAAATAGAACCTAATACATATATATACATACATTTATATATATATATATATATATATATATATATGAGATAAATGTCTGATGAACTCCAGATTATAGGACAATGGAGAAAGGAATCATTATTCAAAAACAATTATTGGCAGAACTAGATAGCAGCATGGAGTAAAATGAGTTGAATTCATATTTTGAACCATGCAATACAAGAAATTCCAGTTGTATGAATGGTATATACCAAAGAAATGATTTAAAATTTGAAGAAAAAGAAATAATATATTTACCTCAATTGTGGAGAGGATAAAATAGCTAAGGAATAGAATAAATTGCTGGAGACAGAATAGATTTAGTTATATGAAAATTTTAAAAAAGATCTGCACATGAAAAACCCAAAATAACCAAAAGGAAAAAAAAAGAAACAGCTTGAGGCAAAATATCTTTGATTTATCTTTTATCTCATGGATGTGGGCACTCCACATCCACTCAGGTCAGACTGCAATCTCTACGTGACCTCATCCCGTGCAAATCTGGCCCAACTTCCCCCATAAATCTTTCACAGGAGATGTTTCCAACATGCTAGAAGCTTTCCTCCAGCACTTTTAACATAATGTAGGTGCCAATGGAGCTGGACTAGACCTCAGAGCTCATTTAGTTTAACTTCTCATTTTACAGAAGAGGAAGCTGAGCCCTAGAGAAAGAAAGGGATTTGCCTAGAGTCACACAGCTAGTAAGCATCATCATTATTATTAAAATCTAGCAGTTCATAGATTTAGCGCAAAAGGGACCCAGGAAGTCATCTAGTTCAATCTTATTTCAATATGAGGAAACAGAGGTCAGGGAGTTAGGTGACTTTCCCAAGGTTAAACAGGTAGCAAATAGCAGAGTCAAGATTTGAACCCAGGTCCTCTGACTCTTGATCCAGCACTGTTTTCACTGCTGCATGCAGTAGCTTTTCGAGGCTATCAAACTGCTTTGAGAGGACGAAGCTAAGTTCTGAGAAGCACATCTCTACATTGGCGGGAGGGTGATGAATTTTTCAACCTGAGCAATTTGTAGAAATCATCTCCTAAGTCACAGAGGGGTTGCGATCTGAATTTGTGAGAGGAGTGTTCACTCTGTGAGTAGGGTTCACACTGGTGAATTCCCAGATACTTTACTACTACTACTGCTGCTGCTGCTGCTGCTGCTGCTGCTACTACTACTACTACTACTACTACTACTACTACTACTACGCATTTTTGTAGTGCTTTAAAGTTTGGGGGGGCCTTTATATATGGCACTTGTTTGATCCTCACAACAGCCCTATGAAGTAGGAGCTAATTATTCCCATTTTACATGTGGGAAAACTTAGTGACTTGCCCCAGATCATACACTAGTATCTGAGGCAGGATTTCAATTTAGGACCTCTTTAACCCAAGTCCACAGGTCTATCTACTATGCCATCTAGCTAGCTGTCTTCTAGAATCTTCATATTGTCTCACAGAAGAATCATAGATATATCAACTGAAGCATAAATCAAACTGATTATTTGTGCAAATGTCTCTTTTCCTCTCTCCACCCCGCCCCCCATACTAGATTGCAAACTCCTTAGGGGCAAGGACTGTGTTGTTTGTTTTTGTTTTCCTAGGTCCTGACACAGTACAAAGTAGGAGCTTAAGAAATGTTTGCTCATTTATTTGATTGAATTGAATGCAAATACAGGAGGGGTAAGAAAAAGTTTTGCTTTTAAGCCAATGGGCAGAAGTGGATTCCAGCATAAATAGATATGACCTCAGTTGAAGCTAAATAAGACTCCAGCTTTGAGGAAGATTTAGGAAGCGTGTGTTTTCGTGATGGTTTCCATTCCCTGGAAGGATGGAATAAGCTTTGACTCTGGAGCTGGGCCAAATGGAGACCCCATGCTCCCACTGATGGTCATTTCCACTTATGTCTTGTCAGGTTGAAGAGCATATGTCCACAAGCGAAGAGCAAGGCTACTTTTTTGTACGTGCTCTGACTGCTCAGGATTCTAAGAAGATTACTAAATGAACTGGACTATTATGATTTTGCTTTTGTTTCTGAAAATGCTCTCTCATCAAAACATTTTATGTGCTTCACCAGGCAGGGACCTTCTGGACAATCTGCAAGGAAGACAGAAAACTGTTGACTCTCTTCTTTTTTCTAGCCCTAAGCTAGGTTATGAAATGCTGCTTCAGAAAGCAATTAGAAAGTACTTGGTTTGTTTCTTTCTGTAAAATGTAAGCTCAGAGAGGGCAGGGATGAATTTGGATTTGTTCATATATCACTGAGGCTCAGCCCTGCCCTAGACTGGGGAGACAGTGCCTCTAAAGACAGTTGCCTTGCAACAGCAGCAGCTGGAAAATGAGCCCCCCAACCAGGCCCGTGGGAGATCAAGGATCTCTAGGACACTGAGGACAACTAGTAGATTCTGAAGCCAGACATCCTGCTCATCAGCAATCTGGGCCAGCTATTGGCCTACCCCGAGTCTTCTCCCATGAGGGTGACTGATCCTATAGCAACCAAGGGGCCACTAGGTGATAGTGGGCCCCAGAGCTCCTATATTGCCTTAAAATATGATAAGGGTGTAGACCTGTGGGCTGGGGACTGTATTCTTGGGGATCTCCTGAATGGCTCCCCTCTCTTCCCTGGTGATAATGAAATGGAACAGCTCTGCTGTATCCTCTGGGTTCTTGGGACAGCCAGCCCCCGAGGATGGCCAGAGAACTCTGAGCTTCCAGGTTACAACAAGGTGTTGTCAGATGCTTCCCCCACCCCACCCCAGTCCTAAAGATCCTTAGCTGCTTACTCCTCTAGTTGTCTCACCAGCAGATAATGGGTGATTGGGCTGTGCCACATTAGTACTTCTTTAGAGCCCTATTAACAACCTACCCCTCAGAACATCCCCTCTGACAGCCTAGGGTGAGGTGGGGTGGGGCTGGCTTCAGGACCCAATGAGGCTCTCCTCATGTCCATGACTTAAGGGTAGAGCAGCCCCTGGCTGAGTCACTGCTGGATCAGAAGGCAATTCAACCCAATATCCTGGAGGGATGAGCCTCCCACTGCCCTGGCCTCCAAGTGGCTCTGCCTGGTTCCAAGAGATTGCCTTAGTTGGGTACTCCCAGCTGCTCCGCCTGTCCTTCCTGTGGCCAGGGTGGGAGTAGACTCAGGTGTCTGTATTTCCTCCCTCTAGAGGCTCAAGAGAACAGACTTCTAACCCTGGCTGTGCCTCAGTTTCCCTGATAACAATAAATACTACATTGGAGACACACAAAAAAGCAAGACACTTAAAAAATACCAACCATGATCTTCCCCCTTCCTCTGGAAATGAACTTGTACATCCAAACTTTCAACTGCCAAACATTTAGTAAAGTGGAAAATGTGCTGGATTTGGAGGCTGCCAATCCTGGTAGTTATTAGATATCATTTACTAGATATCCTTAGGCAAGTCACTTAATCTTTCTAGGCCTCAGTCAATCAGCAAGCATTTATTAAGCTCTTACTATGTGCCAAGGACTGTGCTAAGCTCTATAGATACAAAGAAAGGCAGACACATAGTCTGTGCTGTCATAGACTGAGCTCATAGTCTAGTGGGAGAGACAACATGAAAACAATTATACACGTATAAAATATACACAGGGTAAACTGGAAATGAACAGCAGAAGGAAGGCCCTGGTATTAAGAGAGACTGGGAAAGGTTTCCTGTAGAAGGTGAGATTTTAGCTAAGCCTTGAAGGAAGCCAGGGAAGCCAGGAGGTGGGGATGAGGAGGGAGAGCATTCCAAGGGAGGTGGACTGTCTTGTGGGAGCATGAGGAAGGAGGTCAGTGTCACTGGACTACAGAGAATGTGAAAGTATGGGAAGACTGCAAGGGTTAGAAGAGGCTAGGAAAAAGCCAAATAGAAGATTTCATATTTGATCCTGGCAGTAATAGAGAGCAACTCTAGTTTACTGAGTAGGGGGATGAGGAATGGAATGATTAGACGTGCTTTAGGAAGATCATTTTCATAGATGAATGAGGAAGAACTGGAGTGGGGAGAGACTTGAGGCGATGACACCAAGCAGAAGACTAAAGTCCAGGTGTAAGGTGAAGGACTGCACCAGGGTGATGGATGGCAGTGTCAGAGGAGACATTGTAAAGGAAGAATCAATAGGACTTAGCAAGAGGTTAGATATGGGAGAGGGTGAGAGAGTGGGGAGTCAAGGGTGACACGGAGGTTGGGAAATGTCTAATTAGAGGTGTGAAATTGAAGGTCAGGAGAGAAGTTAGAGCTGGACAAACAGATCTGAGAATCATCTCAGATCAGCCTCAGTTTCCTCATCTGTGTGAATTGTTCTGTTCTTTGTATCCTCACTGCCCAGTACAGTGCCTGGCACATAATTGGTGCTTAACAAATGTTTGCTGATTGAGCGTAATAACAATAGCTATCACTTATGTAACTCTTTGGGGTTTGCAAATGTCTGGGTAGACACTAACTCATTTGATCCTCACAACAAACCTGGGAGGTAGATGCTATTATGATCCCCATTTTTACAGACACGAAAACTGAGGTTGAGTGAGATTAAGTGACTTGCCCTGGGTAGAATAGCCAACAAGTGTCTGAGACAGAATTTGAACTTGGGTCTTCTGGACTCCAAGTCCCATGCTATTTCCATTGCACCACCTAGCTGTCTAACCATGTGTAAAATAAAGTGGTTGAACTCCATATCTTCTAAATCTATGATCATATGCCAAGAGGCAAATGCCCAATCTGAACTTTGATTTATTCTGGAAGACCTAGCTCTGTGGGGTCAAACTCAAATAGAAACAGGGGCCATTAAACCATAAGTCCTGAAGTCCTCATATTCACTTAGTTTAAAAATGTAATACTATTTGTCTTCTTATATTTTTATTTACTTTGTTAAATATTTCTCAATTACATTTTAATCTGCTTCAGTCCACACTTGGGGGTGTTGTGGACTGTAGGCCATATGTGTGTTTGACATCTACCTAGCCCAATGGAAAGCCCAAATCTAATTCTTTTCCAAGAGTTTACTCTTGATCATCAGTTGTCTATTTTGTTTATTTTGCTAGACTTCACCTTTTCCAGTTCACCAACTCCTACAAAGGTTTAGCCCATGTCCAGATAAGCAATTTGGAGCTTGGCCAGAAACAGACAAGACAGAGATTTGCCAGAGATTTTCTTTCCTTGAAACCTGACTTTTATAAGGCCAAGAAGCTGGCCTAGCTCAGAAAGACATCCACATTTAGGGGCTTGGGAATCCAAAGTAAACTAAATTCTGGAATCCTCTGAGACCTACCTTTAGAGATGTGTATGTTCCATTTCTATGCATGGAAAGGATGTGCCCAGAGGGAGCTTCATCACGGTTAACAAGGTTAAAGGATGAAGTCTTTGATCTGCTGTTGAAGATGTCTCCCTATTTAGGGTATAAACATCCCCCATGATGCCACATTTGAGACTTTGTTCTAGCATTGGTGATGATTGTCCCTGCCCTGAGTACTCACTGACACCTCCTGGGGGATGATTGATTAATTTGTGGTCCATTTCAGAGCACCTAGAACCTTGGAATTCAATATTTAAAAGAAGAGAACAGCCTGAAAAAAAACTAGATCTGAAAGAGAAAAGAAAAAAATAAAAAATAAATTAAAAAAGAGAAAAGAGGGGAGTTATACACAGAGAGGCTGGCCAGGTTTCAAGTAGTAAAAGTTAGTGCAGCTCCACAGCTCCCCTAGGGAACACATGGCCCCAGTAGAAGAGGAACCACGTGTCTCTAGAGATGGAAGCAGATGGAGGCAGCTGTGGAGCAGCACTGAGTTTATAGGATCAAGTTTCAAACAGGTAAAGGAATTCCGGGACTAAGTCTTGTGAACATAGAAAAGGACAAAATTAAGCTTCTGAACCAAACCTCCTATAGAAAAGAGGAGTTCTTCAATGATGCTGAGTTCCTGTACCAACCAAATGAGCTCTGGGTACAGGCAGGAATCTAAGCTAAGAAGCAACAAGTGATAAAGCCAGGCTGTAGAAGAGCAAACCCAACCATCGCCTAGTACTATTAAGTCATGCAGAGTAGGTAGGTTCAAGGGAAAAAGAGGTGAACTCTCTAGCAACCCCCAATTCTTTCCCCTTGTGGGAGAGCACCAGCCCTAGGAAAGCACTATAAGTCTAGAGGACTATATAGGTCTTTGGGGTAGGTGGAGGTTACCAGAGGAGTGGGTTGTGTGACTCCCAAGAAACCCAAGAGTGCTTTCTCTATGCAGATCAACCTCAACTCCAGAGTAGTGCTACAAGTGTGGAAGACTCTAGGTCCCTAGGGATGGTAGAGGCCCAATGCAGAAATAAGAGTTGTTTTTGCTGTTCACAAGCCTAGGTGCAAATGTTTAGTGGTGGTTAAATGACAGTACCAACAAGAAGCATTTATTAAATGCTTCCTCAAAATAGAGGTTCTGGGGGGAACTCCCCAATGGGAAAAGGCTGCTGTGGGAAAGGATATTCCAGGCTGAGAAGGCCACAGGTGATGAGGGAACTTCCAGGGAGAAAAGGGAAACTGAAGCGTGGTGGTTAAGTCTGCAGAGTCAGAAGCAGCCAGGAGAGGAAGGAAATAAAGCATTCCTTAAATCCAATATATTAATAACTCACATGGCTGCCTGGGAGCTGAGGGACATTTTAATCTTTTCTCCAGAGACCTAAATCCAAGCGAAATTGTGATGTCCCCAAGGAAAATCTTGTGTGGTGGCATGAGCCAAAAAGAGAGTGATTTGGGAACTGGACCCAAGATTGATTCTGGACCATGGGTTGTGTATACACACACACACACACACACACACACACACACGTATGTGTGCACATGCAAATGAAAGCTTGAATTTGGGGAAAAATTTTTGGTACAAAGGAACCAAGTTAATCCTTAGCCAGCAGGACTAGGTTCTGCAAATAACCTAGTGATAACAGTAATCCCTTTCATTTCTAGGGCATATTTTCCTTCCTTTTCAAAGTGTTTCCACATCTATGCTCTCCTTTGATTTTTCTAACAGCCCTGTGAGGTAGAGAGGGTAGCAATTACTATTAGCCACATTTAAGGGATGAAAAAATGAAGACACAAAGTACTCCATACTTCTGATAAATTCGGAAGGAAAAAAAGGACTCTGGTCATTCATCAGTGGGTGAGGAGCACTGACAAGAAAGAGAATGGAATAGGAATGGGCTAGCTCTGGTTTGGACTACAGCACCAGCCTCCTAACTGATCTCCATGCATCTAGCCTCTTTCTCCCCCCTCCTCCCCCGCCTATGAATCAAACACACTCCTACCAACCCACAAAGCATCACCAAGACCACTTCACTGCCCTTCCCAAACACCTCAAATGAGGTTCCTTTTTGCTTTTAGAAGAAATTTCAAATGTTTAGCCTGCCATTTCAGGCTTGCTATCACTTGACCTCTTCTACCTTTCCAGTCTTAACATAATCACAGAATTTTCAAGTTGGCAGGAACTTCAGTGGCCGCCTAGTTCAGAGCATACCTGCAAAAGACACACCCAACAAGTGGTCACCTAGCCTCTGCTTGAAGACCCTCAGTGAGGAGGAAGGAGCCACACCATGGTTCTCTGTCCATCATATCTTGAGTCAGCCCATTCCACTTTTGGACAGTCCTAATTATTGGGTATTTTTCCCTCACATGCCTCTTTGCAACCCTGGCTCATTGCCTCCAGGCTATACCCTCTGGGGCCAAAGAAAACAAATTGCATCCCTCTCCTATGCAGTGGCCCATCAAGTGCTTGAGAACAGCCATCATGCTCCCCCAAGTCTTCTCTTCTCTAAGTTAAACATGTCTAATTCCTTCATCTGACATTCTTGTGGCATGGACTCAAAGCTCTTCACCATCCTCTTCCCCTCTTGTATATATCAAGTATGTACCTAGTTATTTACATGTTGTCTCCTCCATTATGATGTAAACTCCTTGAGGGCAAGGACAACTATGGTTTCACTTTTCATTGTATCCTGGTGCTTGGCCCATAGTAAGTGCTTAATAATAAATGCTTGTTGACCGATCCTGACTATCCTAGTTGCCTTCCCTTCCAATACCCCCTCAACTATAGCCTCTGCTTTATTTCAATTCAACAAGCTTTTTTAGTGCTCCTCTTTGCAAAACCCTGCAAGATGTTGGGTATTCGAATTCTGTGGGTTGACAATAACTCATTTATCTTGCTCTTATATCATAGGACTGTAGCTGTAGAGTTGAAAGGAACCTTAAAGGCCCTCTAGTTCAACTTCCACTCTAGAAATGAAAAAGCTGAAGCTCCAAGAGAGTAAGTAATTTGTCCAAGGTCATGCAGGTACTCAATGGCAAAGCTGGTCGTGTAAGCCAGGCTCTCCCATAACCCGGCTCATGTTGCCTCTTTACAAAGCCCTTTGCCAACCACAGCCCTCTGAGTGAGAAAGTGCATGTATTATATCTGTTTGGTTTTACTTCACTTTCATTTTCTTTCTTTAAAAAAAAAAACTCTTGATATCTTTTGTTTTTACATTGCCTAAATTTCCCACTGTCTCCTGACTTCCTCCCACTCCCAGAGAACCATCCCTTATAACAAAGAATGAAACAAATTTGACATTGTATTCAGTGTTCCCCACCCATGGATCCCCTCTTTGCAAAGGAAAGGGAGAAGGTATCTTCTCATAACTCTTCTTTGAGGACAATTTAGAAACATTCATTTTTTTGATTGCTTTAGGGTTGTTCTTTCCCTTTACATTATTGTAATCATTATGTTATATTGATTTCTTTGCACTGCTCACTTCACTTTGCACCAGTCCACTTAAGTCTTCCCAGACTGCTCTGTAGTCATAACATTCATCTTTTCTTATAGCACAGTAATATTTCATTACATTCATGTACCACAGTTTGTTTAACCATTCCCCAGTTGATGGGCACCTGCTTTGTGTTCAGTTCTTTCCTAAAAGAAAAAGTGCTACTGTAAGTATTTTGGTATATATGATAGCAACCTTCTCTTTTTCAGTGACCTCCCTGGGTTATATGTCTAGCAATGGAATCTCTAAGTCAAAGATTATGGAATAGTTTTTGTGGGAATGTGCTATAGAATCAATAATTTAATTTAACAAAACCTTAATAGAGTTTAATATCCATGCTATTGTGACAGTTATAGCCAAAGATGGAAAGATGAATAAAGCAAAGGCCCTGCCTTCAAGGAGCTTACAATCTAGTGGGTAGGGGAAGGGAGGGCAAAGCAAATATACAAATAAGAGAGAATATAATAAATGTCACATAAAAGTTTAGAGTGTTGTGGGGAGGGAGTTTGTAGGAGGGAAAGATCAGGGTGAGTCAGGTGATATCAAGTAGGTCATCATGGAGGAGGTAGACATTATGCTAGGCCTTAGGAAGAGATGAACAGTAGGATTGTTAAGCAATGAGGATGATAGGACAGCAGTGAGGGCCCAACTGAAAATCCTAATGCTAGCGGGTTAACAATTCCATCTTGATATGCAGCAACACATTATTATTTGAGTTGGCATGATGTGGTGAAGCCCAGGCTGAAGACGGTGAGCCTAAAGCAGCCTTCTCTAACGGTAACCAGCACTTTTTGCTAACCCACTGCTTTATTATCAAATGCCTACTGGCCTGAAATAGAATTTCTCAAATGTATTCAGGGTAAACACAGCTTTGTAAATTACCAACTTCTCCCCTTCCAGATGGCCATTAGAAGCACTGGCCAAGCTCAGGCCTTTATTGAATACATTTATTTAGACCCCAACAGGGTCCAAAAACCTGCCCTCTGCTACTTGTGTACAAAGCAAAGAAAAATTTTCTGGACTGGATGAATGTTCAGTTTCCCTATGGAGCTGCCCACAGACATCAGAGAGCCCAATCTCTCATATCTCTCTAACAGCAGGATGGTAGTAGATTGTAAGCAATTCCCATGGGCAATAACCAGCTGAGGTCAAAGGTGCTACAGCAAAAATAGACACAGGTTCAACTAGCTAGTTCCATTTGCAGCTTGTAATGCTGCTTCTATAACCTCCTTATGGTCAAATGCCAGAGCTGTAATTAGGAATTTTTGTACCTGGGACAATCAGTATAAAGTAGACTCTCAGTTTTGGGGTGAGGAACAGGGTGAGGTAATGGAGGAAGCCAAACTAAACAGCCCATCTGGTAGCTTTCTAGTTTGAGTAGTTACCTTCATTAACTTAGTACTAAGTACTCTTGTTTCTGTGCTACTGAAGGATTATAAGTGCTGCTAGACTCAGCACCCTGGGGCAAAGCCCTGTTTCCCCATTCCTAGTTCCATCTCTTCACAGTATTATGATCAGTCATTCTCTAACACACCTTAATAGAAGTAAAGTTGACATTGGTTCAAAGCTAAGCATAGAAATAACACAAGAAAAAAAACCCAAAAAGATAAGCCTGATTATCTGATGCTCTTTTTAATGAATATCTCCTACCACAGACAGTCCCACCAAGAAAGAATAGAAGTATAAACTAGTCTTGGCTTGATCACTAATTTGCTGTGTGGATTTGGGCATATCACTTCCCCTGTCAGGGCCTCAGTTTGCTTCTCTGTAAAGGTATGCAGCTGGACTAAATAATTTCTAAATCCCTTCAAAGTGCTGCCATTCTTTGAACCCTATGAATCTTTGAATCCCATAAGGTAGCACTGAAATCATCTAAACAGTCATTTTAATCCCTAGTTAAGCATCCAGTTAACTCCTGAGTTCCAAAGGCTTTCTTACTGGTGCCTTTCTTTCATCATGGTCATACTCCCTATACTCAAATAGTGCTTTAAAGCCCCCAAATATTTCACATATACCTCTCATTTAATCTTCCCAGTGACCCTCTGAAATAGGTAATGTAAGAATTAACATCCCCCCACTCTGATTTTACTAATGAGTGAACAAGGGTCAGAAGAGGTGTAATGACTTGCCCAGGGTCATATAGCAAGTTAATAGACTAGAGCCTTAGTCTCCAGATTCCCAGTCCAGTATTCATTCTATCACACTGTCTCCCCAGACAGGCCTTCACAGTGTTGTTTCATTACAGTACTAGGTTGGATTTTCAGAAGATATGAACCACTGGGGAGCATCCTGCCACTGTCTACAAAAGCAGCCATATGTGATCATGATAGCTACCACTTATATAGTGCTTTTAGGTTTACTTAAAAGCATCTTACATACATTTCAATCAATTTTCACACTAATTCTGGGAGGCTGGCACCATGCATATTATTCCCATTTTGCAGATTGGGAAGCTGAGTCCCAGGAAGATTAAATGACTTGTCCATGGTCACACAGCTAGGGTCAGAAGTGAGATTGAACCCAGATGTCTCCTGACTGCAAGTCAAACACTCTGCTATGCCACTCTGGCTTTTAAGGCAGATCTAACATGGCAAATTGGGACCTCTGTTACCTTTCTAGAACATGTATATGGGATATAATCAGGAATATGCTTGAGCCAGCTCTTACCAACCTGTGAGGGTCAATTGTTAAATTTTCAGTGTGAGCACTTACACTTTGGCAATTGGCAAATACAAATCAGGGTGTACCGTATTGTTTAGTTGATTGTCGAAACATAAGAAAGTGATGGAGAAAATGTTTATAACTTAAAAGTATGTCATTTGAACATTGCTTTTCAGAGAGCTTGTTGTTAAACAATTACCAACATACCACTGACAAGATTCCAACCCATTGAGTGAAACCTGCTCCTGCTGACTCATTAGGGGAATAATCATATAGTCAGAAGAAATCTGTAATGCATGACTGGTGTCTTTGAAAGAATACATATGAAAATGAAGGACTGTGGAGTACAGATGGTGTTTTCGAGTTAAATTTTAATGGAGATAAATGTAAAGTTCTATAGTCAAGTCTAAAAAATCAACTGTACATGTACAAGATAAGAAACAACTGACATGATGTCAATATATGTGCGAAATAGCTAAGTAGCTTAGTTTAACGTGAGGCAAAAGTGTAGTCGTAGCTAAAAATAGCACGGGGAGACCAGGGCTATGCCCTAGGTGTCAACTTTCCAGGGAAATAATTCTTCATTCCCTCCCACCACTAGCTACTCTAACTGCCCATTCCTTCATTCAACCTGCAGTGCCATTTTGCCAGGATCTTGTGGCAATCATGAGCCTTTCCTGGAACACCTCCCCACTACTTACCTGTACACAATCACTGTGGGAGGATCAGTTTGGGACTGGGGTGGAGTAGAGGGTTGGAAGCCAAGGATCAAACTCCATAGGTGAGTGGGTGACATTCAGCTTCTCATAGTGTCCTGAATGAAAACCACAGGGAGAGATGGTAGATAGAGAACTGGAATTGATATCAGGAAGACCTGAGTTCTAATCTCACTGGAGACACTTATTACTTGTCTGACACTGGGCAAGTCATGTAACCACTCTGAACCTCAGTTTCCTCATCTGTATAATAAGGGGTGGTGGGTCTCTAAGGGCCCTTCTAGCTTTAAATCTATGATTCTATAAATAGACAACTTTAGCCAATATTCACAGTGGCCCCTAGTAACTACATTATTATTAAATGTTTTATTATCAGTGTGGTAAAGTGGGTATGATGCTGGGCCTGGAGTAAGGAACAATTAGGTTCTAATCCTGCCAAAGATGCTTATTAGCCATGTAATCTTGAGCAAATAATTTAACCACTCTGTGCCTCAGTTTCTTCCATTGGAAAATGGTTAGGTTGGATTTGATGGCCTCTTAAGATTCTTCCCAGCTTTAAATCTAGAATCCTATGGTCCAGCTTAACTCTGTCCTTCTGATTTGGCTTTGTTTGCTCTCCCTTCTTCCATATAGGTCTTCCCTGATTTCTTTGTATTTCTGATATTAGTTAGTATTAATGACATTGTAGTATTCCATTACTTGAATTACTACACTTCATTTCATCGTTCCTTAATTGTTGGACATTTATGTAGTTTTCAGATGCTAACAATTACACACAATGCTGCTATGACAATCTTTGAACAGGTCATCCTTTGATTGTTTTTTATAAACACTTTCAGGGTTTCTTCCCAACAATGGAATAAATGAATTCAAAATGTTGGCATGATTTTCTGCCTTTTACCATGAATTGTCAGATTGCTCTTCAAAAAGATTCAATGAGTTTGCAATTCTTCCATGAAAGAAGAAGTACACCCATTTCTCCACAGGTAGTGAAATTCTTTGCTTTTCATCATTCTTGCCAACTTGATGGATGTGAAGTGGTACCTTAGTATTAATTTCATTTGTATCACTTTGATTAATGGAACTGCCCTTTATTTTGCCTGGGAAATATACAAGACTCTTCCAAATGATCTGAACTTGAGTTTATGGTGACCATATACTTTTTAATCTTATTTTATTGATATATTTTGTTTTATATAACCTTCATTTTCAAATATATCCCTTCCTATTTGCCTACCCATCCTTCCCCACTGCTCTATCTAACAGGCCATTCCTTGTAAAAAAAAAAAAGATTTTGAAAGAAAAAGAAAAAAAAAGCAGTTCATCCAAATCAGCCTCAATATCAAATATATTTGACAGTATATATTATATTCCACATCCATAGTTCCCCACCTCTACAATGAAGGGAAAGAGGTATATTTTCTCATTTCTTATTCAGGGCCAAGATCCTTTGTCATTATAACTGCAATTCATTCACTTTCAGTTCTTGGTGCTTTTGTTTTTGTTTTTAATCAACAGTGTCTAGTCATTTTGTATATTGCCTTTCTGGTTCTGTTTACTTCATTCTGCATCAGTTCATATAAGTCTTTCCATGCTTCCCTGGATTCTTCATATTTATTTACTACAGCACAGTGGACTCTAATTCCACTCTATTCACATAAAGCCATTTGGTTAGCCATTCCCCCATTGAGGACTATTGACTTTGACTATGCACTTTCAAAACATATTCAGAAAAACTTCAGGAGACACATAAATGTTTTCATCTCATGTTTCTCAGTGTTTTGGCATTGAATTCGAGGAGAGACCTAAGTTCAAATTCTGGTTCTGCCACTTCCTAGTAAAGTTGTTGTTATTGTTGTGGTTCAGTCTTCTTCAGTTGTTTTTGACTATCCATGACCCGATTTGGGTTTTCTTGGCAAAGATACTGGAGTTGTTTGCCATTTCCTTCTCCAGCTCATTTTACAGGTGAGGAAACTGGGACAAACAGGGTGAAGTGACTTACCCAGGGTTACTCAGCTAGAAAGTGTCTGAGGCCAGATTTGAACTCATGAAGAGGAGTTTTCCTGACTCCAGGCCTAGTACTCTATCCACTGTGCCACCTAGCTGCCCCCTAATAAAGTTGGGCAAAGTCAATTTACTTCTCTGACCTTAGAGTCCCCTTTATAAAATAAAGGGGTGAGACCAAGATGTCCTCCAAGTTCCCTTTCAGCAGTAAATACTGGAACCCTCTACATACCAGACCTGCAGCAATCCCATTTTGAATCATCTCTTGGGAAGAGTTAAAGGGAAGTGTTAAATACCAGTGGCTCCTATTTACATAACTCTCCAAGGTTTACAAAGACCTTTCTGACATACCAACCTCAGTAGCAAGGCTTTAATTGTAGGCAGGTTAAATGAATTCCTAGAAAACCCTTCAGCCACAGCCTTGATATGGAAGGGCTAAACAACTCACCATGCAAGTCACCCCAATTTCTCTATGCTTTGCACATACTCAGAGGTGGAGGGAGGGGCAGATATTGGACTGGAATCTTTCAAAGCTCAGTGTCAAGTGCACGGTCTCCCTGTCGCTTCTCCCTGTCCTCAACACTAACACTCTCAGGCCTCTTCTCACTTCTTATCTCTTCCCCACCCCACCCCCTACTCCCACCACAACTGTGGCAGACATAGACCAGATTCTCTCCCTTCCTTGCATCAAGTCCCAAGCTGCCTTTTTACTCTTATCATCTGCGTTCCCTTGGGAGGCTAAGCTCACTAGCGCTCTCCAATGCCCAAGAAGCTAGCGGGAATGTGAGCATAGGTTCTAATCAATAGCAGCTGGTTGGGGATGGAAAAGTGGTTGCCTGCCAACCCGATTTTCTTTTCTGGCAGGAGAGGAGTTTATTTTAACACTCCATCCCCTTAAATGATAAGTAAGAGCCTAGGTTGGATTCAACATTCAACAAGACCAGTTACCTAGTCACCAAGGCCCATACTTGGCTTTTCAAAAGGATCAATGATACAAGGTTAAAAAAAAATTAGGGTTCAGCCCTCCTGCCAGAGAGGAGATGAACTCAGATGGACTCAAGATGCAGAAAGAGCCATGTGGTTTTGATTGGTTGGTTTTGTTTTAGCCATTGCCAAGATAGGAATTTGTTTTGTTTGACTATGCATATTGGTGGCAATGAGGAGAAGTAGGAGAGAGAGAAAACAAATGCTTGTTAATAAAAAAAAATTCCAAAATAAACTATTCGGGTTAGGGTCACAGGATGGAGAAGATACAGTAGACAACAGCTTGTGTGAAAAAGACTGAGGGGCTTGGAGATTGAGAACTCAGTGAGTCAACAGTATAATGTGGCAGCCAATACTATGGTGGGGGAGGAGGAGTAGCTAATGTCATAGAGGAGTAACTGTGCCTTGGAGGAGAGTAAGAATAACCATGCCATGGAAGGAGGGGGAGGAGGAGCTACCCTCTCTCCAGCTGAAATACTTACAGAACTAATATAAGGGTATATCCTTGATGGACAGGCTCTTTCAAAGAGATTAGGAGGAGGGGAGGGGAGAATCAATGGTCACTGGGCACACAATGACTCTCTTACCCCCACCCATGCCATTTGCCTTCAAAGGCATTCACTGACCATGAGAAACCCAACACACTTTGTTTTAGTAATAAAGAGACAGAGGTGAAGCAGAGAAGGCCCACGGGAAGTGAGGGAATTAAGACTTGCACCCGGCACCCAAGTAGCCAGGCAGCTGCAATCAGGAGAGGCACCCCCAGGTTGCTTCTGTGCTCTAAACAAGCTGTAAGTTAGCCACATGCAGCCAACTTCAGTTTTTTCTGAGAGCCAGGCCATCGTGAACAGGTATTGATCTCTACCATCTCATGCCCCAGGCCTTGGCACACACCATGGGGATATAGACACCAGCCCAGAAAGGGATTCTGCCTTCTTGAAAGGCTGGGTCTGTGAATTGAGGCTGCGGACTGAATATAATTCATTTACTCACTCATTCATTCACCCATTCATTCATTGGATAAACATTTGCTGTGTGCCAGGCTCTGGGCAAGGCATTGAACAAAGGCAAAACTGAAATGGTTCAGGAACTGGGCTCTGCAAAACAGCAGCACCACAAGCATAGGCAAGGACGTAGCATGGAGAGATCCTTGGAGAGGGTCACAGAGAGGCCCTGTACTGGAGGGTGACCAAGTCACCACACATGCTTCCTGGAAATGGCAGAGGGAAAGCAAGTAAGAATCAGAGGAAGGAAGCTGGATTAGTAGCAGTGGCAGCTGCAGTAAGTGGAGATCCCCAGAGGCTGGAAAATTCACCTTCCCCCAAACCTCAGCTGACCCAGGAAGATGTCTAATGGCAAATTAGAGTTTACCCAAGCATACTTGGCATACCCTGGATCCATGCATATTTGGGGCAAGGGAAAGGGAAGAATGGATGATGACTCTTAGGTTATGAACATAGGTGACCAAAAACAAGGAAGTTACAAGAAGGAGAGGATTTGTGGGAAAGACAATGAGTTTTGTCCTGGACATGGTGAATTTGAAATGCCTATGGAAATGTCCAATAGGCAATTGGAGATACAGGACTGAAACCCACGAGAGCAACTCAGGCTGGATACATAGACCTGGGAGTCATCTACACAGAGATTAGAATCATACTCATGGAAGTTAATAAGATCGCTGAGAAAAAGTATATAGAGAGAAGAGATGAGGACCCAGGAGATAACCTTGTGTGAACACATACAGTTAAGTAGCAAAGAAGACCAAGGAGGAGCAACCAGACGGGTAGGAGACCCAAGAGAGAGCAGTATCATGAAAAACTAGTGGAGACTGTATCCAGGAAGAAAGGGAAATGGAGATGGCCAACCCTGAACAAAGATTTTCGGACTTGGCAATTAAGAGCTCAATGCTAACTTGGAGAGAGCAGTTTCAGTTGAGTCATGAGGTCAGAAGCCAGATTGCCAGGGAATGTACAGTCGTGTTCCATGGGGTAATGCTTTTTTTTTTTAACTTTTTACCTAATCTGATTAAATGCTTTTTAAATTAATTACCTTGGGAGAGGTGAATCAGTGAGGCATAAGCTAGTGACAAGATGAATGGGAGTGGCCTAAGTAAATGGGGGCAATGGGCCAAGAAATTGGTGGAAGCACAAATCTCCAACCATAGAGGCAGGCAAAAAGCTCAGACCTGGGAACTATCCATGCGGAGGTGGAGCTCAGGGGTGATTTGCAGCCAGTTGCTCTGAGATCCTGGCAGAGAGAATAGGTTAAGTGGCTACGTCAAAGTGGAATGGGCTGTTTCAGAAAAGAGTGAGGTCATTATTACTGGAGATCTTTCCCTGGAGTTTGCATGGCCACTTAATGAGGATGTCATTGCCATAGAGTTAAAGCTAAAAGGGGCCTTACCATCAAGCCCAACCTCCCATTTTACAAATGGTAAAACTGAGGCACAGAAAGGTTAATAAATTGCCTAGGCTCTAGGAATTATCTGAGGTGGGATTTGAACTCAGCTATGCCTTGCTCCAAATGCAACACTCTGTCTACTGCACCATTCTGCCTATTTAGTTGCAGGCTGGGCTAGAATGGCCTTAGAAATCCCTTCCAACTCTGAGATTCTATAATTCTCTTTACACAATGACCAGAATGACATAAATGAAAAACCTTGTAACTGTGAGCAATGCTATGTTCAGTCGTGATTTCAGAGGGCTGGCAGCTATGTAACCACAAATATGGAATGAGGCTATGTTGGTTTACTTTGCTTGATTGTAATTATTTGTTTAAAAAAATGGGGGGGTCATCATTGGCAGTAAGAGTGATTTTTTAAGAGTATTAATTTTAAAATGTTAAAAAAAGACCAGATTCTACAAATCTGTGATGAATTCAAAGGAATCCAGAGTATTGTCACAAAGGTTAACTCAACCCAGTGACCTATCAGTCATCTGTATTTACCTTGAGTTCCTTGGCAAGTCAGGGAGCAAAGTCAGGACTTTGGTGAGTTTTACCCTAATCCTCCTTTGCTTACATGAAGAACAGCTCTGGGTAGAGCCTAACCCATCAGCAATGGTCTAGCCGCCTCCCTTATCCTGAGGGGAAAAGGGAAAACAGTATTTTAGATTTGGAGAGAAGAAAATAGGAATGCCTGGATAGCCACATAGTTTAAAAGGCTCCAAAGTTAAATACACCCAAAAACCTAGGAGGTAACAGTTGCAAAATGGAGCCTTTCATGGGGGGCAGAGAAACCCAGTGTTGTCAATGCTAACTCTGCTACCTCCTGCATCCTTCCCATTCCTTCCACTCCCATCACAAGCGCCCTACTTCAAGCTGTCATCTCCCAGGAGGCCTCCTAATTGGTCTCCCTACTGGTCTCTTCTTTTCCAATTCCTGTCCCACACAGCTGCCAAAATGATATTCCTAAAGTCTAGGTGTGCCCAAATCAGTCCTCTGTTCCAGCAGCCTACAGTGTCTCCCTAATGCCTCTAGGATAAAATGACAACATCTCTGTTTGGTTTTCGAAGCCCTGGCCATCTGGCTCCAGTCTCCCTTCCCCTCACCTACTTTACTGCTGCAGCCAAAGCGACTCACTTACTGATTCCCATATGTGGCATTCCATTTCCCACCTCCTTGCCTTTGTGTAAGCTGTCCCCTGTGCTGGGAACACACTCCTTCCCCTCTGCTTCTCGGAATCCAGAGCTCCCTTCAAGTCTCAGCTCAAATGCCACCTCCTACCAGGGGCCCTTTCCTGCTTCCCCTGGGTGTTCATTCTTCCCTATACCCCTCTCCCAATTAGACTTACTGACTGTGTGATCCTGGGCAAGTCACTTTACCTTTTTGAAACTCAATTTCCTTATCTGTAAAATGGGGATAATGATAGCATCTACTTCAAAGGATGGTTTTGAGGAACAATGAGATAATATTTGTAACTCCCTTAGCCCCATGCCTGGCACATAACAGACATTTAACCAATGTTTGTTCCCTCTTCTTCCCATCCTTTCTATTCATTAGGCATGTATGTTGGGCTTTGCTATCTAATAGATCGTCTCCACCCAATAGATTGTAAGGTCCTTGAGGACATTTTTGTATCCCCAGTGCCTAACACAGTGTCTGATCCACAGTAGGATCTTAATAAATGTTTGAATTGAAGCATCCAGAGTTGTGTGACGAAGGGAGCATATGGACTCCTTCCCAGGATGCTGACTAGATGCTAAAGTATGAAGTAAAAGGACCAAGAGAGCTTCTGTTATAGAAAACTGGCCTGCTGAGTAATGCTTCATTGGGGATTTTTAATTAGCGTCAAAAACCAAAATGCCTCCAATCCTTATTGACCCAGGGCAACTTTAGTGTGCCTAGTCCATCCCCCAGGTGGGCATACAGGCTCCTTCCATCATGCAGCTTCCTCTCCGTGTGCGGTTAGGGCTTACACTTGGCTTAGAGAATTTATTTCATTGATTGCCTCTACCACAGCCCCATTCCCTCGCTGATCCTTACTCAGCCTGAATGGATCAAGGCTGCCTGTCTTTTCAGGAGTTTTGCTGCTCCCACTGAATTAGACCCTGCTGATTTATTACCGAGGCACTGGCTCATCTCTCCCCTGATGGCAAGGCTGCATGAGCCGTTAGGCACCAACTGGTGTCAAGGCTATTGATATTTACGATGAAGCTTTAGGATGACCCAAACTTCTAAATTAAATCTGCTTGTTTCTAAGACCCCTTAGAAAAGTCTAGCATAACAGAATTTATTTTCTTTGCGTTAATGGCAAAATACAGGGCTCCCGTAAACTTTTTAAAAATAAATACCATGAAACATTCCCCAAGTGACAGCATCCTCTACATCAGTTCTGCCTTAAAAGCCCTTGGGATTGATGCCTCATAGGTTTAAAACCATAAGGGACTCAATGAGTCCAGTTTCCTCAATTATAAGCAAGGAAACTTTAGTCCATGGAGATCAAGTGACTCACCCAGATCACACAAGTAGTGTCAGAATTAGGATGTGAACCCACACTCTCCAACTCCAGTTCTCCTTCTAGGGTGCCAGGTTATCAAGGTTAGAAGTATCCAATTCTCTGGTCATCTGCTTTCTCTCCAGGCCCCAGCTTTCTTTGTCCAGTCCACAGCATGTTTTTAACCTTCTGAGATAGTCTCATAGGATCCTAGTTTTAAAGCTAGAAGAGACCTTGGAAATCAAATCCAATCTTCTTATTTTACAAATGAGGAAAGTGAGGCAGACAGAACTGATGTGACTTGCCTAGGGTCACCCAGTTAGTGAGTGTCTGAGGTCACATTTGTACCCAGGTCTTCCTGACTCCAGGCCCAGTGCTCTATCTACTATGCCTTTTAGTGGAAGAGGCCCTGCATTAGAAACCTGGGGTTTTTTTGGTCCTAGGGCCAAAAAATTCAGCTCCAAGCCCCAAGCTCTATCCATTTTTGCCACCTAATTAGACCCTGCTGATTTATCACTAAGGCACTGCCCTGCCCTGAACATCTCCTGCTGAATGTAGAAACATGCGAGGTTTGGTTTTGTTTTTTGTTTTTCCATAGCTGCAATGGGCCAGTGGAAAGTCTTTGATTACAATGAGCCTGAATCTGCTTCTAGGGGCCTCCCACCCACAGCTCAGGGTTAGGCAGTCTGGTTCCAAGTATAACTAGGCAAATCCTTCTTTTCCACATGATAGCCCTTCAAATATGTGTAGACTGGTAATCTCCTCTGACCCCCACCCAAGTCATCTCTTTGCCAGGATAAACATGCCTAATTATTCTAATCAATCTCAATATGGATTGTTCTCTAGTTTTCTCCTCATCTTTGCTTACCCTCTTCTGAAAATGCATCAGTTTGTCTATATCTTTCCTAAATAAGTGGTGCTCAGAGTTGAACAGTCCTCCAGGTGTAATCTGACCAATAAAAAACACAGAACAATTATTACCTTCCTTGTTCTAGAGGAACAAGTTCTAGACTCTACCTGCTTCATGAAGCCTAGAATAGCATTAGCTTGGACTCACTGCTGCCTCTCACGATCTTTGCAGGCTATTGCAAGCCTCAGATCTTTCCCTTAGGAAATGTAGTCTAGCCACATTTTCCCTATTCCGTACTTGGTAGGTTGATTTTTTTAATCCATTTATGGAACTTTACATGTTTCTCTGTTAAATTTCATCTTCTTTATTCAGCCCATCATCCTATCCTATGGAGATCTTCTTGGATCCTAACCATTATGCAACAGATCAACTAACCTGCTCAGCTTCATGTCACATACTGACATATCAAACACACCTCCTATGCCTTCATCCTAGTCATTGCTGAAAATGTTGACTATAACAAGGCCAAGAAGAGATCCTTAGAGCAGTCTACTGGAGATCACCCTCCAAGATCACATTGACACATGACTAACTTCTCTGGGTCCTGCCTTCCAACCTGTTACAAATGTACCTGCCACATACCCTGCCACTGTGCCCTCTGGCTTCCTGGGCACTGCCATATACCCTGCCACTGTGCCC